>NC_091460.1:112216420-112590170 GCF_027789765.1 Dendropsophus ebraccatus
TTCTGAACTCGAACGTTTTGCATTTGATTACCGGTGGCTGAAGAAGTTGGATGCAACCATAGAGAGTCCTGGAAAACATGGGTACAGCCTATGACCTTTTGTTTTTTTCTCCTGTTAGTCTTTACTATATCCTGGCCTTCATCCCTGCTGGCACTTCAGAGTTTATATCAGGATTCTCAGATTTTTAGCTTGGCTGTGTCCTCTTGCTGTATGGCTTTTGGCTCATGTCAACCATCACCATTAATAACTGGCACCTGCCATCAGTGACTTCTCCTAGGGAACTGATTGGGGAAGCTTAAAGCTCTGTTAACACAGCAGCTTTTCTATATCTGCCAAATTCATTGCTTTATGGGCTTTCATTTACCTTTCAGGAACAGCGTGGGCATTCTGAAGGGGACGGACAGGCTCAACTTGCATGCGCACAGTCAAGGCTTTCTCCTATAAATAACACCATCTAAGGGTTGCATTACATGGCCTGATGCTCTGTGTAAGCGAGTGCTAATCTGATAGTTGGGTGCTCACTTACTGAGCCTATTACACAGCTTGATAATCGTGCAGGCATAATGGTAGTGATGTCCAAGCAGCCCTTGCTGATAAAAGTGTATAAGTGTAAAAAAATAAACATTAAACTTACCTCTTCAGGTTCCCATAGTGTCCTCCTGCCTGTTCTGTTCTCAACACAACCACCGCTGGCACTTATAAAGCCATCTCTGAACTGACTGGCCACTCAGCCAATTGCTGGCCGAGACAAGAAAGCGCCATGGCCAGTGATTAGCTAAGCGGCCTGTCACTTCAAAGATGGCTACAGAAGCTTCAGTTAACAGAGAGCTTGGAGAAAAGCCAGGAGGACAAGGGGTGTATGGAGAGGTAGGTATGTTGCTTATTATTTTTTTTTACCCTGTCATCAGCCATCGGCCGCGCATCACTATTACACATAACAAATGCACAACCCGCAGCTGATGACAACAAATAGCCAATGATCGACTCTTCAGCTGATTGTTGTTTTTATTAACCCCTTCACGTCAGTAACATGTATATATACGTTCCTATTGCACATACCCCGTGCAGTAGGAATGTATATATACGTTCCTGACTTTAGGGGGCTTTGTGATGAGAGCGGGATCGCTGCAGGGATAGCGATCCTGCTCTCATCTGAGTGAAGCCCCGGAGGTAATGAGAGTCAGCTGCGATCTGGCAGCTGACCCCCATTAACCCCTTAGTGACCGCCGAAGCGGCGGTCACTAACGGGCCGGTGCCGCCGCTGTATTTCATCTCCCCCCACCGTGAATCCACGGTGGGGGGAGATGAAATAAGTAAAATCAGACCCCAGATCAGACCCCCTAGTGCCCCAGTCACTAACTTCCCCACCCCGCGGCGGCCATCAGATCCAAGATGGCCGCCACCATCACTGTGAACAGACTAATGTCTGTTTACAGTGATCAAAAAAGAAAAATGAATGAAAGCCCCATGCTCACCGCCACCGGAGGTAGCAGAGAGCATGGGGCAGTGATCGGGGACCCCCCTGATGGGTCCCGGTACAAGCGATCAGCGGTATATACTATATACCGCTGATCGCTTGTACCATGTACTCCCAGCACTTTTTATCCCCTGTCACCATGAATGATTGGTGACATGGGATAAAAAGTGATGTGCCCCCACCCCCCAAGGGATTCCCTGTGGGAAAAGACGGCTGGACTCAGGGTTCTGGATTATGACTAATGATTAGTGATGAGCAAACTTGCCAAACATTAAGGTTCGCCCAATTCTGAGCTCTTGGCATTTGACTCCTGGCAGTTGGAGAAGTTTCATGCAGCTTACAGCCTAGGGCTATGTTTGCACAACGCTTTTTCCTCTCGGTTTTTGAAAAGAAAAAAATGACGTCCATCATTTTGAGTTTAAAATTACGTCTTTCCTTTTGCTGTTTGTCCGCCCTTGCAATGACAGCTGTTAGTACATTATTTTAGTTTAGGTAGACTAATAGGCCTTTGGATGTGTCTTTAATTGAAACGACCATTGAATTTAACCCCTTAAGGTCCAAGCCAATTTTCGTTTTTGCGCTTTTGCTTTTTCCATTTTATGTTTAAAAGTCCATAGCGCTTGCATTTTTTCACCTAGAGACGTATATGAGCGCTTATTTTTTGCGAAACCAATTGTACTTTGCAATTACAGGCATAATTTTTCCATAAAATATGTTGTGAAACCGGAAAAAAATCATTTGCGCTGTCAAATTGAAAAAAAAAAATGAATTTGTTTTGATTTCGGGGAGTTTTGCATTTACGCCGTTCGCCCTATGGTAAAACTGACTTGTTATGCATGTTCCTCAAGTCGTTACGATTACTATGATATATAACATGTATAACTTATATTGTATTGGATGGCCTGTAAAAAATTCAAACCATTGTTAACAAATATATGTCACTTAAAATCGCTCCATTCCCCGGCTTATAGCGCTTTTATCCTTTGGTCTATGGGGCTGTGTGAGGTGTCAGTTTTTGCGCCATGATGCGTTCTTTCTACCGGTACCTTGATTGCGCATATACGACTTTTTGATCGCTTTTTATTACATTTTTTCTGGATTTGATGCGACCATAAATGCGCAATTTTGCACTTTGGGATTTTTTTGCGCTAACGCCGTTTACCGTGCGAGATCAGGAATGTGATTAATTAATAGTTCGGGCGATTACGCGCGCGGCGATACTAAATATGTTTATTTATTTATTTATTTATTAATTTATATTTATAAAATGGGAAAAGGGGGGTGATTTGGACTTTTATTAGGGGAGGGGATTTTTTATTAATAAAAACACTTTTTTACTTTTTTTTTTTACATACACTAGAAGCCCCCCTGGGGGGCTTGTATATACACAGCAATGATCTCTCATAGAGATCAATGCTGTGTATATACACAGCAAAGATCCATGAGATCGGTCATAGATTGCTATGGCCTGCTGCAGGCCACAGCAATCTACTGCCGAGCCGGGATCAGCGTCATTCCGACGCTGAGGCCCGGCACGGCCAGAAGAACGGATCTCCCCCCCGTGATCGCATCGCGGGGGGGAGATCCGACCCACTAGACACCAGGGATAGTGTGCATAAAGCACTTCAATGCAGCTGTCAGGTTTGACAGCTGCATTGAAGTGCTTAATTAGCCGGCGCGGCAGCGGGACCCCGCTCTGAACACCCCCCGCGGCGCCATGACGTATTAGATACGTCATGGGTCGCTAAGGGGTTAATAGTAAAAACAGTGAAAGGATGGTGAAAAAAAGAAAAATTGTGCTGAACAACAAGAAAAGAAAAACTTCCACTGTTTGCACTGCATTTAAATCAACTAGGCGCAGTAATAATGGATGTATTTTTTAATAGAAAAGGCAGACTGTTACGACTTCTGTAGATGACCGCTAGGAACGGTTGCTAGGGGTGCACCGGCAGCGTCCATAACAGCCAGACTGCTTCCTATTTTGTGCTCTGCTATTCCTTGATGTAGCAGTGGCCAGGGTTTCACTCCCCCAGCCGATTAGCATTAGGTGTTTGTGATCTTAGTGATTTTGATTTACAGCTTACACTACCAGTCAGCTGTTGGTATCTGAGTCCGGCTAGGACTCCTAGTTCCCCAAGTACCTTCACCTGTCTCAGGTTCCTTGCCTGTGATAGAGCCTAGTAACCCTAGTGTATCTTGATGTAGCATTTCCTCTCACCTGTTTATCCTGTTTTCCTAACCTCTGGCTTTTGGACCTCGACGTTTCTAATTGGACCCTGATTTTGTACCTAAGTATACCGAATGTTGCTAACTTGGACTGCTGACTACCCTTTATTGTGTGTATTCGTCTCGTCTTGTTTTGTGTGTTTCACCTTACTGCAGGTGAGGGAACGCCGCCAAGTTGTCCGCTGCCGTCTAGGGCAGAGTGTGGCAAGCAGGTAGGGACAGCGGGGGCAGGTGTCAGTGACAGTGACTGCACCGTCTATATGTCTTCCCAGTTCCCATCCTAACACAGACGCCTTTTCACTTTTTTGATGTTGTGTGAACATAGCCTATGGCTGTCTCCATGTTTTTGAGGACTCCCTAGACCTGCATCCAACGTCAACAAACATTTGGCAAGTTTGTTTATCACTACTCATGTGGTTAAGTTGATGCGATAACCTTCATTAAATCAGTGATTCAGCTCTTTCTACTGCGCAGGAAGAACCCAGCCAGTACTAAGTGTCACCGCTCAATGTGTCAGTTAATCAAATGACTGCCTTCTCTATCAGCACGCAGATAACTGGGACTTCCTGTGTTTGGTCTCTTTTCTTTTTTTCCCTAACCAGCAGAAGACTAAAAAGCTGCCTTCAGGAGACTGGACCTAGATTTCTGGTAAGTTCAGCTTTGTTATAAAACATGATTAAAAAAAAAAAGGAATGCAAATTACAGACTTGCTTTATATCACATCCACCTATTGATTTAGATTTGTAAAGTTATAACAACAGTGACCATTTACATTTTCCCACAAAAATATTGTCTGTGACCATGTGATTCCACAGGAAGAAGTTGATATAAAAGAAACTTACTTATATTGTGTCTGGTTCAAAAGTCAAGTTTGTAATGACAGCGAACACTATTATAGATATATTCTAATGTACCATTAAGTCTGCACATCTCTAGATTGACGTATGATCATTGAAACATACCCATCTTGATTGACTATTGAAATATATAAAGTCTAGGGTATAAGCCAATGAAACATAACTAACATTTTGTAAATTGCTTAAATCCATTAAATAAATTAAGCTGCTACGGTCTTTGAGTATCATGATTTTACAGAGATACACTTTAGCTATTACCATCTTTGAGGCAGCCAAATTCATCAAAACTGCATGGTCATGCAAATATAGTCAAGGGCTAAGAAGCTTTGGCCTGCAAATGTTACTTTTAAAATGAAGTCCTTAAAACAGAATCAGTCTATAAATGTATTAAATATACAGTACTCGTATTACACTAGTCTGCTATTGTTTGCAACATTCATATATGCCGGGATTTCTAAGGTTTAATTACAAAATGCAAGATTTAAAAAATTAAGCATGATCATATTTTTATTTTTATTCTAAAAACATTAGTTGGCAAAAACAATATTTTACATTTAAACTACAATTAAAGGCAATTAGATTGGCGCTCATTTACAGAGCCTTCTGCACAACTTAATAACAGTGTAGGTGGGGCTCTTGTTGATCACACATCCCCTATTAGAGCCCGTTCAAACTACGGATTTGGCAGAGATTCCGCCGGGAACCTCTGTCCGCGGACTACACGCTGAATCCCTCCTGCTATGTCTTTGAATGGGAGAGCTTGAATGCCTCCACTCTCATGTCAATTCTTTGAGTGGAGAGTGGAGGCACGCGAGCCCTCCCATTCAAAGACAAAGCAGAAGGGATTCGGTGTGGAGTCCGAGGACAGAGGTTCCTGGGGGAATCTCCGAATCCGTAGTGTGAATGGGCCCTTACATGGGGGGATGTGCAGCCAATGGCAATGCCAATTATTTTTTGACATGTTAGAAGTGAGCTGCCAAAGAGCGAGCATTTGCTCATTTGTCAGCTAATTGCTAGCCTTATTACAAAGGGTGATATCTGACTGATTGAGCAAATAAAATGACCTGTTTAAAGAGAACCAATAAATAAACAAACACACATAAAGTAAACATACTATAGATCACCCAGCACACTTCCCTAAAATATGCTTATAGCCTCTGTCCCTGCCTGCAATAATCCTAAAACTTACTTTAGTATAGATTTGCGCTGTATGGAAATGACCCCCAGCAGACATCTGAGTGTTGTCATTCTTCCAAGTAGTCACGGTCCTGGGCAGCGCCAGCGCAGTAATCACGCCCCTCTAGGCTTGATTCAAAGGAGGGTTATCCCCAGTACATCATTGAGAGGTGGGCCGTCCTTAACATCGGAGCTCCAAAGTCTTCTGAAGTCTTGCTACTTCTTCTGCCCTTTATGGAAGACTGTCAAAAAGAAAGACAATTTTGAAAGCAAGTCATAACAAGTAACAAGTAATGTTTGCACTTTCCATAAGCCATGTAAGAGACTCAGCAAACACGTGGAAGATGTTCTGGTCAGATGAGAGCAAAGTTAAACTTTTTGTCCTAAATGCAAAATGAGTGTGCTGGGAAAACTAACATTGCACATTACACTGAGCACACCATCCCTATCGTGAAACATGGTGGTGGCAGCTCAATGCTGTGGTGATGCTTTTCTTTAGCAGAGACAAGGAAGCTGATCAGAGTCATGGTACCACCTCTGATCAGCCCCTATAGCCAAAATCATTATCTCCCTGCCATATACACAGATACATATATATTTTTATTGAGATACAAGTATGGAATGGCGATCTAGTAAATACCAGAAGCTGTGTCCATGTGGTCACCCTTCAGAGGACGTCTCTGAGATATATCAGATCCCAGCCATTTAACCTGTTCTGTGATATGGCTCCATCTATGATCTGTTATACCTGGCTTTGTGCCAGGGTTGATAAATTTCTCCTGCAGGCCTGTGGCCTATGGTGTAACACAGTGACCCAGAGCATGCCTACCTGCATTTGCAGAGACAATGTTGTGACATCAGATATAGTCTGGTTGCTTGAATAGGTTTACAACCCTTATTCTGGATGTAGTATGTTTGCCCATCATGAATTTAGGGGGAGATTTATCAAACATGGTGTAAAGTGAAACTGGCTCAGTTGCCCCTAGCAACCAATCAGATTCCACCTTTTATTTTCCAAAGAGTCTGTGAGGAATGAAAGGTGGAATCTGATTGGTTTCTAGGGGCAACTGAGACAGTTTCACTGTACACCATGTTTGATAACCCCCCCCCTAACGTCTCTTTACATGGGACAGGGCTCTTGATCTTTTACATTTAGATTGCCATATGTTGTTTGTCCTAAAGTGTTGTACTGTGGACATCCCTCTTTTTAATGAACTGTGTTTATTTAAGATTTTTTTTTATGAACAATTTGGTATTTTAAAGAAAATTATGCTCATATCTGTTTTGGTGGTAAATCATGGCAAAAGGTAAGGATTGTTAAATAAAATAAAACAAAATAAAAAATCTGTGGAATTGAATTTTTAAAGAATTTTTCGGACTACTAAAAATCTATTTACTTCAAAATGAAGTATAAAATCTATAGCAGCAGCTATTGTAAATAAGATACAACCGATGAAACACAGTGAGGGGAAATTCTAATGGTCTGAAAAATAGGCTTGGTTCTTAAGGGGTTAAATCTGCTTTATCTGCAGTATTCCCCAACCCCCCCCCTGAAATTTTATGACAATAAGTATTTACATATGCAGCAATTGGGGTCTTTATTTTATATTACAACATTGCTTGGTTTGTTAGTGCATAGTGGTGTTTAAATAGAGCTTCTTTTGTTGGACTATTTTGGGTAAGTGGTGTCTCGGTATTCACAATTCCCTTTCAAAAGAAGCAGACACGGGTATGAAGACCCTCACATTCCTATTAGTTGACTTCAAACATAAGAGACACACATCAAAGCTTAGTAAATAATATGACTAACATTTTGGATGCTTCTGCAGAGGGGATGATATTCCTATGTAGAACACCCAAGTATTTAAAAAGAATTGGGAAAGAATTGTGTAGGTTTAAATATGTCACTGTTTTTTCTTTCTTTGGCTCCATGCTGAGGGTTGTATTATTCTTTGTAACGCTTATGCTTCTGAAACCCTTTAGTAAGAGCTATAGTGACGTTAGTCAAAAACAGCAGCTTGTAGGCACACCGTGACAAGTTTATTTGTAGTACTTCTGAGCTGCGCTTGCGGATTCTCTGCTGTTTCAGAAGGCTCCAAACAACTTCAGTATCAGTTGCACTTCAAAAGGTTGAATGCTGAGACTTGCCAGACATACTGCATCGAGTGTCTAAAATCCAGTCCAAGACAAAAGAATTCATTCAATTCTATTGAACATTAACATAGATATGACCTGAGTCTGCGGTTCTTACTGATATTGAAATTGGGTAAAAATAAAACTTCTCACCAGACGGACCCATAAGGGAATTGTAAAATCAGTTTCTTTTTGTGACCTCAGAAGTGGCAAACCCGTATTCTGTTCCCTAACTCTACAAGGACATGATATCTATGGTTATAAACCTCGGTTAATAATTCAATAAGCACCAACAAATAACTTAAACCTTAAAATGTGAGATCACCAGGAAATTACTTAAAGGGAAACTATCAGCAGACTAGAAGTACCAAACCTGCTGATGTGTCCCTATAGAGCATGGGGTTTATTACCGTCATCCTCAGAGCTGTTTCTGTGCTATTAGAAGTTTAATCTTCATGGCTATGTTCACACATCATTTAACAGCGTCCGTTTCATAGCAACGGAAGCTGTTAAACTGCCGGCTGCCGGGCTGCACTCAGCCCAATCCTGCAGCCGATACCTCTGTATCGGCTGCTGGAACGTTATTCTTTCCTGATTGATTTTCGGGCACAGCCATTCACCTCAATGCAATGAACGGCCGCCGCTGCACATTACATTGTGTGAACAGCTGATGTTTCCGGAGAACAGCGTCCGGAGATAATTGACAGGCCGTTCTAAAGAGTAACGGTATGTGAACACAGTGGGCGGCATTGCATTGACTTCAATCCAATGCCGCCCCTGCAGTAAAGAACGGACGCTGAGGCCATTGCAATCAGCGTCCGTTCTTTACTAATAAAAAACGGTGTGCGAATATAGCCTATAGTGAATGTACCATAAGTTCTTAACATGAATGAAACGGCTTGTGCGCGAGGGGTGTGCGAGGGGTAATCACACTTACTGCCTCCTGTCAGGAATTCCTCAGTCATCTTAGGCCCCGTTCACACTACGGAATCGGCGTCAAGATTCCGCACGGAATCCCCTCACTCTGACTCAGCGCCAAATCCTGCCTTCTATCTCTTTGAATGGGAGGGCTTGCACGCCTCCGCTCTCTGTGACTCTCAAAGAGCCCTACCATTCAAACTGATAGGCAGGATTCATCACAATTCTGTAGTGTGAACGGGGTCTTAGAGTACATTCACACGTTCTATAGTTTAGTCCTTAATTGTGGATCTGCAATTACAAACAAATTTAAAACACATTGGGCTGTTCACACCATCCGTAGTTGTATGGATCCGTAATCCACAAAAATTATCTCTAGGATGGACTGTAATTGTGGCACAGATTTTCCCCTAGAAGTCTAAAGAAGTGTCTGCAAATATTGGGGATCCATAATTTTTTATGGGAGAAAGATCTGTTATGTCTGCAAAGCCATAAAAAACACGGTTGAGTAACAATTTTAAACCATTACTACTTACTTAACCATCACCTTCCCCTTCTTTGTTGATCCACATAAAATTACGGATTACGGATGGATTACAGACAGTTTTTTTTTTTCCAGATTGCAGATGATTGCGGACATCATATGCAGTCCTGAAAAAACTACTGAAAGTGTGAATGTAGCCTTACTCTGAAATCTGCTCCAAATCATATAAACTAAAATATCACTCTCAAATCCTCTCCTTCTAGCTTACACGTCTCTTATATAATCAAACATGAATCTCCTGAAATTTACATTTTAAGGCTATGTTCACACTACGTAAAAGTACAGCCGTTGTTGCCATCGGCAACAATGGCCGTACTTTGTGCGGTGTGGAACACTGCCTTTACTGCTATGGGATCCCGGCCGAAGCATATACACATTGTATGCGCTGTGGCCGGGATCCCATACGGCGCCGCAAAGAACTGACATGTCAGTTCTCTGCGGCCACAATACAGTGAATTGCGGCCGCAGAAAGACCTGTCAGTTCACATAATGAAGCGAGCGGCTCCGGACGCTTCTTCATTGTGTGCTGTATGAAGTTCTGATGCGGGCGCCGTCTCTTACATAGTGGGAACATAGCCTAAATGTACATGAGCTGTTTTCACATTACAGCATCGTAATATCATTGTAAATAAATAACTAAAATTTGACCTAAAGGGGTATTCCATGTACACAAGTTCCTGGCAGGTGTTATCCGCAACATTGTAGATTTTTTGTAATGTTGGGAGGATTATTCTCAGTTGCTAATGAACTCGTTATGAACGTTATGTTTGAGTGGAATATCCTTTTAAATTTCAAATATGGATATATGAGGAGAATCACATGGGACAGAGTCAGTGGGAAGGCTTAGCACAATAGTGCAACAAGTTTTCATGGTTAAAGTCAGGTGGGAACAAAGGCTTCAACTGGGTTATCCAATGCCCTATGAGATGGCTCAGTGACAGGATGGTGAGCAATAGGTGTTGGTAGTGTAATGCACCCTGGGGCACAGAAGTGTCCATGAAAAGGGAAGTGGGTTGTCCTTGGTGGTAAATGTGCAATCAGTTGGTCAGAAGGATACAGAGAAAGTAAGTACGTTTTTTTGTATTTAAAAAGCTTGGCAAACAGTCTTCCACAATAGATGGAGGTACAGTCTCTTTTAATGTTATAGACAAAATAATAGCTGGGGTGAGGCTGTCCTCACAAGCTCATTCGTTGGCTCCCAGCAGTCTTAGATGAGCTGCAATGCACTCTTTGGGGTGCATGTTTTTAGGTAGATCTGTGATGTCTTAGCCATGATGCATCTAGGCTTGGCCTAAAGGCCTTGGAGGTTCTAGCTGTTGTATGGGAACTCTGGGATATGCAGTACTATCTTGATAGGAGTATTGGTACTCCAAATGGTCCTTAGCAAACCCTTTGACACTGGTCCTTCTTAGCATAAAGTTGGCTGCAATATAATAAAAACATTGGGGGAGATTTATCAAACTGGTGTAAAGTAGAACTGGCTCAGTTGCCCCTAGCAACCAATCAGATTCCACCTTTCATTCCTCACAGACTCTTTGGAAAATGAAAGGTGGAATCTGATTGGTTGCTAGAGGCAACTGGACCAATTCTACTTTACACCATGTTTGATAAATCTCCCCCAATGTATTTCTCCTCCATTTATGGATGAGGCAAAAAAGCATCTACTCAGGCTGTGGAGTTGGACTAGAAGACATCTCCCACACATCAGAAGGTACCCCGATGTAATGTAGCAATGTTAGCGTATGGGCTACCTCTCTCACAACTAGTGCCCAAAGTGCAACAGTAGGTGGCGGTATAACACTGCAGTTACACATACATGGCACAAATCAGTATAACAACAGTAAAGCATGTCAACAATAAGACAAATATTCTATAACCAACACTCTTTTTTTGTTATGCTTAGGGACTTATAAAAAGTTTCTGAGTTCATACATTAATACTTTCAAATTACCGATTACAGTTTGGAGCATAATTTTGTCTACATAATATAATTTTGTACTTGCTACCAACTCATTATTTGAATACAACATAGAAATATCATAGAAAATAACAGATACCATTATAAATGAGTTTAGATCATCGACACTTTAAACTGTTGCTAGAAAGTTACACAGATTTGTAAATTAAGTTACTTCTATTTAAAAATCTCAAGTCTTCAAGTACTTATCAGCTGCTGTATGTCCTTCAGAAAGGTGTGTATTCTTTTTAGTCTAACACAATGCTCTCTGCTGCCATCTCTGTCCAAGTCAGGAACTTTCCAGAACAGAA
This sequence comes from Dendropsophus ebraccatus, assembly GCF_027789765.1. Classification (NCBI taxonomy): domain Eukaryota; kingdom Metazoa; phylum Chordata; class Amphibia; order Anura; family Hylidae; genus Dendropsophus; species Dendropsophus ebraccatus. Next base: position 112,228,020 of record NC_091460.1, read on the forward strand.
AAAATTTGCCATGGGGATTTCCTACTGTTCTAGACAGTTCTTGACATGGACATGGAGGTGGAGAGTAGAAAAATACACCACTTCCTGCAAGGCATAAAGCAGCTGATAAATACTGGAAGGATTGTTCATTTCTTTTTTTTTTAATAAAAGTAATTTACAAATGTGTATAGCTGGAACTGAAGTTGAATTAAAAATCAATTTTCTCTGGAGTACCCCTTTAACTTCTGAATTTGTTTCTGGCAATGTAATCCTAGATTGTGTGCCCACTAGAGATGAGCGAATAGTGTAATATTCGATTTGATTGGATTCAATTCGAATAGCTCCCGATATTCGACTATTCGATCGAATATTAAATCCCATTATAGTTCATGGGAGAAAAATCCTTGGGACCTGGTAATCAAGATTCGACGAATTGGAGGTCACTAAGTCTAAGACATCTTTAGAAAGTGATGCAAACACCTCTGGAAAGCATCTGGGAAAGCAGGGAGGCAGTATTACAGGGCACAGTATTACCGGGGTTAGCGATCCCCGGCAATAATGCCAATCCCTGTAATGGATAATATTTAATTAATAAAACAAAGTTTCGTTCAAAAAAAGTTATTTTCGTTATTCGAAAGCTTAATTAAAACGAAATATGTATATTTAGTTATTTATTTACAGTATATTTAATTGCAAAAGTATGTATTAGTTTTAATTCAGTTATTGAACAACGAAAATAACTTTATTAGAACGAACTTTAGTTTAATTAAAACAGCAAATGTTTCTTCTAATGATGCTATTTTTTTATCACAATAGCAACTTTAGAAGAAACATTTAGATTTATATGTCTGCTTAGTGTGCCGCAGGCCGGCGAAGAGAGAAGATAGAAGACATCGGAGGGAGAGAAGAAAGCTCCCCCCCCCCCGCACTACACCTATCCCAACAAGGATGGTGGGTCACTTTACCCCTTCCTTGCTTGTATGGGTGCAGTCTGCCTTCAGCCTGGCCCCCAAGGGGTTAAGTGGGGACCCTTACTTAACCCCTTGGGGGCCAGATTGTTCAGTATGGCACCCAAAGGGTTAAGGGGGATGCAATGCATCCTCCCTTAACCCCTTGGGTGCCACACTGTAAGCAGCGATCTGTAAAGATGCTGCATACTGTAAGGTGCACAACACCGCTCACAATGATGGGGGTTGTGCTCCTGTTTGTGTGTTTTTTTGTGTGTTTTTCCCTTTTTGCTTTTCAGATATTGGTATCCTGTGGATTACAGCGGATTTGATGGACTACGTTGATGACCAGCGGTTGTTGGGATTTTTTTTTTTTATAAAATGATCAACAAGGGGTGTGGGGGTGTTTTTAGTTGAATAAAAAATATTTTTCACTTGTGTCGTGTCTTTATTTCTTTACTATAAAGGCTTAGTAGTGGAAGCCGTCTAATAGACAGAATCCATTGCTAAGTCAGGGCTTAGTGTTAGCCGGCATAAAATGGCTAACACTAACCCCCCCCCATTTTTACCCCAGTACCCAATGCCACCAGGGGTACTGGTAAGAGCCGGGTGCCAGTGGTCCCGGAGCATCAAAATTGACGCTCCTGGACTGGGTGGCAGCAGGCTGGTAATATTTAGGCTGGGGAGGGCCAAAAACGTGGTCCCTTCCCACCCTGGTGTTACTCGGTTGCTGTTAGACAGCTTCCACTACTAAGTCTATAAATCTAAATGTTTCTTCTAATTTTGCTATTGTGATAAAAAAATAGCATCATTAGAAGAAACATTTGCTGTTTTAATTAAAGTATTAATTATTACATTCAGCTGTATTACCGGCAATAGGTTTTGCCGGCAATAGAGCTTCCTGTAGTAGTTAATATTTATTAATTAATAAAACACATTTTCATTCTAATAAAGTTATTTTCATTGTTCAATAGCTTAATTAAAATGAATACATACTTTTGCAACTAAATATACTGTAAATAAATAAATATATATACACATTTATTTATTTATTTTTTTATGAACAGTATATTTAATTGCAAAAGCATGGATTCGTTTTAATTAAGCTATTGAACAAGGAAAGTAACTTTTTTAGAACGAAACTTTTTTTTATTAATGAAATATTAACTATTACAGGAATTTGCATTATTGCCAGGGATTGCTAACCCCGGTAATACCGATCCCTGTAATATTGCTTCCCTGCTTTCCCAGGTAGCAGTAAACTTTATTAAAACAGCTAAATAATTGTTTAGCTGTTTTAGTAAAGTAAATTTAGATTCGAAAATTTGATCACATATTCGTTTGAACTCGAATCTTTCGAATACTGCAGTAATACTAGATATCTGCCGTACTATGGCATAATGGATTCTTCTAGATTGTTACTTTTCTGTGTGATTTTTGGTAGCATATGCAAATGCAAATTTAAAAATATAGCTTGCTACATGCTTGATGAATCGATTTCAAATAGGAACAAACGGCAAGCGGAGAATGCATTAAAGCAGGAACCCGCACCACCTGAACAGTTATTGTATTTATCAGGACCTGTTCTAAAATGTTTCATGTTCTTGTTATGAAAGTCAGTAAAAGCTAAAAGAATTGTACAAGAATAAAAATGCCCATATTAAAAATGATTACGTTTGCATGACTTTCGGCACAATATTCTGATTCTTCCTCATATTTTAAATATCAGGGAAACACTTCCAGGGTTTGTTTATATTTGGTGTTCTCCCCGAGCTCCAGATTTGTGCTTAGGGCACATCAAAGCTTTTATAGTCTGCTCTTTGAAACAGTTGCACTGTAAACCAGTATTTAGACATAGAACTAGCAAGCCAGAATAAACGTTGAATCATTTCTATTGTATGCTACTGTGATGTCTAGTCATAAATTTGAAAAGGGAACATCTAGTCATATCCAATTTCTTACTAACTTGCAATTCTATCTAAATAGGAGTACTATTAGGTGACACAAAGCAAAGCATTAATCATTTGGCTTGGACGTGCACAGCTTGAGTGGCCTTCCATTGAATATTTTGCATGATTTTAATAAGCATGTTAGCAATTCTTCAAGCATTGCAGCATGATTCAGAATAGGAGAACCCCTTAAAAAGCCTTTTAAGTCTTCTAAATGAAGAAATTAAGATGACTCGATTAAAAAAAAAAAAAATCTTAAATCTGTCAGCACCCAGGCATTACCTGAGGTGCTAACAGTGTGAAAAAGTTAGCAGTCCCCATGGAGCATGGTGCCTTTTGGTAATTTGTCTGTGGAGTGGATTATACACAATCTCAGGTCTCCTACTGTAATGAAGTGTCAAAGAGGAGTTGGGGCTCACCACTAATCCTCCTCCCTTTCCTTCATAAATAATTAATGCTGCCCAGCCTCCTGCTCGCTCAGCTGTCAGTAAGTGTCTCTGATTGCAGATCAGTTCTCTGTCTGAACAAAACACTCAGATGTAGTTGAATCTCTAAGCCCAAATGTGTTACAGCTGTGATCTAGTGGTAATTCACCTGTGTAGAAACCACCAGCAGTTCATTCTTTGGTTCGATTCCCCTGATGTAAATTAAATATAGTTGTTTATTTTTTTTCCCTTATTATTGTATCATTTTATAAGTGCAAAGAATTCCCAGTCAATTTTTTTTTAAATTATTTTTTTGCCCTTTTTTCCTCTAGCCCTCATAGCCCAGTTACAAGTGCCATTAGTAAATAAGGTCCCCATACACCTTTAACCCCTTTGATGCACAGATGTCCGGGTCAAATTAATGCAATGTTTTCCCCGCCTTCCAAGAGCCATATCGCTTTTATTTTTCCACCTACAGGGCTGGTTGGGGTGTCATTTTTTGCACCATGATCTTTTTTTTTTTTAATTAATATCATATTGGTGTAAAAGAAAAGTTTTGATCGCTTTTTATTATTTTTTTCTGATATATAATTCAAAAAAATCAGCAATCCTGTTTTTTTTTCTTTCCGTTTATACCGTTTACCATGTGGGAACAATAATGTTATATTTTAATAGATCAGACAATTCCACATGCTATGGTATATAATATGTTTCTTTTTATTTTTTTCCTCAATAATTTTATTTTTAGAATCGGCAAGGAGGTATATTAAACTATTATTGGTGGGGTTATACGGGGTTTTTTAATACTTTTAAAAACTTTTTATTACACTTTTTTTTACACTCTTATTTTACTCTTTAACATGCAATCATTAGATTGCATATACTGATCTATGCTATGCCATCGGCGATCTATGCATAGAGCTTGTCTGATAGCATGGATTGCTCATCCGACAGGACGGAGGTAAGTGGATTACCCCTGCTGTCGGTACAAGCGATCGGGACCATCCTGCGGGCGCCCCCATCACTCAGTGACAGAAGCTTGTCCTGTCACTGAGTACCTTAAACGCTGCAATCACTGTGCATTGTGGCGTTTAAGGGGTTAATGAGAGGCAGCTGCAGGATCGCAGCTGCCTCTCAATAGTCTCAGCTCCAAGGACACTGATGTGTGCGGAGACAATCTCACTGCAGCGGTCCCGCACACATCAAACCCCTTCACAGCCAAGAACGTATATATACGGGGTATGTGCAGTAGGAACGTATATGTACAGATTGCTGACGTGAAGGGTTTAATAACTGATGGCCAAACAATTGTCCAGCCATAGTTATCTCTCCCATCCACCATCTGTCCTCCCCATACACAGCAACGTTCGGCAACGTTTGTTTGTTCTCTATAGGGAGAGGTAAGCCGCAAAAAAAAAAAGCGCTGAACAAAGGGGTCAGTAATGATTATGGCCAACCCCTATCTCCACTGACAACATCTATCTGTGGTTGCTCAGAACAGCCCCACACACGCTTGACTGATGTCTTAAATCACTGTGAATGGTGGCTTTAGCCATTCAAAGTCAATGGTGTATGGGGACCTTTAGATTGTTAATTGGGGGTCACCACTGCTCAGTTTTCAACAGTGACTTCCCTATGACAAATGGGACAGTAATAAAATGAAAATTGTGGTGTGTATTTTGGAAGATGGGGGAACAATGGGGGACATTTATTATTAAGTCTAGTGCTGGGTTTACACAGAACGATAATTCGCCTAATCGAACGATTAACGATTTTGAAGCAACAATTTGGTTTTTATAACGATCAGCGTTTAGACGGAGAAAAATAGTTAGAAGATTCGTAAGAAAAATCGTTATTGCGATAGTTTTTAAGATCGCTTAAGCCCATCTTTTACATAGGGAAAATCTTTGAAAGACTGTTTACACGAAGCGATCTGCGAATTTTTAGCGAACGACGAACAATGATTTAAGAACATGTTGAAAGATCAAAATGAATGATTTTTTACTCATCGCTTGATCGTTTGCTGTGTTTACACGGAACGATTATCGCTCAATGCGATCGTTATCGCGAAAATTCGCCCGATAATCGTTCCGTGTAAACCCAGCATAAAACATGCAACTTTGTTTTTTAACCAGCTGAATAAGACTAATTTAACTAATTATTCATAAATTTGTGAAAGAAAAAGTTGCAAAAAAAGTTGTAATCAAATTTATCTGGGAGGCCTGCACCAGTCGCATATGATAAATTGGGGGAGCAAATCCTGGATTATGCAAATTTTTGGGTGAATACTAAAAACAGGCAGAGTAAGAAAAAGTTTAATCTAAAAAATATTCACCTGTCGAATACTGGATTGTAAATAGAGTTTAGACAAAAAATTATTCACCTAAAAATAGGCGGAAAGCTCTTGATAAATTTCCTTCAATGTTTTTCAAGGGGAATTCCCTCCTCCTCAGGATATCTGAGGAATGACTAGAGGAAGGGGGAATTCCTCCCTTAGGGTACAAACCCACACACCGTATACACAGCAGATACGCAACAAATATGCAGCAAATACGCAGCAGATTTGTTGGTGCAGATTTGATGCTGTGTTCAGTTATTTAGAGCTAATCTGCTGCGTATTTGCTGCGTGTTTGCTGCGTATTTGCTGCGTATCGCAGCAGTAAATACGCTGCATATACGGTGTGTGGGTTTATACCCTTAAACACGTTGCTTCTATTTTTTTATTTTAATACTGTCTGTTTTTACCAATTCTTTCAACATGATTGAATAATACCTCAGGGTTATGTCAGACAAGTGTCTCATTCCCCACAGGACATCTGTAAACTGCAATTCTTCAAAATCCATCCAGGGCATTGGGCTGGTAGGAGCTGCACCCCATTTAATTAAACACTCATTATATGCTAGTGGGGGTGGGACCACAGAACAACCAAAAAAACGGGGGGGGGGGGGGGTAAATATCTATTCACCATCCCGCTATTACTGGTATCTCTCAAAATAATGACATGTATAAGCCACATTGCTCTTTGTTTTCTCTTACTGCCCAATTTGTATAATGATGGATAAAATGGATGGATAAAATAGTAATATCAACAAAAGAAATAAGGGCCTTATCTGCTAGATCGGTGCTTGTTTACCAAGCCTATTACGCAGCTTTAGGCTGGGTTCACACTACGTATATTTCAGGCTGTATTTGGTCCTCAAGTCAGGTCCTCATAGCAACCAAAACCAGGAGTGGATTGAAAACACAGAAAGGCTCTGTTCACACAATGTTGAAATTGAGTGGATGGCCGTCATATAACGGTAAATAACTGCCATTATTTCAATATAACAGCCGTTGTTTTAAAATAACAGCAAAAATTTGCCATTAAATGACGGCCATCCACTCAATTACAACATTATGTGAACAGAGCCTTTCTGTGTTTTCAATACACTCCTGGTTTTGGTTGCTATACAGCCTCACAAATACAGCCTCAAATATACTGTGTGTGAACCCAGCCTAATGATCATCCAGCAAGGGCTATATATATACATTGTTAGCGATGTCCATGAAGCCCTTGCTAAAGTACCTATATAGAAAATAATAAAGTTATACTTGCCTCTCCATGCTCCTTGGTGTCCTCCTGCCTTTTCTCCGCTCGCTGAAGCTTCTGAACTCATCTGTTCAGTGACAGGCTGTTCAGCCAATCAGTTACTGAGATGGTACAGCTCGGCGGCCAGTGATTGGTTGAGTAGCCTGTCACTTCAGGGACAACTTTGTGAGCGGGGAACAGGCAGGAGAACATCAGTGAAGTGTGGAGAGGTATTTTATAACTTTATTATTTTCTTATATACTTTCACCAGCGAAGGACCATGCACCTCCTATTACAGGGAGTCATGTGCAGTCGCTGACCAATGATTTTTAAACTATCTAAAAGACAACGATCAGCCAATCGTATCCTTGGCTGATTGTTGCTTGATTTTGTAGGGCGATATGTGTTTGATTTTGCCTGATTGGGCAGTATTTTATTGTCCAACAAAAAATTGCTAGAATTGTGAGCTTTCAGGATTTGAAAGATCCCTTCGTCAGACAAGTTCACAAATAATCAGCCTGTGTAATAGGACTTCAAGGATGTTGCTTACTAATAAAAAAAAGTTCTTCTACAGTGGTCCAGAAATCTTTTACAAAAACAAAATGATTTATCCTACTATAAAAAAAAGAAAAGAATATATGATGCCACTGAATACTATATCTATTGCCACCCATAGCTGCATAAATAGAAAAACTAAACATTTTGAGTTGTTGAAAAGCTGTGATATAAAAACAAGTTATTTTCTAAAAAAAAATCTTTTCACTATGCAAAAATACCACTGTAACTACAAAGACCCAAAGAATCAAGTTGTGATAAATAATAATTTATTATATGTACTTCAATACAACTAGTTCCATAAAAAATATACCTCCCTTTGATTTGGTGCTATAAAATATTTTATCAAATATATACCAACATGTTCAATATGTCTATTATCTGCATACATGGCCTTAAAAAGCTACATTTTAAATGTACATTTGTAAACATGTCACTAAGAACCTATATGATTTAGTTCTACATTAACAATAATATGGCTAGCAGATGTGTAAAGTCAAAGCACCTGCTAAGAAGAGGCAGAGCCTTTATTGCCACGGCCTCTGCCTGCCTTGATGAGATTATATTTTCCAGTATGCTTCTTGCTGTGAAGCAGCAGTATCTGCTTTTAGTTCAGTTGAGCAGGCAATGTCTGCGGTGGGTCTTGGATGCTCCATTCAATTAATGTGCCAGCGCTCTTTGGTAATACTGCCAAGCTGTGTTGGCTGCAATACTCTATATGCCAAAAGCTTATTTTGTATCTACAGATCAGCTTGTGGCCCTAGACATATGTGAAGAAAAAACATTTGAATCAAATAGACATGTTAAATGAGCTTTAGAACTTGCAGCACGCCCTAAAACAGTAATTTTAAATCATAAGTAGAAGGTTTTGCTCCCTGTACTGGAGTTCATTTTTATTCTTGCTACCTACTGACTGGCGTAAGTTGCACCAGATTTGTGGGTCATTGTTGCATCAGGGTCCATTTACACAGAAAGATTATCTGCCAAAGATTTGAAGCCAAAAACAGGAACAGACTATAAACAGGGATCAGGTCATAAAGGAAAGCCTGAGATTTCTCTTCTTTTCAAATCCATTCCTGGCTTTGGCTTCAATTCTTTGGCAGATAACCTGTCAGATAATCTTTCTGTGTAAATGGGCCCTTAGAAGTGATGGGGTCTTAAATAAATTAGTGTAAGATCAGAAGAAATGCCACGGCACTCATCCAGTTTTAAATTAATCTTTCATTTGCCGCTCTCCTTGTATTGACTGTAAAGTTTGGATTAATCTGAAACGAACCACAGTAAAACAGCTCAACGATTCTAGTGTGGTTAAAAAAATTTGCTTGTCTATACTTACCTGTCCACGCTGCCCCTTTGTCCTTCTTATCCAATCCCCACAGCCACCAAAATCCCATCCAACCAATCACTTAATGTCTTGTCTCAAGAGTGGCAGCCCGCTCAGCCAATCACTGTGGCTGTGACACAATCCTGTTTCAGTCAGCCAGTGATTAGATTTTAGCAAAGTTTGGAACGGATTTCTGTTCTGGAAGTTCAGTTTACTCATCTCTAGTGTTATAGTTATGAAAAAAAGCTGTGGAGCCATATGTACTTAACATATATATGTGAGTGTAAAAATAGGGTTCTAAAAATAATGTTATTAGTCATTTACATATACACTCACCGGCCACTTTATTAGGTACACCTGTCCAACTGCACGTTACCACTTAATTTCTAATCAGCCAATCACATGGCGGCAACTCAGTGCATTTAGGCATGTAGACATGGTCAAGACAATCTCCTGCAGTTCAAACCGAGCATCAGTATGGGGAAGAAAGGTGATTTGAGTGCCTTTGAATGTGGCATGGTTGTTGGTGCCAGAAGGGCTGGTCTGAGTATTTCAGAAACTGCTGATCTATTGGGATTTTCACGCACAACCATCTCTAGGGTTTACAGAGAATGGTCCGAAAAAGAGAAAAAACATCCAGTGAGCGGCAGTTCTGTGGGCTGATAGAAAGGCAACAGTGACTCAAATAGCCAACCGTTACAACCAAGGTAGGCAGAAGAGCATCTCTGAACGCACAGTACGTCGAACTTTGAGGCAGATGGGCTACAGCAGCAGAAGACAACACCGGGTGCCACTCCTTTCAGCTAAGAACAGGAAACTGAGGCTACAATTTGCACAAGCTCATCGAAATTGGACAGTAGAAGATTGGAAAAACGTTGCCTGGTCTGATGAGTCTTGATTTCTGCTGCGACATTCGGATGGTAGGGTCAGAATTTGGCGTCAACAACATGAAAGCATGGATCCATCCTGCCTTGTATCAACGGTTCAGGCTAGTGGTGGTGGTGTCATGGTGTGGGGAATATTTTCTTGGCACACTTTGGGCCCCTTGGTACCAACTGAGCATCGTTGCAACGCCACAGCCTACTTGAGTATTGTTGCTTACCATATCCATCCCTTTATGACCTCAATGTACCCAACATCTGATGGCTACTTTCAGCAGGATAATGCACCATGTCATAAAGCTAGAATCATCTCAGACTAGTTTCTTGAACATGACAATGAGTTCACTGTACTCAAATGGCCTCCACAGTCACCAGATCTCAATCCAATAGAGCATCTTTGGGATGTGGTGGAACGGGAGATTCGCATCATGGATGTGCAGCCGACAAATCTGTGGCAACTGTGTGATGCCATCATGTCAATATGGACCAAAATCTCTGAGGAATGCTTCCAGCACCTTGTTGAATCTATGCCACGAAGAATTGAGGCAGTTCTCAAGGCAAAAGGGGGTCCAACCCGTTACTAGCATGGTGTACCTAATAAAGTGGCCGGTGAGTGTAAATATAACATCAGTACACACAAACAACTTTTTGGCACTACTAAGGCTGTTAATGTCCAATGGATTCAATAGCCCACAAGTCTGTGCAAAAAAAAACAAAAAACATGTCTACTGGGTTTAGAAATGTAAAAGGAATGTTTCAGAAAGTTAGTGGATTCTGCGCAGAGGGAACCTTGATATTTAATGAAAAGTGCATGCAGCGTTTTTGGCACTGTCAGAGCAGCGTGCGGCGTTCCTGGCACTGTCTATCCTAAAGTAACTGTCCCCACATGGTAGTTACCAATTATATCCCTCAAGCAGTAGGTAATCCCATAATTGTGCCCCATGTAATAGCCCCCCCCCCCGGTAGTGCCCCACATACTAGCCAGGCCTACTATTAGAGCCCCACATAGTAGCCAGCCCTCCCAATAGTGACCCATATAGTAGCCAGCACACCTAAAAGTGCCCAATATAGTAGCCAGCCCTCCCAATAGTCTCTTATATAGAAGCCAGCCCTCCCAATAGTGTCTTATATAGTAGCCAGTCCTACCAATAGTGTCTTATATAGTAGCCAGCCCTCCCCAATAGTCTCTTATATAGAAGCCAGCCCTCCCCAATAGTGTCTTATATAGAAGCCAGTCCTTAAAATAGTCTCTTATATAGTATCCAGTTCCCCCTCCAATTGTCTTATATAGTAGCCAGCCCTCCCCAAATTTCTTATGTAGAAGCCAGCCCTCCAGAATAGTGTCTAACATAGAAGCCATCCCCTACTGTAGTTGTTCATGACTGCCCCATTAGCTTGGACTCACCCTTCCTGTGTTTCCTGAGGCTGCGGGAGGCGCCCGGCGGAGGACACGTGCTATGACGTCACCACGTTGCCGGCATCGGGGCACTACTGACATACTTCTAGGCCATAGGCTAAAAACTGCCTGCGGCCTAAGAGATTATAATGAGGGTGGTCCGAGTGGCCATCTGGATCACCCGTATTATAATCTGCTGCAACGTCAGGTGGGCCAAATTTAACACAGCAATGGAAAAGCATGGCGGGCCCAAAATAATGGCTCCAGAGTTTGACATGACTGGTGTATTAACATTTAATGAATATAACTGCCAGGAGTATGGGAGAGTAGATAGAGTTTTTAATGGTTTTAAAAAGAATTGTTTTTTCATGTGGATAAAGAACACAATAGTGCTTGCTTCTTGTGGGTGAGATTTGCATTCACATTCCCAGTACCAATGTAAATGAAATGCCATTCCTGCCATTAAATCAACTAATTTAATCAGTAACATGTCCACCGTAGTAGTAGAATAGATAACGTGGCAGCACATAGCTATCAGGTGCTGCGTAAAAGAAATATTTATAGTCTGTTTAGTAGGGTTAGCTCCCAGATAACCTCTGACACTATTGCTCATCCAGCAAAGAGCTCATTAGCTATAAAAGTTGGTGACATGTCAATTGTAGCAGGACAAAGGCTGGTAATTTGTACTGGTAATTTGCAAGATAGTGAGGCCTGTCAGATTCAGATAGCAGCACATTAACTATTGTGTTGTAAAACAAATCTGAAAAGATATTAAAATGTTAGCTTCAGTACTACTATATTCATTTAAAGGAGTTTTAATAATTCCACAAAAAAATCTGCATTTAAACAGTACATTGGTGGGTTAAGAGCCATTAGCCTGTTCTTCATAGTAAATAGTCTCAGTTTATTTGCCTTCTCTCCAGCAGGCATAATAGGCAAGTTCAGATAATTGGAACATCTGGCTACCGTTGAGCACCCTACAATTACATTTATTTGCTTTGGCTGCTACTATCTCATCTGCGAGGGATAGATAAGTTTAAGGTTTATTTACACTGAGATTTTTTTCTGTTTTGGACATGTTAAAGCCTCCTTCATACAGTCTTATTTTGTGGCTTTTCTATTTTGTTTGGAAAGCTCATTTAAAAAACATGATTTTTTTAAAATGTTTTTTTTTTCTTTTTTCCAAACATATTTTTATTTTGGTTTTTCAATTTTACAAAAATATACCAAGAAGTGGACGTACAAGCCCACCATAGAGGAACGTCAGTAAGATACAACATAAAGACATAAAGAGAGATTTTACAAAGCGAGGTTTGCTAACTAAACATCTTAAGTACCAACTCTATAACTATGCCAATAGCTACAATCAACAAAAATAATCATCCCTCCCTCACCCTTCCCAACCACAATTGCCCCTGGTTCTCTAACCCTCTTGGAAGTCATGACTAGCTGAGCTAAAAGTAGAAAAAGAATTCAAGGCTCTCCCGCTGTTTGCTATGGAGTAACTTTTAATTTACCCAACGAGTCCTATAGGAAAACTATAGAAATTTAAAAAAAAAAAAAAAATTCTCTAAATTTTTCATATAAAGAGTATAAAAGAGTATAAAATAGAAACTTGTGTATAGCAACCAACCACAGCCCAGCTTTTCATTTGTGCTATGATTGGTTGCTACGGGCAGTTAACATGTTTCCATTTTGCAAATTTTAATAAATTTGGGCCCATATCTAGAATATTCTGACTAGGGATGAGCGAATCGAACCATAACGAACCAGATTCAAATATGAACTTTGAGAAAGTTCGTAATGAATCTAGTTAAAAAAAACTGTAACAAAAAAAAATCACAGAATAGACCAGGATACAAGGGATTATTATAATAATTATTCTATAATCCCTTGTATCCTGGTTTTCTGTGAATATCAAGATGTGTGACATCACACCTGTTAGGGTGTGACCTTAAATTAGTCTCCTCAGATCCTCATATCTTTACAATAAAGCTTCAAAAAATAATAGGAGAACCCTATTTAGCCGCAACCAAAAAAGTTTAAAAAAAAAAACAGTCCAAAAAAAGTCCCATCACTGTCCCAGAAAAAAAAACTCCCATCAGCTGTCCCATCACTGCACAGTTGAGTAGAAAAATGTTGGCAATCAAGTGGTGCCGCCTCCTCCAATAGTCTCTTCTCAACCATACTGGGCTGGGTGCAATCAAGTGCTGCTGCCTCCTCCTCCTCCTCCTCCTCCATCAATTGTCTGTTGTCAATCATACTGGGTCCAATACAGTACTATTACTGCTGCTGGTTCCACTGTCAAATGTCTGTTTTCCACCCTACTGGGTCCAAGGAACTTTGTGTCCTATGTCCCGTGTAATTACACCTTGGCTGATTTTTTTTCACTATTTTTGCATTTGATTCTTTCCACTTTTTTCATTGTAATAGCAATTGCAACTACTCGAAACTATACCCTATCAGATTCCCACTAATGTAGTTGCAATTATTCAACAGTTATACTAGGGTTTGTTTTAGGTTCCGTTCGTACGAATCCGAACTTCATGAAAGTTCGCCGGATCGAACTGAATTTTTGAAAAGTTCACTCATCCCTAATTCTGTCATTTGAAAAAAATAACTAACTAACTAACTAAATAAATAAATAACTGATTGCATGTGATAGAAAAGTTCAGCATTTTTATGCAATGTTCCCACAATGTATGAACAACGACCATTGTTTGGCGCTCAGAAACAACAGCCGTTGTAGTGAGTGCTAAACAATGGCCTTTGTTGCACTGAATATTGCATTGATTTCAATGCACAATAGTCGGAAAGAGTTGACATGCCAATTATTTCCACGGCTGTACCAAACAACGGCCATTGTTCAATACACTGTGGGAGCAACGCATTTTATTTGCATTGACTTCAATGCAACAATTTTTTTATGACAAGAACGGATATTATTTTAATTGCAAATAAGGGCAGTTCTTGTCATAAAAGGTATGTTGTGTGAACATAGCCTTATACCACTACCTATACACATGAATGTTTAGTTTTTTTGTCTCACTATTTGCTTGCAAGACTCAAATTTGCTGTTATGTTGTTATTGTTGTTGATCTTATTATTAGAGTTGAGAGCAACCCCAGTTGAAAAAGGGTAGAGCAATTGAAAAAGTTGGATGCAGCCCTAGGGAGTACGGGAAAACATGGATACAGATAGAGATGAGCGAACCTCCGAACCCGAACTTTCGGCATTTGATTACCGGTGGCTGCTGAAGTTGGATAAAGCCCTAAGGCTATGTGGAAAACATGGATATAGTCATTGGCTGTATCCATGTTTTCCAGACAACCTTAGAGCTTTATCCAACTTCAGCAGCCCCCGCTAATCAAATGCCGATCGTTCGGGGGGACTCAAACCCTAAACCGGTTCACTCATCTCTAGATACGGCCTATGTCCTATGGCAGTATTCATATTTTCCTGGACTCCCTAGGGCATTCAACTTCTTTAGTCAACAGTATATAAATGCCGAATGATCGGACACAAGCATGGTCAAGTTGCTCTCATCTTTAATAATAATTATTATTATTATTACTACACCAATAGCCTTACTAAAATCAAGGTATTTGAAAAATACAATAATCAAATATCTGACTAGTGTATTAAGGTACTGTAACTAAGCCTAATATAACAAATAATCCCAAAGAGAAGGAGGGAAAGCAGATGGAGTCAGTGTGAAATGCCCTGCATTGTTCTGCCTAGAAATGATTGGTCCTGGCATTTATGTGGATGCTAATTGGACACATGCCACCTACTTTATTGGTGTACAACTTCTCCACCGTTTAGTAGGTTTACTAGGGACTCTAGGGCAAGGGCTCGGTCCAGAGGGAAAGTATCTTGAGGGCCTAAAAGGGTAGCGACAGGGACGGCTGCCCTGATATTACTATTATTACCTTTCTCACCTACCATATACCACCAGAGGAACCTACATGTTAATGGTTGAACTTCACCATCGATAAAAGAGACCCTAAGACGATGCTCATGGAAACTCCACCCACACTCCCCTTAAGGATGTTGACTCTTCTTTAACCAGAGACTACACATGCTTTTTTGTTTGCTTTTCCTCGTTTTTTGTATTTTTCGGGGCTATTTGTTTATTATTTGAGCATAGCATGCTTAGTATTAATATAAATTATTGAAGTAATTTTTTTTTACTCTATCAGTGAAATGATGACTATGCAGTGAGAGTATATTATCGGTAGTCGTATATTGCTGGTATAGGTTTTAGAATCTCTTTCAGGATGAATTTATATAATCTGGGGCTCTATAATCAAGTCCCAACCATTTCATTACTACAGAATTATGTTTAACCACATCTGCAAAAGCAAATTATCAGCTGGAAGTCAGGGGCGCATTACAATTAAAATGGATTTAATATTCATTAAGTTTTGTTGCAATTTGAAGTTTGTGGTCTCATGAGCTTAGCTTGCACATACGATCATGAGAATTGCAATGGTTTTACCAACAGAGTCATTCAGGGGTATCTAAGAATAAAGTTTCATGGCATGGTGGTTTGTAACTTTACAATCTGTGCACAGCAGAAGTTCCAGCTTAATCAACACTTCTGTCGTCTTCACTTAGTGTAACCACAGCTGAGGCTTCTGGAGACCATATTCTCATACCTAATAATTACAAAATGTGAATATATTGAAGGTTTCATGACACTGTGTTACATTTCCATAGAACCTTGGGGTTGTACAGATCTGTAATACAGCATTCATAAGGAGGCCATATTGTTGGATTCCCTTTGATTAAAATTAACAAAAAAAAACAAAAAAAAAACAGTGCCATTTTATGGAGGTTTATATTCTCCTCTAGAAATATTGCAGTAATATAGCCTTGTAGGCGCTCTTTAATTGAGGCTTAAAAATAAAATTGTATTTACACCTAAAATGTGTGGGGTATTTTATGCAAATCAGGTCTTTGCTGTCAATTTTTAAGTATTTGTAAGGTCAAAGGGATACTAGTTCTCCATAAGGAGAGTCAGTCATAAAGATGTGTGGAGACTGAAAGGCCATTCATGCTCTACTGGGAATCCTAGAAAGAAAGGATATGCAAATAGTGCCCACACCACTTAAGTAAAGTGGTGTCCCTTCAAGTCAGTGTTTCACTCCATCTAGGAGTCTTAGAACATTGACCAGGGATGTATGCCACACCTTCCCATCTGCAGACAGCTATTTCAGGGTTGTTGCACCTCCCCAGAACAGTGTGGGGTGTTGTCTGGCTAGTGCGAGGCTTATCAACTTTAGTCAAAGGGATACTAGTCCTTTCCTTTTAGAGACATTTTTTGTTAATGTTGTTCATGTTCTAAGACTCTTGGATGGAGTTAATAATAATAATAATAATAATAATAATAATAATTATTATTATTTTTATTTATATAGCGCCAACAGATTCCGCAGCACTTTACAATTCTAGGGCTATATCCATAGACAAAAATAGACGTTACAGAGATATACATATAATTATCCATACATGAGGAGTGAGGTCCCTGCTCTCATGCATGAGCTTACATACTATCAGGAGGGGGTTTGAGACAAAATGGCAGAGGGGCAAAGCACCTCATTGTTCTTATGGTCCGGCCAATGCCTGCATGCACAGGTCTAAGTGCTTAAATGCTTGGTGTGTGTGTATGTATGTGTCTGTGTGTGCATGTATGTATGTGTGTGTGTGTGTGTGTGTGTGGTGGTGGTAGTGGGGGCGGGTTGAGGGTAGCAGTCAATTTAGGGAACCTGCTAAGCCTGCTTGAACAGATGTGTTTTGAGGGCACATTTGAAGCTTTGTGTATTGGAGGTGAGTCTGACAGTCTTGGGTAATGGATTCCATAGAACTGGTGCAGATCAGGTGAAGTCCTGGAGACGGGAGTGAGAGGTGCGGATCAAGGTGGATGTTAGTCGTAAGTCATTAGAGGAGCGTTAGGCACGGGTAGGATGGTAGACAGAGATGAGGGAGGAGATATAGGGAGGTGCAGCACTGTGGAGAGCTTTATGGGTAAGCAGGAGGACTTTGTATTGTATCCTGTGTTTAATAGGGAGCCAGTGTAGTGACTGGCACAGTGGGGAGGCATCTGTATAGTGGATGGACAGGGAGATGAGCCTGGCCGCTGTATTGAGAATGGACTGGAGAGAGGAGAGTTTAGAGGAAGGAAGGCCGATTAGTAAGGAATTGCAGTAGTCTAGACGGGAATGAATCAGAGCCACAATAAGAGTTTTAGCTGAATCGACAGTAAGGAAAGGACGGATTTTGAGATGTTTTAGATGCAGATTACAGGAACGTTAAAGAGATTTAATACGAGGAGTGAAGGAGAGATCCGAGTCAAACATAACCCCAAGGCAGTGGGCTTGTTGTGTAGGGGTTATGGTCGCACCACAGACAGAGATGGAGATGTCAGGTAGGGGGCAGTTAGCAGAGGGAGGGAATACAAGCAGCTCAGTCTTAGGCTAGGTTCACACTGCGTTTTCAGCATCCGTTTAACGGATCCGTTTTTTTTTTACGTCCAGAAAAATAGGGTCAGCAACGTTTTTTGGTCCGTTTTGGTCCGCCAAAAAAAACGGATCCGTTTTTTTTATAATGGAAGTCAATGGAAAAACGGATGCACACAAATGAATCCGTATTTTGCAATCCGTTTTTCATGCATTTTTTGCAAAAAACCGATGCGTTAAACGGATGCTGAAAACGCAGTGTGAACCTAGCCTTAGCAAGGTTTAGTTTTCGGAATAGGGAGGACATAACGTTAGAGACGGCAGACAGACAGTTACTGGTGTTCTGTAGAAGAGCGGGGGTGATATCACGGGAGGAGGTATACAGCTGGGTATCATCAGCATAGAGATGGTACTGAAAACCAAACTTGCTGATCATTTGTCCGATGGGTAAAGTGTAAAGTGAGAAAAGGAGAGGGCCCAGGACTGATCCCTAAGGAACCCCGACTGTAAGGGGAAGAGAAGATGACGTGGAGCCAGAAAGTGATACACTAAAGGAGCGGTCAGAGAGATAGGAGGAAAACTAGGAAAGCAAAGTCCTTGAGGCCTAAAGAGCGGAGCGTGGAGAGGAGGAGCTGGTGGTCTACAGTGTCAAAAGCTGCAGATAGGTCCAGGAGAATGAGCAGAGAATGGTCGCCTTTAGATTTTGCAGAGAGGAGATCTTTAGAGACTTTAGTAAGGGCATTTTCTGGTGTTAAGCACTGACTTGAAGGGATACCACTTTGACTAAGGGGTGTAAGAGCTATTTTTTTATTTTGACCTTTTAGTCTCTACATGTCTTGATGCACTCTCCTTTTGGATAACTAGTATCACTTTGATCCTTCAAAAATAAAGATACTGACACATTCATCCAATTACTATCAGAGCATTGTAACCTCTGGCAATCATTTGTTACGCACGCACAGTGACTGACAGTGGACACTGTTGGGACTTCTGCTATTGGTTAGATGGGGCAGCTATAACGATAGGACTAAACAACATATTTAAAGATAATATAATTGACAGTACCAAATAAATATATGCCAAAAATCTCTCCTAAAGGAAAGACAACCCTTCTGCAGACCGCTGTTTCCCCTCCAGGGTTGTTGCCCCTCTTTAGCGCAGAGCAGCGTGTTGGCTGACTTGTGAGAGCCTAGATAGCAGCGTCTTCACATAATCACGCGACGTTTGAAAAAGGAGATCACTACTCCCAAATGTTGCGTGATTATGTGAAGACGCAGCTATCTGGCCTCCTTCCCATCGTGGAGGTCTCTGCCGCATAAGCTCAAATGAGGACTTTAACAGCGACCTAAGCAGGACGCCAAGACGGAGTCCCACTGAAGCATCTATTTGCACACTGGTGATTTATACAAAGTTTGTAAAGTGCTTATTGTTGCAAAGACTCTGAAAATATGAAAAATTAAGCAAAGTGAATTTGTCAGTATCTTTATTTTTGATGGCTATATGAAGGGGATAAAGGCGGCCCTTATATCTGGCACAATCCACCCTGTGTGAACTAAGGTGTATAATTTATTTTTCTTGTCACTTTGATCCTTGTCAATAGGCTCTCACAAGTCAGCCAACACGCTGCTCTGCGCTAAAGAGGGGCAACAACCCTGGAGGGGAAACAGCGGTCTGCAGAAGGGTTGTCTTTCCTTTAGGAGAGATTTTTGGTCTGCATCAGCTAAGACAGGAGGATAACTTTGTGTCCTTTGATCATATTCGGGAGACTTATAATGTCCCTAACTCGCAGTTCTACCAATACCTCCAGGTGCGCCATGCATACACGACCCAAGAACGCACTGGACAAATGACTACCCCCTCGCATGTCTCCCTAGCATACATCTCCCCCGACAATTCGGCCAAGGGTCTTATATCGACCATATATGCTGACTTATTGTGTGAGCACCTCCAAAAGCACCCTCTCTCTATCAAAGATAAATGGGAGGCGGATGTGGGAGACATCTGAGATGATCATTGGCAGGACGAACTTGAACTTACTACTAAGATATCCTTAAGTGAGGCACAGCGACTCTCACAACTGTATCTCCTCCACCGGGTATCCTCCTCCAATCCTCCTACATAGGATAGGTTCTTGGCCGGAACCTAATTGCCCCCGATGTGGTGCAGAGGAGGCAAACTTATTACATATGATGTGGGGCTGTGCACAATTGGAGGACTTCTGGAAGGGGGTTGTGGAGATTGTGAGGAGGGCTTACTCGGTGAGCCTTTCTTTTAGTCCCAGGGTGTGTATGCTGGGGATCCTGGAATTCCCAGATGCGGATGAGCACACTCTCATAGCTGTGCAGAGAATGCTTTATCAAGCCCGTAAGGTTATAGCTGCCCATTGGATACAGCATGTCCCACCTACTAAACAAGAGTATATACAGAAAATAAATAATACCCTAGACTGGAGCGTGCGGTGTATATTAAAAGGAAGTGCCCTCAAAAATTTGAGAAAATATGGGGAATATGGGTGGACACCCCAGGTCTCCCATCTAGGGCGCTGTTGCAGAGTTGTAGACTGCCACCACTCCCTCCCAGCAGTGTTATAATCTAATATGTATGTACAGCCGTAGGTGTGAAGTGCAAATATATAGATTCTCTCTAGGAAGGCCACAGACATAGTGGTGAGACATATGTGTTTCAATTTTAATTTACTTCTTATAATGGTTTCAATTCAATGTCTACGTACTGTTTGGATTCAGTGTATTATACATATACTGTCGTATATACAGTATACCGATTCTTTTTAATTGCAGTTGCCCCCTGCATGGAGAAATACATAATCTTGGCTTATTTTTATTTTTTTTTCTCCTACCCTTGGCACTGTTTTTGAGTGTTTTGTTTCTTGTTTTCTGTGTGAAGCTGTCCAAAAATGAAAAATACTTTCAATAAAAATTATCTGATTTAAAAAAAAAAGGAGAGATTTTTGGCATATATTTATTTGGTACTGTCAATTATATTATCTTTAATTATGTTGTTTAGTCCAATTGTTATAGCTGCCCCATCTAACCAATAGCAGAAGTCCCAACAGTGTCCACTGTCAGTCACTATGCGTGCGTAACAAATGATTGCCAGAGGTTACAATGCTCTGATAGTAATTGGACCTTACCATATTATTATCTGTCAGTCATGCTAGGAAGGGGCAGAGAGGTACTGTAAAGTGGAAAGTTTTGCTAGCCCTTGACTTTTCAGGGATGGGTACCACCTTTAGCTGAGATTAACCCCTTAAAGACAGAGCCAATTTAGATTTTTGCGTTTTCGTTTTTTCCTCCTTGTGCTCAAAAGGCCATAGCACTCGCATTTTTCCACCTAGAAACCCACATGAGCCCTTATTTTTTGCGTCAGTAATTGTACTTTGCAATGACAGGCTGAATTTTTGCATAAAGTGCCCTGCGAAACCAGAAAAAAAATAAATGTGTGGTGAAATTGAAAAAAAAAACATGTTTTGTTTATTAGGGGGAAATGTGTTTTTACGCCATTCACCGTGGGGTAAAACTGACTTGTTATATATGTTCCTCAAGTTGTTACGATTACAACGATATGTAACATGTATAACCATTGTCAACAAATATATGTCACTTAAAACAGCTCCATTCCCAGGCTCATATTGCTTTTATCCTTTGGTCTATGGGGCTGTGTGAGGTGTCATTTTTTGCGCCATGATGTGATCTTTCTATCAGTACCTTGATTGCACATATATGACTTTTTGATCGCCTTTTATTACAATTTTTCTGGATTTGATGCAACCAAAAATGCGCAATTTTGCACTTTGGGATTTTTTTGCGCTGACACCGTTTACCGTGCAAGATCAGGAATGTGATTAATTAATAGTTCAGGCGATTACGCACGTGGCGATAGCAAACATGTTTATTTATTTATTTATTTATTTACTTTTATTTATAACCTGGGAAAAGGGGGGTGATTCAGACTTTTATTAGGGAAGGGGGCTTTTTATTGACAACAAAACTTTTTTTTTTACTTTTACACTTATACTAGAAGCCCCCCTGGGGGACTTCTAGTATAAATGCTTTGATCTCTCATAGAGATCTCTGCAGCATAGATATGCTGCAGAGATCCATGAGATAGGCACTCGTTTACTTCCGGCTGCTGCAGCCGGAAGTAAACGAGTGCCGAGCCGGGGACGGCACCATCTTGGAGCGGTCCCCGGCCGGCTTCAGAAATGGAGATCGCTCCTCCGGGATAACGTCCCGGGGAAGCGATCTCCGCCACTAGACACCAAGGATAAGCTGAATCCGGTAATCGGATGCAGCTGTCATGTTTGACAGCTACATCTGATTACTGTATTAGCGGGCACAGCGATCGGACCGTGCCCGCTAATACCTGCGGTCCTGGGCTACAAGCGGCACCCGGGACCGCCGCGGTTCAGAGCGGGGTCGCCGCGCGGCCCAGCTCTGAATGCCCTTACCGGCAATAGGGCATAAATATACGCCCTTTGTCGTTAAGAGGTTAAAGGACAACTCCCGCGTCAGCAAAAAAAATAAAAATAAAACACTAACAGACACAGAACCTATACCCACCATCCCTCCTAAGTTGATCGCCAGTCGAAAATCCCGCCAACCGCGGTCCCGGTCAAACCCGTCCGTGTCTTCATCTTCTTCCTCACTTCTGGGGTCCCACGGCATGAATGAGAGCGAAAAGGCTGGCAATGCGAGTGCGCACCGGCAGCCTTTTCATTGGCTGGATTGCATCACATGGCTTCCAGCTTGCTTAGCTAATCAGAGCTGAGCAAGCTGGAAGCCATGTGATTCATTTCAGCCAATGAAAAGGCTGCGGGTGCGCACGCGCACCGGCACCCTTTTCGCTTCATTATAAAGGAAGACTCAGAAGAAAAAGATGACCTGGCCCACCCCCCACTTGTGATGACATTGTCACAAAATGGCGGCGGGAGAAGAGGGCGGTGTCGACAGCAAATACGTAAGTGTAAAAGGGGGTGTAAAAGATCCCAGCCAGCCAAGAGAATGTCAGCAACAGGACAAATTGACTACTGACAGCAGATTTGGGGGTAGACGTATAGAGTATATGTGTAACTGGTGCTGGTTCTTTTTTTAAGGCACCCGTTGCACAGTCCAAGCCAGCAGCCAAGAGTAGCTAAAAAAATTTTTTTTTTTTTAATTTTAAGCCCTTAGAAGGACTGTTGGGTTCTTCGTGTCGGATTCCTGCCTAACTGCACACTAATTCCCTGCCTAACACTCTCCCTGACAGACAGCAGCTCTCTCCCTATGCTCATCCAGCCTTCGTCTGAAGCAAGCATCGCGGGACCTGATTCTTATACAGTATGTCCAGGTCACCTGATCTGGCCAGCCAATCGCTGCTATCGACATGTAGGGTTC
Source organism: Dendropsophus ebraccatus (assembly GCF_027789765.1). NCBI lineage: Eukaryota > Metazoa > Chordata > Amphibia > Anura > Hylidae > Dendropsophus > Dendropsophus ebraccatus. Next base: position 112,250,899 of record NC_091460.1, read on the forward strand.
CCTCGTGATACTACGACATTGTCACAAAATGGCGGCGGGAGAAGAGGGCGGTGTCGACAGCAAATACGTAAGTATCGATTTTTTTCTTACTTCCGGGTGGGGGTGGGGGGGTGTTCGGGGGGGGTGGGGGGGTGTAAAAGAGGCGGAACGGCTGCAGACAGGTGACTAACATACATTACAAATTTATATATCTTTGTACTGTGTGTTAGTTAAGGGGAAAAAAACGTGGGAGTTGTCCTTTAATAAAGACCATTTTGGTGTTTCTACACAAAAGTTACCATCACAATTTATGATTAGTGATGAGCGAGTACCAAAATGCTTGGGTGCTTGATACTCAAGACGAATATTTCCCGATGCTCGGATGCTCGCTTCGAGTAACGAACCCCATTGAAGTCAATGGGAAAATCGAGCATTTTTGCAGGGGACCAAAGCTCTGCACAGGTAAGGTTGCGTGAAAACCTGGAAACCTCAGAAAATGATGGAAACAACACGTAAATGGACAGGAATCATTAGGGGCAGCATGCATGGACACCTCTGGGGCTGGCTAATCGCAAGATTACGCCAAATTATGGGCTTTTGGCTCTCTCCCCCATGTTCCTGTACCTCCTCCCTTGCTACAACTTCTGTTCACTGTAATCTCCTGAGTTGATTGATGTCTATCAGGGTTCAAACTACAGCCTTGGACACACTGATGCAATAGCTGTACTTCTCTGATCCCCGTCTCTCTCACCACGTGCACAGGACACAGCACAGTGAGGATAAGTATAGCTGAACTACAGATCCCAGCCAGCCAAGAGAATGTCAGCAACAGGACAAATTGACTACTGACAGCAGATTTTTTTAATTTTAAGCCCTTAGAAGGACTGTTGGGTTCTTCGTGTCGGATTCCTGCCTAACTGCACACTAATTCCCTGCCTAACACTCTCCCTGACAGACAGCAGCTCTCTCCCTATGCTCATCCAGCCTTCGTCTGAAGCAAGCATCGCGGGACCTGATTCTTATACAGTATGTCCAGGTCACCTGATCTGACCAGCCAATCGCTGCTATCGACATGTAGGTTTCCCTCGTGATACTACGAGCTCCCAAAGACTCTCCTGCATGATGATTGGCTGAAAAAAAGCCGCCAAACATGCAGGAAGAGGAAGATGCCATTGTCTCGAGTATCGCAAGATGCTCCTGCGAGTAACAAGCATCACCGAGTACCCTAATACTCGAACGAGTACCAAGTTCGCACGAGCATGTTCGCTCATCTCTATTTATGACAAATATACTATCTTACGCGGCAGCTTCATCCAAATATGTAAGTTAACTCGTTACTAGCACTGGGAGCGTTCCTCGGCCCCCCAGAGCACCGTTTGACCCACCCGCCGGCTCACATGCTCAGGCCTACTTATGCATAAACAACAGGCTGGAGTATGCATCAAGAGGTGAGTGTGTCAAGTCGACAGGCTGAACGGTGCTCTGGGGGGCTGGGGAAATCCCTCATTGCTCCTAAAAAGCAAATTTAAATATTTTTATAAGATTGAATATCACAACAATGGTGGGACTTATAAGCTTTAGAAGAGCAGCACCAGAGTTCAGTGGCCGCCGGAACAATCAACAGGTTTAAATGCACAAACCTGCTAATAGTTTTCCTTTAAGATTTCAGGTCAGTACAATTACAACAAAACCCTTTTTTTTTCTAGTTTAAAAAAACAAAACAAAAAAACAACAACTTATTTTTATGAATATATGTTCTGAACCCATAGAACTGTGTGGAAGCTATTTTTTATGCCATGTTCTGTTGTTTTTATCAGTACCATGATCTGTTGTTTATCACCATATGAGATCCAAAACGTTATACAGAGTCAACAGTCAGACTTGTTGGGTTAACGCGTCTAGTTAACATGCTATGACTCAGACTGTTAACTCTGTGTTTAATAGTTTAACCTATCAGCCATCCAGTATTTAGCAGGTTGCTGTTCAAATATCCATTTAAAACAGCTGACTGTGCATTGCTTTCTGTACTGGTCCTTATTAGGTCTTCATGATCTACGCTAAAGATGTTGACAAACGCAATCGATACAGTAATGGATGATGAACCAATGAAAGCATTTGACTGTACAGTTACTATGGAATCATTATACTGGCCACACTATCATTTCTGTTTAGATTAAAGGGTAGCTGCAGGCAAGTAGAATCAATACTTCAAACCTTGTTAACCAGCATAAAAATGTATTGGAATGTCTGTTTAGACAATGAAGCGTAGACACATGCTTCATGCACACTTTTCTCACAGTGTGGCCATAATGTGGCTAGAGGAAAATTAGAGTATTAATTAACACTATGTGGCAAATGTACTATAATATACTAAAGTACTATATGTATATACTTTATACTATACGAGATAAGGATGGCTTTATATTAGCCGAGTACAGCACTATGGGGGGCATTTATTAAGTCTGGCGTTTTTTACGCCGGACTTAAAAATGCCCCCGCAGCTCCGGCGCTACGGAGATTTATGTAAAGGCGGATTGCCTCTACATAAATCCCGTGCGCGCCGGTGCGCACCACCGAAAACCTACGCCAGCTGAGGACTGGAGTAGGTTTTCGGCGTATATTTGGGCGGAACGGATGGTAAATCGCGCGGACTCTGAGTCCGCCCACTACACGCCCCCTTTCCGCCCCCCTGGCGTACTCGGCGGAAAGTGCCGATTTGCGAATATTTTATCCTAATGGAGGAAATCATTTAGAAATTGCAACTGTCTAAAGATGAGCAAGTACTAAAATGCTAGAATGTTCATTACTCGAGTTGATTATTTTCCAATGCTTGAGTGCTTGATTTGATTAAACAACCCCCATTAATGTCAATGGGAGAATCTTCCTAAAGCATTTTCCTAAAGGCCTCCTATTTGGCAGAAGGGAGAGTGTCTGGAGCACCTGAAAACTGCAGAAAGTGATGGAAACACCAGAGAACTGGAACTGGCACAGCAGGGGGAGCATGGATGCATTAAACACTCTCAGGTTCCTGACTTATGCCACTTTTACAAGCTGACAATATTGCGCACCTGCTCCAAGATAAAGTCCAATATAAAGTGAGGAAAACAGGAAAAAATCTTTCCTGTACATTTATCTATAAGGAAACCAAAAAGGAAAAGAAAAAAATATCAGAACAAAGTGAAGGTTCTGGAGTGGTTATTTCAGTATCCTGACCTCAATATTATTAAGCTACTCTTTGCAGGAACTTCTTTGACAAGAAGAATGGGCAGTTTAGCATCTGAGAAAATAAAGAGCCCCATCCATAACTACCACAAAAGACTTCAAGCTGTCAATTGATGTTAAAGAGGGCAATACACAGTATTAAGAACTGGGGTATGTTAACGTTTGATCAGAGTCTTTTGGATGTTTTTGGTTGTCATTATGATTTAAAAAGAAAAAACAAAGTAGTTTGAGAATAAATGGCTTCACCTAACCACTAACCATGAGTGGGAAAAAGAAATTTTTTGGTCTTGAAAACAGGAGAAAAAAGCAAAAATTCTGCCGAGGTATGTAAACTTTTGAGCACAACTGTATACTCTTTTTATCAAGGTTTTGGAGGACTTTTTGTTTTACTATACTGTATGTTTCTATTCAGATGCCATATTCAGGCGAATAGTGAGCTTGAACGAACATGTTCGCTCATCTCTACATCTGCTCATGGAATATAGTGAAATCACTACATGAAATGAGAGTAATATTTAATTGGTCACCACTTAATTGTAGCTTTTTTGTTAATTCCATTGATAGGGGTGGAAGACCATAGACCATGCTCTTTTACATTACATCTACATTTATTGCCTATTCTATGTCTCTGGTATAAATCAGGATACCAGCAAAAAGATATTTTGGCATATACCAAATGGCATTGACTTTAGTGGGCCAAACATAATCTACCTAGTGAATACATTTGGTCTGTTTTCTGAAGATATACTTCTTTTTTCAAGGGTTTGGAGGACTTTTTGTTATGCAATGTGTTAGAGAAACTTATGGGGAAAACACTAGAAAAGATGCCATATCTAAAGCTTGTTTTGGTAAATGTAGCATTTTGTTTGTGGTGCATTTAATAGTTTAAGACTGACCATATGTTTCTGCTGTGTTTTCTAAAAATTCTGAGTATGAAACTCAAAAAAATGCTTTCATACTTCTTTCACTCAGGATCCAGAACTGGTACAAGTCATAAGAGTATGTGCTCAGTAAGAAATCCAGGCGGATCACCCGCTGCAGATTCCATCGCTCCTTTCCCCCCAAGCGTGCTCCCACTTGAATTTCCGCTGGCCCCATAGACTCCATTCTATGGTCAGATGGAATCCGATGTCCACCCAAAGAAGGAACTTGTTACTTCTTTGGGAGGACGGCTTAATCCGCCTGCGCCTGTGCATAGAATGAAGTCTATGGCACGGGCGCAAGCGGGGGCAAATGGAGGAATCCACGGTGAGTGATCCGCCCAGATTCCTATGTGTACATACCCGTACTGTGGATTCCGAAAGGAAAGTAACTGGAAACTCCTTCTTGTAATGATTGTAGAACACAAGCTGTTTTACTTTAAAAAGGTCTTTTTCAGAGTTTCTAAAGGGGAACTATCAGCAGGTAAGACAAATTGAACCTACTAATAGTAGTTGAAACCACGGCCCTAAGCACAGTTAGGAGCACTGCCCTGCCCCCATTGTGCTGAGCAGCTATGGGGGCAGGGCCATGCTCCTAACGGTGCTCGGGGCAGTGGATTCAACTTCTAACTGCACAGGAACAGCACCAAGGAGGAAGGTAAGAGACATACCTTCCTCCTGGGAGCCCCGTGTGCATTAGGGGACTATCAACAGGTTAGATTCATCTAACCTGCTGATAATTCCCCTTTAATAAATAATGTTTGAGCACTGCATATTATACTAGTTTATGTTGGGACCTGCGTGTCCCTGACTGTATGACTTGATGTTGCTCATAACTGTCTTACCACTTATAAATATTATCAATAAAATTTTTTGATCTGAATTTATATTTTTGGACAAATGACACACCCTGCTGAAAATAAAAAAGATGTACTAGTTTATATAAATAATATATTTGTAAGAATTGTAAAGACATAACGTGAATGGTTTCAAATTTGGAGACCGCTCTTTGCTCAAACATTGATCTTTTTCCCATTATTAATGAACTTTGTAGCCGTGACACTTGTCAGGCTTGCTCCGGAGAGGTCAATAACAGTAAGAAACGAAAGGATCTTGAAACCAGCACAAATGATTTTGTCATGCTGAAAATTCAATACAGTGATCAGATTCTTATGTTAATTATTCAGATCGTATTTGCTAAAATCAATAGAAGCATGCTTACCTCATTTTGAAATGAATCACTAGTAAAATAATTTGTATAATATATTTAAAGTTTTTAAAGATTGTTTTTCTAGTATACTTCATTACAGGTGGGAGTTTGGACTTATGGACTGAACACCAAATCCTAACAGAGATTGATATTGTTTCTTTATGCTTCAGTATATATACATGTAGTGATGCCATGCCACCCATCTTATTCCCGTTTAAAAAAACCTGAATGCATTTCATCATGAATTACTATGGTTTTGCAATGCATTTATTGGCTTAGGCTATGTTCACACAACTTTTTTTTTTGTTTTGTTAAAAAAAACTTTTTTTTTTTTTTTTTTAAATGACAGCTGCCTATAACGATCATGATTTTAAAAACAATGCACCTTATATTGCATAAAAAGCATTTTGGGAACATAGCCTTAACCTGTGAAAAATACTCGCTTTGTGGTTTTGCTGCATAGTAATTGGTCTTGCAGCATAGTACCAACTGTTAGACTGTTATGGGAGGTGTGGATTCCCTTTAATTTCTTCTACAATAAGATCATTATAGTTCAGGGTTTAAATTGGTGGGAAGGTACACCAAGGATAAAGTTAGAAACGCTGCAGATTGAAAAAAACTTCAAGGGGGATTGGCATTTCCAAATCCAGAGTTAGGGAGGGTTCACACCCTTTCACACTAGATTTCACGCTGCGAGTTCACAGTGAAATCCACTGTGAATCACTTACTTTTATTCTTAATAGGATTACATACTCACAGCTGAATTTTCATTCTGCTGCAAATATATAAATGCCGACACCCTTAAAGGGGAACTCCAGTTAGGGAAAATTTCTATTATAAAATATGCTTTCATACTTCTTTGATTGAGGGTCCTAAACTGGATGTGCACACTAGGAAATCTAGGTGGATTACCCCCTGTGGATTCCGTCTGCTGGCCCCATAGACTCCATTCTATGGTCAGACGGACTCCGTATTCCGCCCGAACAGTGAACTTCTTTGGGCGGACGGCGCAATCTGCCTGTGCATAGAATGGAGTGTATGGGACAGGCGGATATGTGCATGGGTGCAAGGGGGTGGGGGGCGAACGGCGGAATCTGCGGCGGGTAATTCCTGAGCATCAAGTAGTGACAAGCAGCCGGATGCTCGATCAAGTACTATGCTATCTTTACTAGTCCTAGTGAATGTACCTTCTTTAGATATTTAGCATTACATGTTTAATAAAAGAAATCACAGAAATATTCCATGAATAGCTGTTCTCCAGGCTGCTAAAACGCTGAGTGTTTTAAAATTCCATGTGCTAGCATGTCTACTTAAAGAACTGGGCTGAATTGCTATTATAAGTTGATTTGATAAATCTTTTGCAATTTATGACTGTTGAGAATCATTGCTCTGTCTAATGCAACACTTTTTATGGGTTGCCGATCATCTAACATAGAGCACGGTTACTGATCCATAAAACGCGCAGACTGGAAAAGGAAAATGGATAAAAAAGGTTTAGGCATTTAGCAAGAACAGGGAACATTTTATGTGTGAAGCTTAACCACTTGTGAGCAGGTATGGCATTTTTTCTTACATTTTGTATTTCTCTTCAAAAGCAAACATATAATCCATCACAGAGAGTTGTCCAAGGGAAGGTAATGATCAATTTAAAATGTAAAGCTATTGGACAAGTGGACAAATTGCCAACTTTTAGATTCTTAAGGGTACGTTCACACACATTGGAATTTCATTTGAGTAATGTAATAATGGACGACTAGACAACAATTAAATGATTAAAGGGGTTATCCAGCGCTACACAACATGGCCACTTTCTTCCAGAGACAGCACCACTCTTGTCTCCAGCTTGGGCGGGGTTTTGCTGCTTAGTTCCATTGAAGTGAATGGAGCTTAATTGCAAACCCCACCTGAACTGGAGACAAGAGTCATGTTGTCTCTGAAAGAAAGTGGCCATATTTTTGTAGCACTGGATAACTCCTTTAATTACTGTGATTAAATGCTGCAGTAAAGCAATAAAAATGCATGTGGGAACACAGCCTGAGGAATTATATGCATGATCTTTGGGGCTCATCAGTCACCCTATGGCTATGTTCAAACAAAGGCGTCCATTATTCGCGTCCAAAGGCGTCCAAATTTACTAAAAGACACAGGCCTCTTAAAACTCTGACAGGACCTGGTGTAGATTAGTGTCATGGTTTATGTCTGTTTCCAGGCGTAAACCATAATAAATAAGGGCTCCACACCGCCTTGCTGTGCCCCCCAGCCCGCCCATCAAGCTGGCATACCCTAAAGAAAAAAAGGTACGCCAGAGGCACAGATTGGTAAATCTGACCCATTATCTTTACACAGGCCAATGTTTTATATTACTTAAAGGGATATTGTCGCATATAGAGTAGGAGGGGGGGACTATATCACTTTAAGTGTGAAATGTATAGTCATATAATGTTTGCGGCTGCCCCAAATAAAAATCTGCATTGCAAAGCTGGGGACAGATGGCTATTTATTTTCCTTCTGCTTCTATAGTCAGCCACTTGTAAAAAAAAATTCTGTTTATTTCTGAAAACAAAGTTATGGGTTTCTTCTTCCCGCTTTTTCCAGTTGTTCCCCGTAGCACCTCTTGAAAAAATAGATACTGGTAAAAGTCACTCTTTGTTGTTTGATCACACTGGTTACAATTAACTTTAAGACATTGTTTTTTTTTTGTTTTTGTTTTTTTAAACATAAGACATGCTATAAATTATATGACCTGGTTTTCCTATCTTCTAGAGGCTATGCGGGACATTCAGTCATTGACTTGATGTTTATTCTTTGTGTCAAGATTGTATTTTAGAGCAAGAAAAAGCCAAAGTATTTTCTGCTTTCTTCTTCATATAAAATCACTTTGATAGATCTGTAGGAAGAGATTTAGTTGCAGAAGGCGGAGGTCACTGTATTGTGTATTCAATGTAGTCAATAATAAAGTCAAGGCTTGTGCTGCCAGCATGTTAATAAGGCACTGCAAGGACTTTGGAAAGTCATTATGTGTGGTCATTTGCTTCATTATGTTGCTCCAGCAAGACTTGAGAGGTCAGCAATAAGATGTATTTATATATGTATTGATAGAATAATACATAAGTTATCTTTGCTAAAACCATTGACATGAATTAAGCAGGCCCTTAGACATATTAATGACTATAATCTACAATTAATCTAAATAATAAAGATATTATTTAAAGGATACCTATCATTTAAAAGAAAACTTGCGACATATCAGGACTTTTGATCGGCAAGGGTCGGACCACCTAGGCCCAAACAGATTAGATCTTCTTGTAGTGAGGAGCTAGTGGTGTACAGACTTTCTTGGCATTAACAAAAGTATATTAACCCCTTCACGTCAACAATACGGCTATATACGTTCCTGCTGCTGATGCCCCAAGCAACAATAATGTATATAAACATTTGTGGCCATGAAGGGGTTTTAATGTGTGCAGGGCTGTTTCAATGCGATCGGCCCTGCACACATTAGTGTCCCCAGAGCCGGAGGTAATGACAGGTAGCGGTCACACAGCTGTCTTTCATTAATCCCTTAAACACTGCAATACATAGCGATCGTGGTGTTTAAGGAAGTCAGTGACTGGATAAGCACCTGTCACTGACTGGGCTGCCGGGGTCCCAATCACTTGCACTGACAGGAGGACTTCTCCTTACCTTCGTCTTATTGGACTGGCCATCTGCTGATACAGTCTGCCCTCAGGCAGGCTCTATGAGGAGCTTGCCAATAGTACTGATGACTAATGACATGGCACAGCACAATGGCTATGGCTTAGCATTGATCAGTATATGCAATCTAATAAAGCATATTTAACTGTAAAAAAAAGTTTTTAAAAAAAATGTAAGAAAAAGTTTTAAAAATATTAAAAACTCTTAAAAAGTAAACCCCAATAACATTTTTAATTAATTTCCATTGATTTTCCATTATAAAAATATGTAAAAAATAAATAAACATATTATATATGATAGCATGCAGTCGTCCAATCTACTAAAATATCACCACATTGTTCCCGCACAATGAACGCTGTAAATCAAAAGGGGGGAAAATTGCAGGATTGCAGATTTTTTTTTAAATTATATATCAGAAAAAAATTAACAAAAAGCAGTTACCAATAAAAACTAGAGATCATGGCAGAAATAATGATACCCTGTCCAGCTCTGTAGGCGGAAAAGTAAAAGTGTTATGGCTCTTAGAAGGCGAGGAGGATATCACTGCTACAGGGTGACCTGGACATCCGTGCATCAATAACCTTAGGTTGTTTATTTGCATGTTTGTTTGCATGTTTAAATGGATATTACAGGGAAATTTTTTTTTCTAATTAAATGGTGTCAGAAAATTATTAAAATTTTTAATTTACATCTATTTAAAAGTCTCAAGTTAATAAACCTCGGGAAAAAATGGTGAATTACCTTTTACCCTGTTACTCATTAACCTCTTAATGACCCATGACAAATCACATACCTCATGGCACCGTTAGGGGATTTCAGAGAGGGGCCCCGACTGCGACCCCCCTCTGAACCACTGCGATCCCGGCTGCTTTCTGCAGCCCGGGACCGCAACTATTAGTGGGCATGTGTGATCGCTGCGCCTGCTAATAAGGACATTTAAATGCAGCTGTCAAACATGACAGCTGCATTTAAATGCCCTCCATAGCCTCTCGTTGGTGGTCTAGTGGGGGGATCCCCACCCCGATGCGATCACGGAGGGGGGATCCCTTCTCCTTACTCAGCCGGGTCTCAGCGTCAGAATGAGTCTGATCCCACCTTGGTATTCTATAGATTTGGTCTGCAGCAGACCAAAGTAATAGAGCACTGATCCAGTGGATCAGTGCTCTATTATATACACAGCATTGATCTCAATGCATGATCAGTGCTGTGAATATAAAAGTCCCTCAGGGGGCTTTTAATTAATGTGAATGTTTTTTTTTTAAGTGTTTTAATTAATAAAAAATCCCCTCCCCTAATAAAAGTCCAAATCACCCTACCTTTTTCCATTTAATAAATAAAAATAAATAAATAAATAAATAAACATATTTGGTATTCAACTAGTAAATTATCACATTCCTGATCTTGCACGGTAAACTACGTAACTAAAAAAACCCACCAAAATGCTAAATTGCCCATTCTTGGTTGCATCAAATCCAGGAAAATTGTAATAAAAAGTGATAAAAAAGTAGCATAAACGCATACAAGGTGCCCATAGAAAGTATAGATCATGCCGCAAACAAAATAACTTCTCACACAGCCCCATAGACCAAAGGGTAACAGCGTTATAAGGATGGGAATAGAGCAAAATAAGAAACATTTAGTTTTTTTTTTTTTAAAAGCTGTCAAATAAAATAAAAAAGTTACATATCGTTGTAATCGTACTGACATGAGGAACATATATGACCTGTCAGTTTTACCCTAGGGCAAATGGTTTCACAGCATATTTTATGCAACATATCTGTCATTGCAAAGTACAATTAGTAAAAAAAAGGGGCCCATGTGGGTCTGTAGGTGAAAAGGTACAAGCGCTATGGCCTTTTAACCCATTAGCGACCCATGACATACCTGGTCTGTCATGGTGCTGCGGGGTGCAATCTGCAGCCGGGCAGTGCCTCTATTAGCCGGCGCGGGTCCCGTTGCCGCGCCGGCTAATTAAGCACTTCAATGCAGCTGTCAAACCTGTCAAACACTTCATATCCCTGGTGTCTAGTGGGACGGATCCGTTCTTCTGCCCGTGCTGGGCCTCAGCGTCCCACCGACGCTGGTCCCGGCCCGGCAATAGATTGCTGTGGCCTGCAGCAGGCCAAAGCAATCTATGACCGATGTAATCGATCTTTGCTGTGTATATACACAGCATTGATCTCTATGAGAGATCAGTGCTGTGTATATACAAGTCCCCCAGGGGGACTTCTAATTTATGTAAAAAAATAAATAAAAAAAAGGGTTTTTATTAATAAAAAAAAAACCCTCCCCTAATAAAAGTCCAAATGACCCTCCTTTTCCCATTTTATAAATATAAATTAATAAATAAACAAATAAATAAACATATTTGGTATCGCCACGCACGAAATCACCCGAACTATTAAATGATCACATTACTGATCTCGCACGGTAAACGGCGTCAGCGCAAAAAAAATCCAAAGTGCAAAATTGAGCATTTTTGGTCGCATCTAATCCAGAAAAAAATGTAATAAAAAATTATCAAAAAGTCGTATATGCGCAATCAAGGTACTGATAGAAAGAACACATCATGGCGCAAAAAATGACACCTCCCACAGCTCCATAGACCAAAGGATAAAAGCCCTATAAGCCTGGGAATGGAGCGATTTTAAGGAACATATATTTGTTAACAATGGTTTGAAGCCATCAGATAATTTAAAAGTTATGCATGTTACATATCGTTGTAATCGTAACGATTTGAGGAACATGCATAACAAGTCAGTTTTACCATAGGGCGAACGGCGTAAATGCAAAACTCCCCGAAATCAAAAAAAATTCGTGTTTTTTTCAATTTGACAGCGCAAATGATTTTTTTCCGGTTTTGCAGCATATTTTATGTAAAAATATTGCCTGTCATTGCATAAGCGCTCATATAAGTCTCTAGGTGAAAAAATGCAAGCGCTATGGACTTTTAAACATAAAATGGAAAAAGCAAAAGCGCAAAACGAAAATTGGCTTTGACACGAGGAGGTAAAGACAAAAGTGCAAAAATGAAGGATAAGTCATTTTCTTCATTTGCTAATTTCTAATGACCAGGTGGGCTTTGTGAAGCAAAGAGAGGCACAGGATAATACAATTCGTACATTGACTCTAATAGAAAAAGCCAGGGCTTCGGGCATCCCCCTATGCATACTGTCCCTTGACGCCGAGAAAGCATTTGACAGGGTGCATTGGGGGTTCCTGGAATCAACATTGCAATTTGTAGGTATGGGCCCCATGATGCAACAAGGGATCATGGCTCTTTACAGCAATCCATCGGTCCAAGTTAAGGTAAATGGATCACTATCATCCCCTTTCCCGATTCTGAATGGGACGCGACAGGGTTGTCCCCTATCCCCCCTTCTGTATATTCTGGTTATGGAATTTTTTGCAGCAGCCATTAGAAATAACGATAATATTCATGGGCCCCTGGTGGGAGGGAGGGAACAGAAATTGGCCATGTTTGCAGATGATGTTCTGTTGTATGTTTCACAGCCGCTGGTTAGTATCCCCAATATTCTGGCGGAAATAAGAGCATATGGTGCAGTGAGTAACCTTAAGATTGCCACAACTAAATCCGAATTTCTTAATATCTCTCTTCCTGACCCTGTCGTGTCCCATTTACAATCTGTTTTCCCCTTTAAATGGCGAGCGAACTCCCAGAGATATTTGGGTATATATATAACACAAGATCCTATTTTCCCATTCTCTGCTAATTTCCTTCCTTTATTACGCGACATTGAAAAGGACTTAGGTAAAGTTGAAGGGAGGCACGGGGGCTCCGGACTTTAAACTTTATTTTCAAGCCGTGTTGGGCACCTGTCTTCTCGATCTGTTCTATAATGCTACCTCCAAACAATGGGTCTCGCTGCTGGCAGAACTTTCTGTAAGCCCTCCTCTGACTTTATTGTGGTGTGCACCGGGAAACAGGCCCTTACTAGGCAATACTCTAGCACTGGTTAAAACTCTTATAGAGTTTAGTGATAGATTCGCACTAACACAAACTTTTTCTTAGGCCAGGTCCACTGACTCCTGTCCTGAGCTCAGGGCTTTTGACCCCTGAGTTAGCCATTAGATTTCAGCATTCCACGTTGAATGTGCATAACCTGCACCTGCGACATATTTGTACTTCAGCGGGTATTCGCCCCTTTGCTTAATTCTTCGAAACAGGTATTCTACAAACTTCTGAATGGTTGCTGTATGAGCAATTACGCAGTCTTTTTCTCACAATAATGGATAGCTGGGGCTCTTTCCATAATTTGACTGTCTTTAAACAGCTTTGTGTAGCTACTGAACCCCCTGAACATATCATTTCTTTGTTTTATGGCTTATTTCTTACATCCAGAGATGACACTTATATTCCCCCGTTTGTTGCCAAGTGGGAGATGGTGTTGGGACGAACCTTATCTACAGAAGATTGGTCTACTGTTTTTCAATTGGTGCATAAATCTTCCTTGTCGAGTTATGCTCAAGAGAAAAACTATAAAATTCTTTCTTTTTGGCATTATTATCCAGAGAGATTGCATAGAATGTTCTTGACGGTTGACCCCAATTGTTGGCAGTTCGGGGTTGTGAAAGGTGATTTAGAACATATATGGTGGTCTTGCAGAATGATACAGCCTTTCTGGAAGTTAATTTTTGCTCTCTATGATAAAGTTTGCTCTGAGACCACTCGACCCTCAATAGATCTAGCTCTGTTGTCTCTTCATGGGGGTTCCTTGCAGAAATTTAAAAGGGGCTTATTGAGGCATTTTCTACATGCCGCTCGGCAAGCTATTCCCCGCAAATGGAAATCCACTGTACCTCCCTCTCTCGGAGATTTTCTAGACTGCCTTCTGGCCATTAGACGTATGGAAGAACTATCCGCTACTGATGAGCGAGGCCAATCACTATTTACTAAAACATGGTTCCCCCCCCCACACCCCTCGGTGTTGTCGCCCTCCCTTATCTATGTTTGTCCTCCTGATCCTTTTATGTGGCCTTGTTTTGTCTGCCCCCCCCTTTTTTGTTTTCTCTCGCCCCCCCCTTTTTTCTTTCTTTCTTTTTTTTTTTTTCTTCTTTCTTCTCTCACTTTCCTTTCTTTTGGTCTTTACTAATCTTTTTCCTCCTTTGGACCCTTATGGGACGCTGTTTGTTTATTGTTGCTAATAATGTTTATCTCCATTTGCCTTTTGGGTTCGGGGTATGTCTTGTTTAATCGCTTATACTTGATGCTAATTTGATTCCCCGCTTATTTATTGAGCTCAAGATGTGTTCCGTTGGTCTAATGCAGATGTGGATATTCTCTGATGTTATGTTTCGACCCGTGGGGTCTGTTATATGGTTTTGTGCCTTTTGTTCTTTATAAAAGCTATGTTTACCAAAAAAAAAAAAAAAAAAAAATGAAAATTGACTCAGACCTTAACCTCTTAAGGACATAGGACGTACCGGTACGTCCTATGTCCTCATTAGCACTTCAAAGCGGGGCCGCGCGGCGGCCCCGCTTTGAAGTGCCGCGATCCCGGGTGCCGCGTGTAGCCCGGGACCGCCGCTATTAGCGGGCACGGTCCGATCGCCGTGCCCGCTAATTAGCTAATCGGAGGCAGCTGTCAAAGTTGACAGCTGCCTCCGATTACCGGAGGCAACGTTTCCCTGGTGTCTAGTGGGGGAGATCGCTCCTCCGGGACCTTGTCCCGGAGGAGCGATCTCCGTTACTGATGCCGGCCGGGGACGCGTCCAAGATGGCGCCGTCCTCGGCTCGGCACTCGTTTGTTTCCGGCTGCAGCAGCCGAAAGCAAACGAGTGCCGATCTCATGGATCTCTGCAGCATATCTATGCTGCAGAGATCTCTATGAGAGATCAAAGTGTATATACTAGAAGTCCCCCAGGGGGGCTTCTAGTATATGTGTAAAAAAAAAAAAAAACGTGTTGTTAATAGTAAAAATCCCCCTCCCCTAATAAAAGTCTGAATCACCCCCCTTTCCCCAGGTTTTAAATAAAAGTAAACAAATAAATAAATAAATAAACATGTTTGGTATCGCCGCGTGCGTAATCGCCCGAACTATTAATTAATCACATTCCTGATCTCGTACGGTAAACGGCGTCAGCGCAAAAAAATCCCAAAGTGCAAAATTGCGCATTTTTGTTCGCATCAAATCCAGAAAAAATGTAATAAAAAGCGATCAAAAAGTCGTATATGCGCAATCAAGGTACCGATAGAAAGATCACATCATGGCGCAAAAAATGACACCTCGCACAGCCCCATAGACCAAAGGATAAAAGCGCTATAAGCCTGGGAATGGAGCGATTTTAAGGAATGTATATTGGTTAACAACGGTTTGAATTTTTTACAGGCCATCCGATACAATATAAGTTATACATGTTATATATCGTTTTAATCGTAACGACTTGAGGAACATGCATAACAAGTCAGTTTTACCCCAGGGCGAATGGCGTAAAAACACATTTCCCCCAAATAAAAGAAATGCGTTTTTTTTTTCAATTTCACCACACTTTGAATTTTTTTCTGGTTTCGCAGTGTACTTTATGCAAAAATTCAGCCTGTAATTGCAAAGTACAATTAGTGACGCAAGAAATAAGGGGTCATGTGGGTTTCTAGGTGGAAAAATGCAAGTGCTATGACCTTTTAAACACAAGGAGGAAAAACCGAAAACGTAAAAACGAAAATGGGCCATGTCCTTAAAGGGTTAAGGAGTTAAGGTAGCCTTATATATTCTGACCCACAATATGGTGCTCACTACAGAACTGCATCACTCACCATATATTGTAGTTTTGAACTTTTCCTAAAAAGGGGTACTTATCAGCTGCTGTATATCCTGCAGGAAGTTGTATCCTTTCAAGTCTGGAGAGCAGGAGAAGTTTTATATGGGGATTTGCTACTGCTCTGGACAGTTGCTGACATGGACAGAGGAGGCTGCAGAAATCACTGTATCAGACTGGAAAGAATACACCACTTCCTGCAGGACATGCAACAGCTGATAAGTACTTTGAGGCTCAAGATGTTTTAATAGAAGTAAACTACAAATCTCTGATACTTTCTGGCCCAGTTGATTTGAAAGAATTTTTTTTGGGGGTGAACAACCCCTTTAACCCTTTAAGGACAGAGCCCAAAATGGCCTTAAGGACTGGGACAATTTTCAATTTAGCATTTTCGTTTTTTCCTCCTTGTCTTCTAAGAGCTATAACACTTTTATTTTTCCAGCTACTGGGCCATGTAAGGGCTTGTTTATTCAAGGAACAGGTGTACTTTGTAAAGGCGCCTTTTGATATACCATACCATGTATGATGGAACCCCCAAAATATAATTTATGGGGTGAAATTAGGGGAAAAAAAAACTATTCTGCAAATTGTGTGTGTGTGTGTGTGTGTGTGTGTGTGTTCGGGGTTTCCTCTTTACTTAATGCACTTTACAGAAAAACTTTTTTTGCAAATAGGTGTGATCACAATGGCCCTTTTTTGACTCAGCATCTCTATTTTTTCACGTATGGGGCTGTATGGGACTTTATTATTTGCGACATGATCTCTATTTTTTTAATACCATATTTGTGTAGATGAGACATAATTGATCAATTTTTATTCATTTAATTTTAAATATAATGTAATAAAAATAATCAATCCTAGCGTTTTTAACCTCTTTTTGTTTACACCGTTCACCTTGCGGGAACAATATTGATTTATTTTATTAGATCGGACGATAACGCAGGTTGCTGTATATTATATGTTTATTTATTTATTTTTATGTGTTTTATTTATAAAATGGGAAAGGGGTAGATTTAATTTATTTTTTTTTACACTTTTTATGTCCCCCCTGTTTAAGGATATCCCCTAAAGTTAGGAAGTTATATAGTACATTATTATAGAAGGCATGTGGGGGAATATTTAACTTGCAAATCGAGAAAAAAGTAAAGCCATTGAAGGCCCATTGTACTTATATTAAAAGGTTTCTGTGTTGTGATTAGCTGTCCTTATAAAGAAGTCCTTATTTCCCTTGCCCCCAGTGCTCTGAGCCAGGCCAGTGCTCAAGAAAGATGGTTGTTAGTTACGATCGTTATTATGATCGTTTACTCCATTTGAGCCAAGCAAAACAATGAACAATGTGCAATTACACTGAACGATTAGTGAACAAATGTGGAAGTAGAGTGAACAAATATGGAATTACAGCGAACGATTAGCGAACGATTAACAATAATTTTAGGTTTAGATCTAAATCAACGATCAACGACATACGAATAATTTTCAGATTGTTCCCTGCAATTCCACAGAACAATTATCGTTTAAATTCGAACGATATAACAATTTTTTGGACACTAAGCGTCCCTTGTAATAAGGTTGTAATAAGTGGAGAAACCATATGTCAATCGCTGAGTTTACTAGTGTGTTTAGTGTTTCCTTATCCTTGTTATACCCTTGTTATCTGGCATTCTGGCTCCCTGGCGATTGTACCTGACTACTCTTTATTATTTGGCTTCTCTGACCTCAACTATTGTGACCTGATTGCTCTTCGGACTCCGTTTGGTTTGACCTGACTTGTCCACTATCCTTATCTGTAAGTTTGTCTTGTCTGTGTCTTGTGTTTCACTTAATGCAAATTAGGGACTGTCGTCCAATTGCCCACAGGGCATTAGGGCTGTCTAAGGCTAATAGGCAGGGACAGTGAGTGGGGTCTAGTCCAGGGTTCATTTTCCATGTCCACCCTGTCCCTTCCCTGACTAGTTTGTACTTGCTCACTTTCGTCAGGCTGGAACATTGGTAAGACTATGCAGATCATTTGACTCCGTAGTGCCAGGTGTTTCTAAGATCAAGATATTCTAGATACCAATAAATATGCAAGAAGAAGATAAAGTCTTATTTTCTACTACAACTCTCATGTTATGATTATTGTGACTAGTTCTAAGTCTGTTGCAATGATGTGTAGGATGATAGTCAGTACCCACAGTACCCAGAATGCCCTCTCCTCTGTGTGGTCTCATTATGACAGCATCACACAGTAGCCACCCAGGATGTAGAAAGGGACAGAGTAAGAGAATATCCTTCATTTTTTTAGTTTGATTAAAATGTGTCAATGGCACATATGCCACAGTCTATTACAGGGTATATGTTTGGAAGTTTCAAATAAATCCCATTGAATAAAGTCCCCAGATAATGTGTGAACCATCAACAAAATCACGAGCCAATGCAACAAAATCAACATATTGTTATTTTATGACATCCTCTCTACAGCAATGTATCAACATTTCTTCTAGAGATGAGCGAATCTGCCAAATTCCGATTTGCAGCGAAAGAGGCATTAAATTCACTTCATGGTGATTTGCGAATTTGCCAGATTTGCTTGCAAATTCACCAAATATGGCGGCCGCACATGTTAGCTTTTTTTTTTTTTTTGGGGGTGGGGGTGGGGGGACAGGGGATTATCCATAATCCCTTGCGCCCGTTCAATCAGCTGCAAGCTCCACTTGATGTCAGCAACCCCCCCACCCTCTATATAAGGTGATTGGCTTCCTTTAAAGCGGCCAGTTGGCTGTGTATAGTGGATAGTAGGTTGCAACAGGCAGTTAGAGCAGGGAGAGTAATACAGAGAGATAGGGACAGAGAGGAGAGGATAGAAGGGTGGATTGTGGGCGGTTTTCTATGGGAGCAATGAAGCTGTTGTCCAGTATACCAAGTAACTGGGTGACTGTTGTTCATTATAGGAAGTCACAGTGAACACATCTTAATAGCTCACTGGGTGTTCATTTACCAATGTTTACCGCTGTTCTGGGAGAAAGTTGATATTATGTCGCTGATCCACCAACAACCACTACTGTCCATGGCGGAAATTGAATGATTGACATTTTTAAAAAATTTAGATTTTCCAATTTAGATACTGTCACAGCATCAGCTGTTGAAAAAAATTGCTGCTCTGTTATAGTCCCTCTATTGTAGCTACTATGGTTTGCCTGTTTAAGTAAAAATTTGTTTGTATGTGATTCGAGAATATTCACAACTTCATGCAGATATTCGCAAACTTCGTGAAACTAATTTCCGAGTGATTCGCTCATCTCTAATTTTTTTTTAAATGTCACCCACCATGTTGCTTTGCTCTTAAATGTACAACTCCAGGATGAGTAACTAGTAAGTCAATTAAGTGGTTGTGCAAATATGGACCTCCATCCAGTCTTCACCTTTATGGCTTGCAGTTTCCAGGATTAGATTTTCCAAATAAAATTGTCTGATGTCACACATTAATGTGGTAGATTAGTAGTTCATTTACTAAAAATGTATATAAAATGTGGACAGAGAGGAGAAAGGATCACTATAACTCACTGGAAATATGTTAATATGTTAATTGAAGACTATCTCAGTTGGCCATGCATTGAATGAATTTATGGCCATGACATTTTTATTTCAGGAAAAATGTTTTCTTCCCTTTGGCAAGAGGAGAGTAACTTTTATGAGCAATATTTTAGTGAGACAAGTATGTTTTTAGATTTTAACGCTATATACTGTAAGTTACACTAAGTTAAACTGGTTATGTTTGGCTCTCCTCTGGTGGATAACTTTCTTTTGAAGAACAGAGAATTTATAGGATAATTTTTTAATTAAATTCTTAAATACCACATATAGAATACAGATATGCAGAGAAAAATTACTTGGTAAGGCTATTTTCACACAACGCCAAAAATATAGAAAAGCTGTCTGTTTTTTTTCTATTTAAAAAGACGTCCGTTATTGCCGGGTTTGATTTCAATGCAGTTGAAGCCAATGGGATGACAGACGTCCGATGCACACAATGTATAAAATAACGGACTCTGTTTAAGCGGATGTCAAAATAATTCTCATGTAAATTATTTTCAGACGTCTATTGCAAACAGCGGACGTTATTTTTGTGTTGTTCACACACAGTTTCCCTTTATTACTGTCCTATCACCATATTTACTATTACATTTTATGGACTTTTCAATTAAAGACACACCTAAAGGGCAGATAATAAACCCAAACTAGAATGATGTACCAACAGCCGTCATTGCACTGACGGGCGGCCAGACAGCTAAATGACGGCCTTCATTTTAGACTCAAAATGTGTAAACATTATTTTGCATGCGTATTATTTCTGTTTCTTATTAATTATAGTAATTTTTGTTTTCATTTTTATTGTACCTAAAATACATAAAAACATCTAAATATTATAATAACATTATTACTATTATTATTATTATTATTATTATTATTATTATTATTAAAAATTCCCCAATATATTGCAGAATATTTAACATATGGGTAAAGATTATTATTATGTCTGTTATTACCTTTTTATTGTATTTTTGCATTGTCTTTACTAAAATACATTTTTTAAACTTGAAAAATGAATTCTTAAAAATGTAAATATCTAAGAAAAAAATCATACTGTATAAAAATCTTGAGATATCTATGCAGATACAGAAATCTATGCAGAAGTATTCTTTTGCGGTATGAGAATATTTACATACATCCAATTTCAAGTTCCTATTATATGAAAGACATAGGGTCAGGGTAGCAGCTTTGTGTTGACATCTTAAACAAAATATTTATTCCACAGAATAGCTTTGACAAAAGACAAATGTTTCATTTGGATGCAGCAGTTCTTATATTGGACACAGTAATGAATTTGTATATGCCTTTTACATAGTTCACAGTGTCAGCCTTGCGTATTGAGGTAGTTCCAGCTCTTTCCCAAAAATTAAATTTAGTGTTACACCCACTAGTCTAGCTCTGCATAAATCAATGGTCTGATCTGCATGGACTTTGGAGAACAGCTGTATTCTTTGCACATATAAACCCAACATTATGTCAGGGCTGGGAACAAAGCAATCTAAGAATTTCAATAGATGTCCTGATAGAACTGTAATTCATGCTTGTAATATGCTGCTCTTGTGTCAATTCTGTTATTAAAACTCTTGTTTCCAACTCCTTTTTTCATTTCAAAGAAATTCGTTTTTTCTGACCTTCTTGTACTCAAAATTCAACATGCGCCATAACTTCTTCCCGCTGACATAAGTCTGAGCTGGCTCTCTGAACTTGCTGCCACTCAAGGCTATAAATAATTGAAAGCGGAAACTCTTGAAAGCATATGAAAACTTGCATAGCTTATTAACACTGATGGTCAAGTCTAACCATACGGGGAGGGGGGGGGGGAGTTTGATGAATATTCTGAAGAGCAGTGCTAGGACAGTTTTTAGTTAAACTTTTATCCATGTTATCCAGCTAAGATTAAAATTACATAAGTTTCCTAAATATTAGAAGATATTTTCATCAATTTATAAGTGAAAATATAACATAATTTCTGCTGAGCTAATAATATTCATACAATAAGTAAAATGTAGCCATAGTTAGCTTAAAGGAGACCTGTCACCCACCGTGCCAGGGTGACAGGCTCCCGACCCCCCGTTACAGCCCCCTATACTCACCTGATCCCGCCGGGTCCCGCTTCTGGATCTGGGCGGGTCACGGAGATATGAGCGCCCGAAGCCCGGCGCGCGCGCTCACAGGAGAGTCCGACGCTCATAGAGAATGAATGGGGAGTCCGATGCTCCATCATTCTCTATGGGCATCGGACTCTCCTGTGAGCGCACGCCGGGCTTCGGGCGCTCATATCTCCGTGACCCGACCGGATCCAGAAGCGGGACCCGGTGGTATCAGGTGAGTATAGGGGGCTGTAACGGGGGGTCGGGAGCCTGTCACCCCGGCACGGGGGGTGACAGGTCCTCTTTAAGTGTGTTAACCCAGCACAACAATGTATTATGTTGGGATATCACAATGTACCAGGAATCAGTGATGAGGAGTAGGGATGAGCAAGTAGTGAAATATTTGAAAGTTCAAAATTCGATTAGAGTAGACCACGATGCTCGACTATTTGATCGAATATCGAATCCCATTAAATTCTACGGAAAAAATGCTTAGGACTTGGTGATCTCCAATTGGTCGAATTTAGGTTTCCAAGTCCATCATGACACCTCAGAAAATTATGCAAACACCTCTGGAATGCAACTGGAACAGGAGGTGAAGCATGCCAAAGTTGCAGCATTATGCCACTATCACAGTCTCTCAACAATACACTCCCAGTATACAGCCGTATACTCTATATATGGTTTTTATGTAATGCCTTCAGGCAACAGGCGTTCCATTGGTTAATGTTACCCACAGAACGCAAAACAGAAGCACCAAATTATCATTATTTTTTGGCTCACTCTCAATATACAACTGTATACCCTATATATGATTTTTAAGAAATGCCTTCAGGAAACAGGCATTCCAATGGTTAATGTCACGAACAGAACGCAAAACAGTAGTACCAAATTATTAGATTTTTTTGGCACACTCTCAGTATACAGCTGTATACCCTATATCTAAAGTTTTCACCAAGTAGATGCACTGCAGCCTATTCCTCACAGTGCACTCCAGCTGTCTGCCTATCTGAACACACTGATGTGCTGCTAGCTGGTTTAATAGCTGTATATATGTGTTATGAAGCTCTGCTAACTATAATTCTAGCCTTAACAAGGGCTTTTGGGGGTCCCTTGTGCCTAAAATCCCCTGACACATAACTGTCCTTGCTACACACTGTCTCCCTCTCTAGCTCCAAGTAGCATCTGAAACCGAATCTGAAAACCACTATTTTTGTACTTTGAAGATCACATGGTTTAGCCAGCCAAAAAATGTAGATGCTTTTATTTTACTTTCTGTGTGCTCCTAGTGCCTGTCCCATCCCCTGCATAGTTATTGGTTAAAAAAAAGCGCAGAATAAAATTTTTACTGGATTTTTAGTCAAATATTCGCAGCATGAAATCCGTTGTGATTCTGATACATGTGAACCCACACTTAGGCTGGGGTAACACTATGTATGACATAGGCCATTCTTTCTGTGACACTACTGTGTGACAGAAAGGTCGGTGTCAGTGAAGTTCATCCTGATCGGTACTGCAGTACCGGCTGGATGAACTTCATTTCTTTACATTGTCTGCACTGTCAGTTTTGTGCGGCCACTATTCAATAAATACGGCCACAAGGAATCCCAGCTGGAGTGTATACAGAGTGTATACACTTCATCCAGGATTCCAAAGAAATCGATGCAATGTATTTATTTAATTAATAATGGCCGGTGTTACAACGGCCATTATTAATTGAATAAATACATAGTGTGAATTCAGCCTGTGGCTATGTTCACACAACGTTTTTTAAGCTCCGTTTAAAATGACGTCCGTTATTTTGAGTGTAAAATAACAGACGTCATTTAGTTGTCTGGCCTCTAGTGTTTGCACATTATTTTAGTTTGGGATTACTAATTAGCATTTGGGTGTGTCTTAATTAAAAAGTCCATTAAATTTAATAGCAAAAAAGGAGAAACAATGGTTGAAAAAGAAAAACTGTGTGTGAACTACTAATAAAAAACGTCCGCTGTTTGCAAAAGACGTCCGAAAATAATGCTCATGTTCATTATTTTGACACCCGCGGCAAAAATATCTGTTATTCAATACACTGTGTGCATTGGACGTCAGTCTTCCCATTGACTTCATTGCATTGCCATTGCAGTTAGATAAAACGGACGTTGGTTTATATTTGAAAATTGGCTGCCTTTTCAATATTTTTGACGTTGTGTGAACATAGCCTAAAGGTGTACTCTGCAGAGTGAGGTTTTTTTTTAATATATTGTACACTTTTTAATAAGTTAACAGGGCTGACAAAGCCCTGCAGTTCCTGGTTCCGCGCTATGATCGCTGCCTCACAGCACAGTCCAGCACACCCCTTCGTGTATTTATTTAACAAGCGCATTAGAGCAGTGTGACAGAGGAGAGATATTGAGGTAACTGAAGGTTTATGGGTTCCTTTAAGTTTGTAACTGCAGCTTTTTAACTGATAGGAAGTTACATCTCCTAGCCGGTCTTGAAAGCTATAGACTGTCAGGTCAAGCTGAAAGTTGTCGTTTCTTGACAATTGGAAAATCATTGTCTAACATATCCTTCACAACCCGAGATTGGGGTAAATTAACAGATACTGTGATGGAGACTTATCAAATATGGTGTAAAGTGAAACTGGCTCAGTTGCCCCTAGCAACCAATCAAATTCCACCTTTCATTCCTCACAGACTCTTTGGAAAATGAAAGGTGGAATCTGATTGGTCGCTAGGGGCAACTGAGCGAGTTTCACTTTGCACCATGTTTGATAAATCTCCCCCTGTGGGTGCAGATAAAACAAATTCTATCATCTAACTGCAGTAACCAGGCCCCGGGTTGCCACTTGCAAGGTGGTATGGTCACGGTTATGGCATGAGGGTACGTGGCTAATCCACGGGAGCCTGATCACGCAGCCCAATTCTTCGTTGTCCCTAGTCAAGGCACCAATGATGAGACCAATGCCAGGGTTCAGAAACAACGGTAGTTGTATGTTTATTTGAGCAGCAACTCTATTAGCAACAGTCTCTGGATGCAACCAGGAATAATCAACTTGGCAATAGGCAGAATTAGTTATAACTGAAGAGAAAGGTGGTGTTGCAATAGGCCGTGATCTATAAGTGTCTCTTTTGTTAGGAAGAATCTTTACTGAGGATGGGAGTAGTAGTTCCCTTGAGATACTGATGCTGGGTATAGTAATTATGAGGAGAATACTTGCAGTTAGCGATGATTAAGAGAATATAGAGAGTTGAACGATGAAACCAGATCTTGAAGTAGATAGGAGTTTTGGAGAATACAGCAGGTCTTGACTGGACCGGAACAGGTATATAGATATATCTGACAGCAGAGTGGTAGCGAAGCGTCCGCACCGTGAGACTGGTGGCACCGGACCTTCTCTCCTCAGGACCAGAGAGGAAGCGACCTTCTCTCTTGAGGACCAGAGAGGAACTAACTAAACCCCAGCCAAAAGCTTGATGGCTATTGGAGCTGCTATTGCAGCCGGGGAATCACGTGATACTAGGTCTCTTGCATCACCACACCACATGACTAACAAATAAGCAAATCGATATATATGAGCAGTATGACGACAGAATAAGATGCAATACCAGACTTAAACACTGGGGGCAACATACAACGAGCTTTTGCAGTGTCCATTACTCTTTCCAGCACTTAAACTAACAGAATACTTTTAGAAAGAAAGAACCTATGTGCTGGGACACTGCATAACCACAAAATGCCTCATTTCTAATGTCATGGTAGCTTACAGTATATAAAAGCCACTAGGTCCACTGTGTTCCCATTGATCTTGTTGTTTACCACTCATATTAAAGGAGAAGTCCGACCCAGGCAAGGATCTCACAGGCAGCAGGAGCAGGGGGGAGCATCACAATGAAGCATTGCTTACCTGTAATGCACCAACTAATCAGCCTCGGATTGCCTGCCGGAAGACATTTACCCTGAGTCGTGACATCATCACAATGCCCATCCCGGCTGATGGACAGCCTGCTCAGTTAGTAAGTGACTGGAGTGGCATCCCAGGTGTTCGGGGTTGGAATAGATGTGCTGGTACCTCTATCTGTGTGAAGGGGTTAATAAAGCATTACCGCATTGTAACACATTGTATATAATGTAGTTATTGCTGTATATGGTAGAGGGCTGTAATGTAACACTTGTCTGTAATATGCTGTGAGCAATCATATAAATACACACAACCAAATAGACATGTGTATTCTACAATAATGGAAAATTACATTTATTGTCCTACTTCTATATGTAAATCCCCTGGTTAAGTCTGGGTAGCTTCTGGCACCCAGCACCCTGGGCATATAATCTATTGGGGGAACATTAGCAACAAGTTTTATTATTATTTTTTATAGCATGGCAGGAGATTTCCCCTGATAATAGGGAAGAGCGCTGT
Organism: Dendropsophus ebraccatus; assembly: GCF_027789765.1. NCBI lineage: Eukaryota > Metazoa > Chordata > Amphibia > Anura > Hylidae > Dendropsophus > Dendropsophus ebraccatus. Next base: position 112,276,765 of record NC_091460.1, read on the forward strand.
GTTGTTGTACATAATCCTGGTTGTCTTTAAAAATGTTTTCCTTCACAAGGGATATTTTCCATTATGTTTCACTTAAGACTGATTCCTTTTCTATCCCATTATAAATAGGATGTTCAGATTAACATTTATTATATGCTGATTCAGCATGCTAAACCCTACAAGTTTGGCTGACAGCCACTAATGGACATGTGCCAAATTTGATCAACAATTATATATGAGCTATCCGTCACTTGATTATCCATTAGCTCGATGCTTACCAAGCCATCACCTTGACATTTCAAACACAAGAAGTATAATCATTTTTTTCCCTCTCATATAATGTACAACTATTTGATTTTCACTGCTCTCTAACCTTCCTTTATCATTGATATAAATATTATATAATTAATGGGATTGCAAGAAATTTGTTTTGTAGTAGTTTAGACGCTGAAGGTGAACTGAAGTTTGACCATGATTTGATGGTGCTTATTCATAAGGTGCCAGGTTGAAATTTTATAGTTCTACAGAAAATCAGGTTTGTATGGTTCCGAATGCATTGATGCAAAAGTTTATAGGCTAGTAAACTTTTGTTTATTTATTCTAAAAAAAATGTAATGTTTTTCTATTTGTAAGATCATTTTGTGCATAGTAAGTATTAAAGGGGTACTTCGGCAAAACCTTTTTTTCTTTCAAATCAACTGAAGTTAGAAAGTTATTTAGTAATTAATTTCTATTTGAAAAACCTAAGCCTTTCAGTACTTATCAGCTGCTGTTCAGAGCAGGAGAGGTTTTCTATGGGAATTTTCTACTGCTCTGGGCAGTTCCTGTCACAGACAGAGGTGGCAGCAGAGAGCACTGTGTCAGACTGGAAAGAATACACCACTTCCTGCAGGAAATACATTCTATTTAAAAAATATAAATATATTTTTATTAAACAATTATACTTAGACAAAAAAAAAACTCCAAAATCCTAAAAACACATAAAACACTTCTGGCTCAAATACTCCTCCAAAAAAACCTCCAAAATCCTAAAAACACATAAAAACACTTCTGGCTCAAATACAGCACTGTGTCACCACTTACCCCCTACTGGTACAAAGTGGAACACATAGCATTATCATTATTGCACTTGTCTGCCAATAATTATATATATATATCTGTAAATACATAACCATATAAAAAAATAAACTACATGGCCAAGTCTAAAGTGCATCAAATAATAAATAAAGTGCAAACGATCCACAAGGCACGTCAACTTCTGTAGAACGGAACATGTAGGTCATCCTCTCCTTCACTCACCCCGGTGAACACTATGTTGCCATTTTATGTATCTAATTTATTAATAATTACTTAATTTATGTAATTCACTATACACTTTATCTGTATGCTTTGGAATGTGGGAGTAAACGACACAAACAATGGAAGAACATACATACTTTTGTCCTTGGTGGGATGTGAACCCAGGACCTCAACTACAGGGCAACAGTGCTAACCACTGAGCCACCATTTTGCCACTTCATACTGCTTATGTCAGACTGCAGCCAAAGGCTGGGTTCACACTGCGTTTTTAGCATACGTTTAATGGATTGGTTTTTTTTAACTGACAAAAAAAATAGTGTCAGCAACGTTTTTGCGTTCGTCCAAAAAAAAAAAAAACGGATTTGTTTTGATACGTTTTTTTTTATAATGGAAGTCAATGGAAAAATGGATCAAAGTGGATGCACACAAATGCATCCGTTTTTGCAATCCATTTTCATCCGTTGTTTTTCAAAAAATGGATGAAAAAATCAGATTGCAAAACGCAGTGTGAACCCAGCCAAAGATTGGCCTCAGTTATCTCTGTTTGCATAGAAAATAAAAGATTGTCAGCAGAATAAGACCACCTGGTCCATCTAGTCTGCCCTTATATTTCCCTTCTTATTATCTTAGGATAGATATGTTTGTCCCAGGCAGGTTTACATTAACCCTTTGCCTCTATAGCCTGATTTTTTTAGACAAATTCTTATTTATGTTTGTGGTAAACTGTTCTTGATACACTCATTAGTTTTGCTTTTTTTTTGTAAAAAAAAAAACACACACACATTTGCGCAAATATTAGAAAAATGCATGCTTCTTTACATTTAAAATTCTCTTAAAAAAAAAAGATTGCCATGCCACATCTAAAAAAGATAGTCATGCCACATAAACAAATTATTAATGCAACATCTACAACTTGCCTACTTTATGTTGACATTATTTGGTGAATGTAGTTTTACTTTTAAGAATGTTTGGAGGACTTAACAATTTTGCAGCAAATTTTAAAAATGTCAGGAAAATTTCAAATTCTGATTTTATTAGGGACCAGTTCAATTCTGAAGTGGATTTGTGGGACCTGTATGATAGTTACCCCCATAAATCCCTCCACTGTAAAAACTGCACCCCTCAAAGTATTCAAAGTAACATTTCATAAGTTTAGTAACCCTTTAGGTGTTTCACAAAAATTTAAGCAAGTTGGAGGGGAAATTGAAAATTTTTCTAGCAGATATTCTATTTTAATCAATTTTTTCCCTCTAACACAGCAAATACTAACTGACAAATGCCACTTAAAGAGGACGTACCACCAGGTACATCCTCTTTAACCTGAACCCACGGATCGATCGGCGGCGGCACGGGGAAGCCAGTGCCGCGGTCCATTTTTCGGACCGCCGCTGCTGAAGCACTGGAGGTCGGCCGGGCCGCCCCCAGTGGGACGGAATTCCCTCCCCTGTCTGACGCGGCTCGCTTAGAATTAATGGAGCCGCGTCATACAGGGGAGGGAATTCCCTCCCACTGGGGGCGGGCCGGCCGACCTCCAGTGTTTCAGCACCGGCCGGTATCGCTGGATCGAACGGCGCCGTGCACGGGAACCGGGACCGGCTTCCCCGTGCCTGCGCCAATCGATCCGTGGGTTCAGGTTAAAGAGGATGTACTGGGTGGTACATCCTCTTTAATATTCATTCATTCTTTATTCCAATGTTTCTAGAAATACCTCATATATGGCCACAGTGCGTCACCTGACTCAATCACGCCTTAGACATAGACCTGGGAAATTTTGGGGCCTTTTTTTATTTCAGTTGAGATTGGGATGCCTAAATATTTGAGCAAGACAAGTTAACATTTTCATCTGTACCATTCTGGGGGACATGTGACACCCTGATACACCGTGATACAAATAAAAAACACAATTTTTAACTTAAAAAAAAAAACTATGTGCCTCAAATTTGTGTAACACTTTTATTTTTTGGTCTACAGGGCTGTGTGAAGTGTCATTTTTTGTGCCATGATCTGTAGTTTGTATCAATGCAACACTGGCATATATTGTGCTGGCAGGCATGGTTTCGCACACGGCAATGGCAAAATTGTTTATTTTTTTTTAATTTGGAAAATAGGAAAGAGGGGGGCGATATGAACTTTTATTATGGGATAGGTTTATTTATATTACAAAAACAAACAAACATTTTGTTTAACATTTTTTCATATTCCCCCAGGGACTCCTGTGAGAAATACCACAATTGCTTGAAGGGATCAATGCAGTACATATGTACTGCATTGATATATGGAAACTGCGCTCGATTGCTTCAGGTTACTGGAGGCAGTCTGAAGCAAGTGCAGTACTAAGGACCACATCGGGACACAGAAGAGGTCCCACTATGTATAGTGGTGACCCCCCCCCCCCCCCCTCTATACCCTCTTACCAGCAACACAATGTAAATGTCAGGAGATGGTAAAAAAAAAACTACAAAAAACTAAAAAGGCTCTTTATAAGAAGCCATTATTCTAACATCTACTGAGCTATAAGTTAAGTTCAATACCTATTAAATAATTGATAGTAGATGTAATCTAAAGAGGTCAGAAGACCCGTTCTCACCTTTTTCTGCAAACAAAATGTTAGAATATGCTTACTTAACAGCTCGCACAATCAATATCCAATATTAATATATTATTCACCATAGTATTAAAACATAGTGTTATTTTTGTTAATGGCATTTCTCCAAGCCAAGAATATTGTTAATAACCTAATTGTTTCTTAGCTGTGTCTGAACCCTGACTTGATAGATTTTATTTTATATTAATCTACAAAATAAGTGCAATACATCCCAGCTTGTATGACTCAATGCTCTTTTTCAGTTTCATCATAAAGAATAATGGATAAATGAATGCAACAATTGTATCATTTGGATGCAGATATTTGCTGTCCAACTAATGAGAAGAAAATATAGTACGTTACTGGCCCAAAGGCTTTCTTTGCAGCCTATACTGCATTAAAAAAGCTTCAGTCAGCCCGATAAGTTAATTTAAAGTGACCCTTTGAACAGTTTCATTCTCCAGTATCCCTTAAGATTACATTTTTCAATCCTTTTAACCAGCATTATCTAGATATCAGTGTTTGCTTCAGTGTTTCAAGATTTCCATGAAAAAAATCAATCACAAAAATTTGTTTCGAACAATTGTTTTCCAATAAGTGGTCCTTGAGCATGGTACTTTCAGATCTGAAAATTGTGTGTCTACAGTTATAATCTAATAGATTCACAGGATTTCCCACTATGAATATGTTTTTTATATGTTTAATAGTGATGAGCGAACATGCTCGTCCGAGCTTGGTACTCGATCGACTATTAGGGTACTCGATGGTACTCGTTACTCGGACGAGCATCTTGCGATACTCGAGAAAATCTCATCATCCATTTCCTTAAAGTTTGGGCGCTATTTCTCAGCCAATAAACATGCAGGAGACTCTTTGGTACATCCTGGGATCACGTGGGACACATACATGTCAATAGCAGCGATTGGTTGTCCAGATCAGATGACCCTGCCATATAAAACGCGCAGCCGGCATCTCGCTTGAGACGCATGCTGTGAGAGATCAGGGACAGAGCTGCTGCTGGTCAGGGAGAGTGTCAGTGTAGGATTTAGCATTCCAGTAGGCAGGGAATACTAGCAATACAAACAGCCCTCAGGGCTTCAAATCGTTTTTTAATAGTATTACTACAGACTGCTGGCTGTGACTTGCAGTGCTGCTACCACGATTTCTGCAGCACACTGTGGTGTTCGGCTGCTGGCAGAAAGGGGACATTAGGTGTTGCATACAGACCCCTAAGAAGTGCTAAGTGTACTCTTTTATTTTAATTTGGGGCTTATGGTCCTGCTGTACTACATTGGATTGCTGGGATTTGTAGTCCACCTTTATAAAACTTCACTGCTCATTGGACGGGGGTATCGCAGCGTGTATCTAGGCCCAGCCAGTACCAGATAGTACCGTACAGCCCCCCTAAACTAGTGAGTACTACACTGTATTGCTGGGATTTGTAGTACACCTTTATAAAACTTCACTGCTCATTGTAAGGGGGTATCACAGCATGTATCTAGGTCCAGCCAGTACCACATTGTACCATACAGCCCCCCCTAAACTAATGGATACTACACTGTATTGCTGGGATTTGTTGTACACCTTTTTAAAACTTCACTGCTCATTGGACGGGGGTATCACAGCGTGTATCTAGGTCCAGCCAGTACCAGATAGTACCGTACAACCCCCCCTAAACTAGTGGGTACTACACTGTATTGCTGGGATTTGTAGTACACCTTTATAAAACTTCACTGCTGATTGTAAGGGGGTATCACAGCATGTATCTAGGTCCAGCCAGTACCAGATTGTACCGTACAGCCCCCCCTAAATTAGTAGGTACTACACTGTATTGCTGGGATTTGTAGTACGCCTTTATAAAACTTCACTGCTGATTGTAAGGGGGTATCACAGCGTGTACCTAGGTCCAGCCAGTACCAGATAGTACCGTACAGTCCCCCCCCCTAAACTAGTGGGTACTACACTGTATTGCTGGGATTTGTAGTACACCTTTATAAAACTTCACTGCTCATTGTAAGGGGGTATCATAGCGTGTATCTAGGTCCAGCCAGTACCAGATTGTACCGTACAGCTCCACAAAACCAATGGGTACTACAAGTATTTTTCCTGATTTCTGTATTTCATACGCAAGGCCTATCTAAGTTCTAAGTTGGAAGAGGTGTCTGGCGATGAGACCCGGTTGTCAGACAGTGAGGTTGTTGTCATGGATGTAACTCCAAGTGAGGAGGAGAGTGAGGAAATGGAGGAAGAGCTAGTGGAGGAGGACGAGGTGACTGACCCGAGCTGGGTGGATAAGCCTAGTGAAGAACGTGCTTCTGAGGGGGAGGCAAGTTCACCTGGGCCTTTACTGGCATCCATGTTGACTACTGCTGGGCCTTTACTGGCATCCATGTTGACTACTGGTGTGCCTGCCCTTGCCTCCTTGTTGCTGGGCCTTAACTGGCATCCAGGTTGACTACTGGTGTGCCTGCCCTTACCTCCATGTTGGCTACTGCTGGGCCTTAACTGGCATCCATGTTGACTACTGGTGTGCCTGCCCTTGCCTCCTTGTTGGCTACTGCTGGGCCTTAACTGGCATCCTGGGTTCGTGTGTAATTAGCAGTGAGCTTGGTTGCGTGCACTGCATCTGTGCGCATTTCCGCAAGTCAACCAGTTAAACTAACCCCAACTGCTACAGTCAAATTTAAAGTCAAATTCAAACTCAAAACAACCGTGGGGGGAGAAGTCACATGATGCATAAATGAATGTTACCCCAACTGCCAGAGTCAAATTCATAGTCAAATTCAATTTACCTACCTTGTTTGTCCATTTCGAACCATACTATCTGTGGATCTCATCTTATCTTAGGGGTGTCCTCTGCCATCCTTTCACCAGTATTTTCTACCTTTTTTCGATGTTGTAGCCATTTTGATGGCAGGATTGACCAGGCCTTTCACCAGTTGCTTCTATCCTTCCTTGGATGTTGTAGTAGCCTTTTTGAAGGCAGGATTGACTGGGCTTTGAACAGTAGCTTCTATCCTTCCTTGGATGTTGTTGTACCCTTTTTGAAGGCAGGATTGACCAGGCCTTTCACCGATACTGTCTACCTTCCTTGCATGTTGTAGCCTTTTCAAAGGCAGGATTGACCAGGCCCTGGTGCAGAAGCTGAAAATGTACTTCCCATCTGGCACCACTAGCGCCAGAGGACGTAGTTCTGTGGGCCAAAGAGCTGGGGAGAGGAGCGGTGGAGCAGGCAGCTTGTCAAGGGGCAGGGGAACACTCTCCAAGGCCTTTGATAGTTTCATGGCACCTGAGCAAGACTATGTCAACCGTCTCCAGTCTAGACAGAGTAGGGGGGGAAGCCTTCAGAAAGATGGTGAGGGAGTATCTTGCTGACCATACCAACGTCCTTACCGATCACTCTGCTTCCTATAACTACTGGGTTTCAAAGCTGGTTACGTGGCTCGAACTGGCGCTTTACACCTTGGAGGTGCTGGCCGGCCCTGCCGCTAGCGTGTTGTCAGAGTTGGTCTTCAGTGCAGCTGGTGCCATCATCACTGATAAGCGCACCCGCCTGTCAACTGACAGCACTGACAGGCTGACGTTTATAAAAATTAACAAAGCCTTGATTTCACCTGAATTCAACTGTCCACCCGGGGTAAGCAGCTCAACATGAAGACTCTTGGTGTCTCCTCTCCTCCTCGTCCTCCTCTTCCTTCAATTCTCAGCCAACTGCCAAGTCTTCTTCCGCCATGCAGGGTCTGGCCTAATTATTGGGAGGCTCAATTGCTTCCTCACTAACTTGTAATGGTTCTCTGTGTCCTCACTGCCATGCTCTGACGTCACACTACGTCTGCGGAGGAGCGGGACTGGTTGCCGGGGGCACGCCAATCGCACCCCTGCCAACCAGCCAGCTGTTTTATTTTATTTTTTTCAGTCTAGCTGTGGCCGGGGCCTCACCACCCCCGGTCGAGAGGCATCAGGTGTATCCTTGATGGTGACTGACAGCTGGCCTGTCCACTAAATATCCCAGCCCTTGGACTCACTCCAATTTTTGGGTGGGCTCACTTGCTTCCTCACTCACTTTTAATGGTTCTCTGTGTGCTCAAGGCCATGCAGTGTCTGGCCTAATTTTTAGGAGACTCACTAGCTTCCTCACTCACTTTTAATGGTTCTCTGTGTGCTCACTGCCATGCTAGGTCTGGTATAATTTTTGGAAGGCTGACTGGCTACCGCTTCTACCTTGTTCACTCTGTCCTCACCGCCATTTTTGGCTGGTTAATGATATGCTACCTCTGTTTTAATGGTTCCCTATGTTCTCACTGCCATGGTGTGTCAGGCTGAGTTTTTGGGTGGTCCAGATGCCTACCTCTGTTTTAACCAGGCTGTTGCACAGAATTAGGCATAATGATGCCCCTGCTGTTTCCTGTACATTTCTGTTGTGTTTCCATCAATTTCTGAGGTCGACAGGTTTTCACATGACCTTCCCTCTACCGAACTTAAGTCTCCTGCAAAAAAGCTTGAGTCTCCCATTAGCTTCAATGGGGTTCGTTACTCGAAACGAGCACTCGAGTATCGGGAAATACTCCTCTCGAGTAACGAGCACCCAAGCATTTTAGTACTCACTCATCACTAATGTTTAATATTAGTTACTAGTTCTGATGAGTTAACCTTCATAATACTTGTACCACCTTAAATTCTGCTGACATCGACATAACTTTTGACATGTCACCCGGCATGTCAAAAGTTATTGATCACATAGACCCACTGAGATCAGGATATATAGCTGAGGAGAAAGTACAGCATCAGTGCTATCCACTCTCCAGACGTGATAATTCTGTCAGAATTAGACTGTGAGGAGACTAAACTGCCAAAATCAGCGACCAGCCAGGGAATGGATTGCGTTGTTGCCGCTCTCTCTCCCTGGCTATATATCCTAATCGTGGCAGGTTTTCAAAGTGTGACCTGCTGCGATCAATAACTGATGACATGTCAAATGTTATTTTTAATGACTCCTTAGAAGGGTTGTTTAGGAAGCAGGAAACATCTCATGTCTTAAGCTTCCTGGTGCCTACTTGAGCTTTTCTTATGACTCGGAAGTATACCTTCTGTATTAATTGCACCTGTTTTAGTATGTTACTTGTTTAAGAAACACCTGTCCACACACTTAATCACACTCCATTCTCTCCACCGTGGCCAAGACTAAGCAGTGTCTAAGGGACACCAAAGACAAAATTGTATACCTGCACAAGGCTGGGATGGGCTGCAGGAGAAAAGGCAAGCAGCTTGGTGAGAAGGCAACAAATGTTGGTGCAATTATTAGAAAATAGAAGAAACACAAGATGACTGTCAGTCTTTCTCGGTCTGGGGCTCCATGCAAGATCTTACTTTATGGGGTAAAGATGATTCTAAAAAAATTATCAATCAGCCTAGAACTACACAGGAGGACCTAGTTAATGACCTGAAAAGAGCTGGGACCACAGTCTCAAAGATTATTGTTAATAACATACTACGCCGTCATGGATTAAAATCCTGCAGGGCATGCAAGGTTCCCCTGCTCACATCAGCACAAGTCCAGGCCTATTTAAAGTTCACCAATAACCATCTAGATGACCCAGAGGAGGCTTGGGAGCAGGTCAGATTGGACCTAAGCAGAACTTTTTTAGTATCAATTCCACTTGAGGAAGAAAGATGAGTACAACCCCAAGAACACAGTCCCAACCATGAAGCTTGGGAGTGGAAACATAATACTTTGGGGGTATTTTTCTGCAAAGAGAATAGGACGAGTGCACTGTTTTGAAGAGAGGAAGGAGGTGCCCATGTATTGTGAGATTGTGGCCAACAACCTCCTTCCCATGGTAAGAACATAGAAGATCGGTCATGGCTGATCTTTCAGTATGACAATGATCTGAAGCACTCAGCTAATGCAACTAAGGAGTGGTTCCATTAGAAGTATTTTAAGGTCCTGGAGTGGTCTCCAGACCTGACTCCAATATAAAATCTTTGGAGGGAGCTAAAACTGAATGTTGCCCAGCTACAGCCCTGAAACCTGAAAGATCTGGAGAAGATTTGTATCGAGTAGTAGGACAAAATCCCTGCTGCAGTGTCTGCAAACCTGGTCAATAACTACAGGAAACATTTGACTTTTGTAATTGCAAACAAATTTCTGTACTAAATATTCAGTCCTGATGCTCTGATGTTGTCCCACGCCCATTGTCCCTGCCTACTTGCCTCAACATGTCCTAGGTAACATGGGACAACTTGGAGACATCCCCTACCCTAATATAGGTGGAACAGGACAAGACACAAATACAAGACAAACTTGAGACAAATACGAGACAAGGACAAATATATGCAATGGCGGGTGTTCAACAAGCTAGGGTCAAAGCATTAGAGGCAGGTACTAGTACAGAGGCAATAAACAATAAACAATGTCAATGAGTCAATGAGGCAAACCAGCATGAAAAAAAACAGAGAACAAAGATATAGACCAAGTCAGGAGACAAACATGTGGTCAGGGACATAAACCAAAGTCAGGAAACCAATAAATCAGAATAGCAAATCACAGGGTAGAAAGGGGGTATAGGTACGCTAAGTATATACTGTAGCAGGCATCAGGCAAAGTGAGTGACTGAGTTGTAAAGGAAATCAGGTCCCGGTCTCAGAGGAAATTGGAGTAGACAGACAAGGACTGACAGGAGGATAGAGCTGTCAATCACCAGCAAGGCAAGGAGTTAGCCATTTAGGTACTGGTAGAAATCACTCCAGAAAATGCATGGCTATTAACCAGAATTCAATCAACTAGCCCAAGGCAGAATCAACCCATGTTCACACTAGAAATATACAGAATCATTGTGGCTGCATTGCTTGTAATGAAGGACGCCACTGGGGTACAACTCATTGAAGAGCAGCACAGCGACTGCTTACAGATTACTTATACAAGTTCCCCAGGAGGACTTTAAAAATGTAAAAGTCGAAAATGTTTTTAAAATATTACAAAAACCCCTCTGCCAATAAAAGTTTAAATCACCCCCTTTTCTGTTTTACAAATAAAAATATATACAGTATATGTATTTAAAAACACCAGGATTTTTTAAAATTATATATCAAAAAGAAAAATTATAAAAATCGATCAAACATTCCTTTTTACAATTATACAATACCAATTAAAAGTATAGATATGGGAGCAAAAAATAACGCTCTAATCAGCCCTGTAGGTGAAAAAATAAAAGCTTTATGACTCTCAGAAGGCGAGGAGGAACACTGCTTCAGTGTGACCTGGACATCCATGCATTAATGACCTTTGGTCATGAAGAGGTTAATGAAGATCATTATTTCTTATAGGAGAACATGAAAATAAATGTTTTGTAACTGCATTAAGGTATATTCGCTGTAATTTGCCATGATCTTTTTGGCATCCTTACTCATAGTGTTATATAAATTTAGAACTTAGATAAAGGCTAACTGGGGATTAGTTGTGAGTTATGGCAAACGTTCAACCCAAGCCCAGTTGATAACGTAATTATTTTATCTTTCGTACTTAATAGTTTACAGTTCTCAGCTGTTGACTAATATTCTACAATACTGAATAGTCTGTGCAGTCTATGTGGAAGGTAAAATACAAAATCCGAAGTCCATACCACAGATATCGGACCTCAAAAATAATGAATAAATGAGCACTGCTATAAATGTGAGCGGGAGACGGAGGGACATCTCTTTGTAGACTACCATAAATTATATTTAGTTCATTATTTACTGGAAATACAAGAACAAGACAGATATCGATTACTAGGGCTAAAGATTTATGATACCATTGTATGCTATGCATCTTTAGTGGTTTTATCTTTTGCAAAGATATTAAATACATATAATAGAAACATTCTATTGAATCAATTTTGGAATTACTCAGGTTAATTGTAGCAACTCACACACAATAAAAGTCTTAAAGTGTTACTATCATTTAGACTTGTATTATTCCATTGACTGATATGTGGCAAGTACATCTCTGTAATAAAAATGTGCTTGATAGCAAAACAAAGAGCATTTATGAAGGAAATAAATAAGCACTATCTTTGAATGCAGCAGGTGCTGCAACCTCACTGTGCGATAGTCTGCAGTGAAATTAGATGTTCTAAATAGGTCTATGTGGGGAAGTGGCAGGAGTGATGTGGGAGGGGAGTAGGCAGTGTGGGAGGACTGTGATGGGGAGCTGAGGGAAACCGAGCCACTGCTAAACCAGGAAGTAGAGAAAAAATAAATAGATTTTTTAACTGGAACAGACAAGTAGGCAGTGTTAAATGCTGCTGTAGCATGTATATTTTTTTTACCTGATGACAAAGCAGAGCTGAAGGTCAGATGTAATGTAGCAGAGCTGAATGTGTCGCAATCCCTCCAAAAGATACTGACAGCACATCCCCACAGACCCCTACGCCACTGAGTTGAGCTGAATGTGACTGACTTCGCCGAACAACCGCTGGCAGCCCATCCCTAACACAAATCCCCCAGGTCCAGCATACACATATTCACCTGAACTGGTGTAGCCCGGCTGCCAGGTCTCCCTACCTCCCTGAACCCCCAGAAGCTGCAGCCCCCTACCAATTTCAATACAGGTGACATGGGATCCTTCTTTTTTCCGAACTCCATGGATGTGAGTTCTATTGGGGGATCCCTGCAGAGATTCCGCCCTGAGTAATGACATGTCCTGTTTTTTCACGGCGCCGATCATGGCACAAATCATCTGAATAGACTCATAGGATTCAATGATTTCTAAAATTGTCCATAGTTGCAGATTCTCGATCACGGACAATTTCATGGGACGTGTGAATAAGGCCTAGGGTTAGTTTCACAGGCTGCAGTTGATGTATCTCAGTATGTATGGCTTCAAGAAACATTTTCTAGCTTCAGGCAGAGTCATGGGAATCTCTGCGATAGGTTTTATGTTCCATTTACTCTGAGCAAGCAAAGAAGGAAAGTGTTATAAGGTTAATCTAATCCACCCTGAAGGAATGTAAACATAATTTAAAGAATGTTCCCATTGGGTTCAGCATTAAACTATGGTTCAATTTATGTTGTTGTTTTTTTTTTCTTTTACTTTAGATACATTTCATTTTTTTTTTTTGTCAGGACAGTGTCTGTTTGATGCCATACAAGTACGCAAGGCTCATGCACATGACCAAATGAAAGGCTTGGATAGTGCTGCAATACAGTTTCCTCTACTGTACCACCATAATCGTCTAGGGATTTCATACATATGAAATCAAAAGAAAAAAAAATGGAATGTTGTATCTGTATTCTCACCTAAAAACTGATTGAGCATTAAGACTCTTTGTAATGCTATACAGTGTTCATGCCAATGTGCATGAGTATATATATGAATGAAAAGTAACTTCAAAATGACGAACTCTCTAACTATTACTTAATGGCGCTTTAAACTAGTTTTTGGATGTAGTATGATAAAGGACTATGACAAAATGGCGGCACTCATACGGACAATAGGTAAATTCTATCACTCTAGATAATAAATTTGGTAACAGTCTGCATGTCAGCACGTTGGAGAAGGAGGCTCATCTGCACTGTCAGTGTCAGCTCCCTGGCCAGCCATAGTGGCTGTCCTGGGCGCAAACTCTCAGCTCAATCATTATCTAGCACCATGTGTAGAACTCCACTAGTCAGGATAAACTCTCACAGGTACATACATAAAGCACAATGCTGTTATAGGTGTGCACTGACATCCTCTAATTGCTGGGTGCGAGCTTAGCTGCATTTCTCCATTCGTATTGCATTTCTCTGTTCATATATTAGCAAGCAAGCAAGCAAGATGACTGCCCCCGTAAGTGTGTTATGGAGAAAGAAATAAAATAAAAATTATTAATAATAATAATAATAATAATAATAATAATAATAATAATATTAATAAAATATATATTAAGGAAAACAAAAGGTGGAAGACAGCATCATCTTCAACCAAGTGTTAAACCAAGTTCAACCAAGTGCAACGTTTCAGCTCATGTATCTTGAGCCTTTATCAAGCATGCTTGAAAAAGGCTCAAGATACATGAGCTGAAACGTTGCACTGTACTATGCGAATTGGCACAATAAATATTTAACACTTGGTTGAAGATGATGCTGTCCTCCACCTTTTGTTTTCCTGTGTAAGACTGGGGGTAGTGGTCAAACCCCGAGAGGACTGTGCATCTGATTGGTGTGTTATCCGCGGACCTGTTTCGATATTTTGGTGTATATATATATATATATATATATATATATATATATATATATATTTTTTTTTTTTTTTTTTTTTTTTTTTAATTTGGGAATGTCATCCCAATTATTCCTTAAAGAATATTATTTAAAAAAATATAGTCTTTCTTTACCATGTAAAATTCATTGGCTTGGCTTCTCTAAAATGAGTTTATCTCAGTCTGTCCCAATGGACAGTAGCTCCTATTAAAAACACACAGCGGCTCTTAGCCCATATGTCAGTCTTCCAAACGGGAATCCCAGGGAGCAGATGAATCCAAGGTTGATTGTATGTCCCCTGAACGAAGATGTCTTTCTTTAATAGAGCAATTACTGAATCTTTTATTGATGCTGTACATCTATTGTTGTCCTGTAATTTAATAAAGAGCTTAAAAGGTTTTTTTTTTCTTTCCCCCCGTGTCCCTCATTTAGCACATTATATTTCAATTAAATCTAACAAATATTAAAAACAACTAAAAGAACAAATGACCTTTCTGACTTCATAAGCTTTCGGAAAGGGTTAATTTCTATATAAATGTCAAGATCAATCAGTGTCTGTGATTAATATAATTAAAAGCCTGATTTAATTGTGTTACCTTCCATTAGCTTTCACTTGATTTTTTTTTTTCTTTTTTCATTTTTTCAATATATATTTCCAATGACATCCCAGCTCTGTCCCCCCCCTGGAATTGTTCTATTGAAGCTGCACTCTCTGAAACTGTATCTTTCATCAATCCTCTATTAATTAGCTAAATGTTGGATGATATTATACATCTATCTATCCTCCCTTGAAAGTGCCACACTTAGACAGAGCTCCTTCATCTGCTTGCTGAACTTTGAAGTTGGTCATTGGTATTCAAGTACAAGTCAGCTTACTGTAATTTGAAATCGGTCTGCCGTCCCATTAGGAATCTGCCCGATCAATACCAAGTGAATTAGAGTTTCAGTGATCTGATTAACTCCCCATTATTTTCTAGCCTGCCTGATTTAGAATGCATGATGAGACAATATTCCAGTTTCTTTGCTTTATCCCAGTTTAAATGAAATATAGACATCTCAGGAAGCAGCGGCTGTGCATTTGATTTGGCATCTGCGTTAATAAAGTCAAACACCATGAGTGTCTCTCTGACTTTTCATGACAGCCATGACTGACTGAAGTCTGCAATGAACGTATACACGGTATAAACTGAACTGGAAGTAAACACAATAATGTTATTCTTGGTTAAAGTGGTACAATACATGTGTTATATACATATCTTGGTAAAATGTATATATATTTTTTTTGAGTCATTGTAAGTAATGTAAATACTCATTGTAAGTAATGTAAAATATTAAGCTCTATAAAATAAACAGCGCCTAAGACGGTAATAAAATATTACAAGGGGACTTAAAAATGCTGGAGCATAGACATGACAAAGAAGGCTTAATGCAGATACATATCCGTGTAAAATATGTATTAGAATAGTGAAATATTCGAAAGCTTGAAATTCGATTCGAGCCGACCGCGATGTTCGATTATTTGATTGAATATCAAACCCCATTAAAGTCTACGGGAGAAAAATGTTCGTTTCTTGGTGAACTCCATGTGGTAAAATTTAGGTTTCCAAGTTCACACCTCAGAAATTGATGCACACACCTCTGGAATGCAACTGGGACAGCAGGGGAAGCATGCTTGGGTGCATCTAACATGCCAAAGATTAAGTATTACGCCACTATCACAGTCTTTCAACAATACACTCCAAACACAATATATGGCGACAGGTAGCAGATGTTTTACTGCTATTTTTGAGGTGCAGAGAGCAAACAAAAACCTGTGACCCTTTATTTTTTTTTGTTCAACTATGCCTACACAGGTGTATATACTATCTTAACATTTACATGTGCCAACAGGCGACAGGTGCCAGGTGTTTTACTGCTTTCAATGAGGCGCAGATTACCGACACATGTCTACGCAGGGAAATTATAAGGTGGGTGACTGCCTGTATGTGTCACTATCTGATATGCTGCTAGTCTATGCATTCTTAATGAAGGAAGCAGCTATATGCTGTCTGTGCTGTTTACTAGCCCTGATAGGGGGCTTTTATGGTCTGTCCTGCCTACAATCTTCTAAAATCCTCTCTGTCCCGACTCCAAAATCTATCCACTCTATAAATCCCCCCCCCCCAACCCCTACACACACACACAAAGGGTAAATGCATAATGTATTTTCACAGCCTTAAAATTTGTTGATTGGCTCAGCAGCCTTTCAACAAGGTTTTTTTTTGTTTAGTTTTTTATGCCTTAAAGCGACTCTGTACCCACAATCTGCACCCCCCCAAACCACTTGTACCTTCGGATAGCTGCTTTTAATCCAAGATCTGTCATGGGGTCTATTCGGCAGGTGATGCAGTTATTGTCCTAAAAAACAACTTTGAAACTTGCAGCCCCGTGCTCAACAGGAGTATCTGTGCCCTAACTTTGCACCACCCCTCCGTCCCTCCTCTCCACCCTCTCCATTATAAGGAATGCCACTGGAACATTTTCTCCTGTCTGGACATTGCACAGGTGCCTTAACGATCCAGCCCATGTTCAGTTTTCACACAGCTCACTGCTGATGAATAGGAGACAATTAGCTTGGAGCATTCCTAATGATGAGGAGGGTGAGGAGGAGGGACAGAGAGGTTGTCCCAGCCTAATGCATACACAAACTAAGCCCCGGCCGTTGGGAACGGGGCTGCCAGTTTAAAAGTTGTTTTTTAGGACAACAGCTGCATCACCTGCCGAACGGACCTCAGGAAAGATTTTGGATTAAAAGCAGTATCTGGAGGTACAAGCGGTTTGGGGGATCAGATTGTGGGTACAGGGTCGCTTTAACACCACAAGGTGTTCAGTCGAGCATGAAGTAGTGACGAGCAGTGGTCAACCTTTATAAAAAAAAAAAAAAACTTCTGCAACCATGTGAATTTCTGTTTAGAGCACTATAAAAATAATCCAAGAGCGCTGAAAAGAAATCAGAGACGGGTCACTGTTTTAAAATAACGACAATTATTTGTAATTAGATGGTGGCCATCCACTCAATTTCAACAGTGTGTAAACATCAGCTCTGGATATGACACCCTTTTCACACCAAGGCCGAATCCATACCTGCTGAGAAGACACCATACACTACTCCATCTTGGGCATCTCCTACCGCAGAGGATGCTGTCTCATGGACCAGCCCATCTAGTGAGCATAACCACGGAGGGGCCGAAGAAAAAATGGCTCCTATTGGGCCTAGAGCATCATCATCTATAGCCTTTCAGTCCCCATCACCAACAGGAGTAAAAGGGAGGTCATAGGCCAGTCAGGCCCGAGGACGGATTTTCATCCAGGAAGCCTATAAGCGGCTCCTTAAAGAGTAGGAGTGCTGTAGAGAAGGTCCGATTGCTAACCCGTTAAAGGGGTTATCCAGTGCTACAAAAACATGGCTACTTTTTTTCAGAGACAGCACCACTCTTGTCTCCAGCTTGGGTGGGGTTTTGCTGCTCAGTTCCATTGAAGTGATGGAGCTTAATCAGAGTTGTGTTGTCTCTGAAAAAAAATGGGCATGTTTTTGTAGCACTGGATAACCCCTTTAAGGGCAGTCTTGTTCTCAAGTGCCACCCTGTGAGAATCCGAGAAATTATATGATTTTTTTTTTTGTTAGTAATGTTTAACCCCTTGCCTCTAAAGCCTGTTTTGGCCTTAATGACCAAGCTAAATTTTTTAAATCTGACCTGTCTCACTTTATGCGCTTATAGCTCAGTGATGCTAGCGATTCTGAGATTATTTTTTTTCCGTCACATATGGCACTTTATGTTAGTGGCAAAATTTGGTCACTACTTTGTGTGTTTTTTGTGAAAAACATCAAAATATCATGAAAAATTTGAAAATTTGCATTTTATGAACTTTGAAATTCTCTGCTTCTTAAAAAAGCAAGTCATAGCACATAAATTAGTTACTAAATCACATTATAAATATGTCTTCTTTATTCTGGCATAATTTTTGACATATTTTACTTTTATAGGGTGTTACGGGCTTAGAAATGTATCAGCAAATTATCAAATTTTCATAAAATTTCCAAAACTGATTTATTAAGGGACCAGTTTTTTTTTTTAAATGCATTTAGGAGGCTTGTATAATGGAAACCCCCAAAAGTGACCCCATTTTGGAAACTAGACACCATAAAGAATTAATATAGGGGTATAATGAGCTGGAATACAGGGGCTGGAAGAAAGTATTCACCATTAGGCCGTAAAAAAATGGAAAATTAAAATTTTCCAATAAAATATACTTTTAGATTAAAGTTTCTCATTTTCAAAAGGAACATGAGAAAAAAAGCACCCCAAAATTACTAACGCAGGTTCTCTTGAGTACAAGGGTACCCCATATGTGAGTGTAAACAACTGTATGGGCACACAGCGGGGCTCAGAAGGAAGGGAGCGCCAATTAGCTTTTTTAATGCAGATTTTGCTGAAGAAGTTTCTGAGCACCAGGTGCATTTGCAGTGCCCGTGTAGTGTCAGCAGAGAGAAAAACCCCCATAAGTCACCCCATTTTCGAAAGTACACCCCTCAAAGAATACATCTTGGTGTGTGGTGAGCATTTTGACCCCACAGGTATTAAAGGAAAGTATTCAAAATTAGACAGTAAAAATGAAAAACTCAAATTATTCCAATATTATGTTCCTTTGAAATTTCTGAAGTTTGAAATTTCTTAATTTCACGAGGAAAAGGAGAGAAAATTCACCCCAAAATCTGTAACGCAGATTTTCCTGAGTAGAACAGTACCCCATATGTGGGCATAAACCACTGTATGGGCACACAGCGGGGCTCAGAAGGAAGGGAGTGCCAATTTACTGGAGCAAAACCGCAGCTAGTAATGGTTATTAGAATAGCACAGTTACTAAAATACCAAAAAAATGATATTACAGGTAATGTGGGGTGGTTACGGGCAACCTGGGGTGGTTACGATAATCTGGAGGTGGTTACGGGCAACCTGGGGTGGTTACGGGTAATCTGGAGGTGGTTACGGGCAACCTGCGGTGGTTACGGGCAACCTGCAGTGGTTATGGGCAATCAGGGGTGGTTACGGACAATCTGGGATGGTCACGGGCAACCTGCTGTGGTTACAGGAAACCTGCTATGGTTAGGGGCAACGTGGGGTGGTTACGGACAATCTGGGGTGGTTACGAATAAACTGAAGTGCTTATGTAATTTGGGGTGGTTACGGCAATCTGGCGTGGTTACGGCAACCTGGCGTGGTTACTGGAAATCTGGAGGGGGTCATTGGCGACTTGGGGGGGGGGCTGACACATCACTTTTTATCCCGTCACCAATCATTTATGGTGACAGGGGATAAAAAGTGCTTCTTTGCACTGGGAACAGGCGATCAGCGGTATATAGTATATACCGCTGATCACCTGTTCCGGGACCCCACAGGGGGGTCCCCGATCACTGCTCCATGCTCTCCGCTACCTCCGGTGGCGGAGAGCATGGTTCTTTGATCATTTTTTCTTTTCCATCCCTGTGAACAGACATAGTCTGTTCACAGGGATGAGGGCGGCCATCTTGGATGTGATGGCCGGCCGGGGAGGGAGAGGGTTAGTTATAGCCCTACTAGGGGGGCTGATCTGGGGTCTGGGAGATACATTTTCATCTCCCCCCACTGTGGATTCACGGTGGGGGGAGATGAAAGTCAACAGCGGCGCCGGTAATGGCCGGTACCGGCGATCGCCACTATAACGTTGATAGCGGCCATCGCCGGTATGGGCGGCAGGGGAAGGGGGCCGGGGGACACACTGGCAGTGGTGGCGGGAGGAGATCTCCCCCATAGACGCTGCAGCCACATCGACCGCAGCGTTTATGGGGTTAACTGCCTGGGGGGAGCGCGGCTCCCCTCCGGGCAGAGGCAGCGGGAGGATGCTGTGTGACACAGCCTCCACCCGCTGCCCGATCTCAAATAGGGACAGCGGGGGAAGCCAGGGAAAGCATGACGTTTGGGGAACGTCATGTTGCGGGAACTACCTGCTTTACATGACGTTTCCCAAACGTCATTTTGCGGCAAGGGGTTAAAGGTGTACTCCAACTAAAATCTTTTTCTTTAAAATCAACTGGTTTCAGAAAGTTATATACATTTATAATTGACTTCTATTTAAAAAATCTCCAAGTCTTCCAGAATTTATCAGCTGCTGTATGTCCTGCATGAAGTGTTGTATTTTTTCCAGTCTGATACAGTGCTCTCTGCTGCCACCTCTCCCCATGTCAGGAACTGTCCAGAGCAGTAGCAAATCCCCATAGAAAACCTCTCCTGCTCTGGACAGTTTCTGACATACAGTAAAAAGAAGGGGCAGCAGAGAGAACTGTGTCAGACTGGAGAGAATACACCACTTCCTGCAGGGCACAGAGCAGCTGTACTGGAAGACTGGAGATTTTTAAATAGAAGTAAATAACAAATCTATATAACTTTCTGACACCAATTGATTTGAAAGAATATGATTTTCTCTGGATAACTCCTTTACCCCTTTAAAGCGGTACTCCAGTGAAAAGCTTTTTCCAAGTAATTGAAACACATTACAAAGTTATATAACAGGAGACAAAGTGCATCATGGGAAAGCGCAAACCAGGAAGCAAAGAAAAAATAAAAACACCGACTGGAGTTTCAAGGACCTGCAAACAGCGGGAAATTCAAATGGAGTCAGACTCAGAGGGATGGTAAGTGGGAAAACCCCTTTAAGGACCGAGCCAATTTCCATTTTTGCGCTTTTGTTTTTTCTTCTTTGTGCTTAAAAGGCCATGGAGCTTGCTTTTTTTTTTACCTAGAGACCCACATGAGCCTTTATTTTTTGCACCACTAATTTTACTTTGCAATGACATGCTTAATTTTTGCATAAAGTATGCTGCAAGACCAGAAAAAAATTAAATGCGTGGTGAAATAAAAAAAAAAAAATGCTAATTTGGGGAGGTTTCGTGTTTACGCTGTTTGCCCTAGGGTGGGCCTGAGTGCTTATACATGTTCCTCACCTTAGTATGATTACAACGATATGTAACTTGTCTAACTTTTAGTTTATTTGATGGCTTTTAAAAAATTAAAACCTTTTTTTTTTTTAAATAAATGTTCCTTAAAATTGCTCTATGACAATGCTTATGGGGCTTTTATCCTTTGGTCTATGGGGCTGTGTGAGGTGTAATTTTTTGCACCATGGTCTCTTCTTTCTAATGGTACATTGTTTGCATATATGTGACTTTTTGATCACTTTTTATTACAATTTTTCTGAATTTGATGCAACCAAAAATGCACAATTTTGCCCTTTGGATTTTTTGGCGCTTACGCCATTTACTGTGTAAGATCAGAAATGAAATAAATTAATAGTTTATGTGATTACGCATGCGGTGATAGCAAAAATGTTTATTTATTTATTTTTATTTATAAAATGGGGAAAGGGGGGCGATTCAGACTTTTATTAGGGAAGGGGATTTTTTATTAATAAAAAAAAACTTTTTTTACACACTAACTAGAAGTCCCCCTGGGGTTAGGGTTATTCCCCCTGGGGTTAGGATTATTCCCCCTGGGGGACTTATAGTATGACTGCTCTGATCTCTCTTTGAAATCGATGCAGTATTGATATACTGTACAGATCAATGAGATCTATGTTCTATTGTTCTCGACTGCTGCAGCCGAGAGCAATAGATTGCCGAGCCGGGATCAATGTCATTACGGCGCAGACCCCTAGCCACAGCAGTTGCGGGAATCGCTCCTCCGCGTTCGCATCACCAGACCACCAGGGATCTGTGAAACAAGCCTTTTAAATGCAGCTGTCCACTTTGACAGCGGCATTTAAATGGCTAATTAGGGGCACGGCAGACCGTGCCCGCTCATTGCAGTGGTCTTGGGCTGCAGATAGCACCCAGGATTGCGACGATTCAGAGCAGGGTCGCCCTCTGAATGCCCCTAGCGATGCAAGGGCGTACATATGATAGTTAAGGGTCGTTAAGGGGTTCAGCTATGTGCTTGATCCTAGGATCAAGATTCGTATTTGTTGCATTACAGACAATAAGTGTGTGAGCCCAGTAGACCTGAATATTCATGAGAAGCCAAAAATTCCACCCACCAGCTGCTAAATGGCAGTTATTTATGCATGCTGTGTATAGGCAGTCAACTGTCAATCAGCAGCTGTCAGGTGAACAGAGTGGCGCAGCATTAAGCCCATTCTCCTGCATATTTTTTAATGGGGGGTCTGGCTCCCCAGTCATCAGGCATTCACTCACCGCTGCTAGTCTTTCAGGCTTAGCCACATGGAGCATGTGTCCTCTCTGCATGCAGTATAGATCCGACCACTAGTGGGGGTACATGTGCACTTGTCTTAGAGTTAAGGCTCAGTGCCTTAATTATTCTGCATCTGTGGCTTGGGTATTTACAGAGCCTTCCAACACACGTGCTCTGCCTGAGTGTCAAGGTCCTATAGTCCTCCAAAGGTGTTTCTGTGCAAAAGCATTCCTGTATCCATGTATTCCTAGTCAAGGTTCCTGTGTTCCTCCTACAGTGTTCCTGCCCTGTCCAACCTGGTTCCTATGTTCCTTCTGTGGTGTACTTGTGTTCTAGTGTTCCTGCTGTTTGATCCCCCCAGTTGCTTCTAGTACACCTGTGTGTTCCTGTCCTGAGTGTGAATCCCAACCCATGTTTGCACCTGCTACTGTTCCTGCCTCAAGTTACCCGCTTAGTGTGCACTTGTGTCTTGTCCCTACCATCTGTCACATGCATCCGTTACTTTCCTGGCGTATCCTCTGAAAAAGTCTATCTCCACCATTAGGAGTATCTCACGAAGAACAGAGGATACGCTTAGACAACGCCCTTAGGGATAGACGGGCATGTGACACAGTGGGCTGACATCTGCTTATCCTGATAGTAAGTAATACACATCTGTTCAGCATTTATAGCACTAGTTTATGCTGCCCACATTTAAAGGGATATTCCACCCAAGAGGTAAAAAAATTAATTCTCTCAAATCTAGCTGGTCTTAATCTAGCTGGTCTTACTCACTCAAGACACCCTGACACTTTTGAGCTGAATCCAGTCTTTCTAGCCACCGTTCCGCAGCTACAAGTTTTTCTAAAAGCTCTTTCAACACTATTTTCCAGCACTTATCCCTCGATACAGTCAATACCATCTGTTACTGACAGCTTCAATGCTGTAACACGTGTCAGATATTGTAACGGCAGGAGTCATAGTGGTACAGCATTGTACACAAATAATGGCGTAAGCCGTACCAGGCAGGAGAGTCCAAGAGGCCCAGGTTTTCAGAAGCAAACACTGCATGGTGGGCTAGACTTGCAGCAGGCTACCCCTAGGTGACTACCCATCGCTTGGCTTGCTAGTGGTGGCAGGCGAGGTGCAGCAGGAGACATGTAGGCAGGCAGGCTGGATTGCAGCAGAACTCATGCCTGGATCTTGGCCAACAGTCAGAGAGGGCAAGAACCATGGGCAGGAAAGTTGGGACCAATATGCAAGGTTGCAATTGCAAAATCTCCAACAGAAGAGCCAGGGGAAGCCAGGGTTTAAATAATGAAAGGTTGCAGCCAATCAAGGGTGCTCTGGCCCTTTAAATTGAAGTGAGCCGGCTAGCGCATTGGGAAGCAGGAGTGTGGATTCTTCAGTCACCCCGCAGGTCCGAAAAGATGGCCGCAGCCTCGAAAGATGTGGTGAAAGTTAAATGCCCTGCCTAAGGATTAACATTTTTGGCACTATGAAATTTTGCCTTTTTTAACTGTAAGATCTTCTCCTGCCTCTCAAACCTATACTCTGTAATACTACTACTAAAATAGCCGCAATACATATCCTATTAGGGCCAGTTCACACGGCGTAAAACTGATTAAGAGTTCCACTGCGGAATCCCGCTAGCCTCCGTGGTCATACATCAATTCTTCCAAGCGGACAGAGGAGATTGCCCATAGACTGCAAATACGACATGAAGGCAGGCAGGATTCAATGGCGGTTCGTTTTGGTTTGGTTTGAGATTAACCTGAACTTTGTGTTAAAATTCGACGAACCATTCAAACCAAACTTTTAAAAAAATTGTCTAATCTCTAATGGTGAGTAATGAGGTTCTGTAGTGAGCACCATTTTGTGGGTCAGAATACATAAGGCTTCCTTAATGAGTAACCGAGTACAAGGAATTTCACCATATTTTAAGTCTATTGAAATAACTTTGATGTAACTGTCAGAAGTTATTGTTTTCAAATTACTTCTACCCATCATCCATTGCTTTTCTACTTTTTTTTATTTTCTACTTATCTATATTGTCATACATTTTAATCAAATTTGTGTTTCACTAATTTGAAAAATGCAGTTCTTCTGTAATTAGATCTTCATTTGTTAGCTGTGTATTTGTTTTTCTTAATTGTAAATGAATTATTCTCTTTGCATAGTCATTTAAAAATATAATTATAATTACAAATACATGTTAGTGCAATAAGTGACTTCTGTCTTTTGTAGTCTCCTACCATCATTTTCCCATCACAATTAAAACTGAAGCACTTTGCTAATTATAAAAATTAGATTAGCACCATTCGATAAATGAGAAGTCAAGCTACAATAGATGCTTGCTTGGCTGAGCACTATGATGCTTTCTTTGAAAATTTGAAATCATTTGTATGCGAAATTATATTAATGTTCAAATTCATGCTTCAGATACCTATAGTAATTCTCTTACAACCTGACATAAATTATTATTGATGAATTGTGTGTCATGTGGTGTGTACATCATATAGCCATTTTTTTTCCTACCATTAGTTACATAAGCACATGGCAATATCTATACAAAATGTCTGCACATTTACAATGTTAGAGTTCGTCTCTAAAGACCCTATGCCTCTGCCGCCTATTTTGGCCTTAATGGCAAGGCCATTTTTAATTTTTGTTTTTTCCTGCTCACCTTTTAAGAGCTAAAATTTTTACACCACAATTTCTAGTTTTTATTACTATCATTTTTGTGTAAATTGAAATTTTTTATTGTTTTTTTTTCTGATACAAAATGGGACCAATGGGACCAAAATCTGCAATCTTTGAGTTTTTTCTTCTTTTCGTTTACGCAGCTTAACATGTAATAATATTGTTATATTTTACAAGATCGGACAATTATACTCACTACAATATATCATGTGTTTATTTATGTATGTATGTACTTATTTATTTTAATCTGTATTATTTTTACAATAGGAAATAGGGTTATTGAAAATTTTATTAGGGGAGGGGCTATGTCATATTTTCTTTTACACTTATTTCCCAGGGGACTATTACATGCAATCATTAGATTGCATATATGGTCAATGCTATGTTATAACATAACATTTATCAGTACTATCAGGGATCTTCTCATAGAGTCTGCCCAAGTCAGAAGATTGCCGATGGACCACTGGGAAGTATCTTACCTCTACAAGCACATTGTGGGGGTCCCGATCAGACAGTGACAGGAGCGCAGTTGAATGCCAAAATCATGGCACTGAAGGAGACCAAAAGATTGTGAGGGCCAAATAATGGTGCGGACCCGGCTTCTGATAGCAGCTAGTACTCCACTCTATGAGGGGCGCTGCTGCCCATCAACCCTGCACATCTGTGTTTCAGGAACGTCATGATGCGGGAACTCCCTGCTTTTCGTGACGTTTCCGGAACATCATTTTGCGGCAAGGGGTTAAAAAATATTTTTTTCTAATCAACTGGTAAACTAAAGTATCATTTTGGGAACAGTTGGGCAACATTGTATACTGTTTGAAAGGAACTTATGTGAAACGCTCATCTTTTTGGTGTCACATTGATAATACTGCCAGTCTTAAGTGGACACTTCAGTGAGACTATAATTTTTTTTCGAGGGCACCTCTTTAGTGCTATTATTTTTTGGGTACCATTTGTGTAGTCCTATTAAACTAGTGACAGAAATTATGAACACAACAATGATTTACTGACATCATTCTGTTAAGCCGTTCTTCTAATATGCAGGAGACTAGAATTTGTGCTGGACCGCTCCCCTCACCCTCCAGCTGCTGATTCACAGTTAACTGCCTATACACTGCATTGATAGATAACTGCCAATTAGCAGCTGGTGGGCGGAGCGTGCTGGCTGGTAAAAAAAAAACAAAAAATATTGTTATAGGCTGTACAGCCCTAAACAGGAGTTGTGCGGTCAAAAACATGCACCATGTGAAAGGGTCCTTAACATAAAAGTAACTTGGGGGCGTGGCTTAGCGATGGCGCGGTGAGGTCGCACTTCGGTGGAGCTCCGGGCCGCGCGACACAGACACAGCTGCATAACTCCTTCCTTCACCTCATACCTGATGCCGGTCAGGCGGGGAAAGCCTGCAGGAACCCCGAACCCACCGGTGACGAGATCCACGTCGGGCACCCCCCGCATTGAGAGGTTTCTGCAGCCGTCCTCCTCCTCACGACCCGGCCCGCGGCCCTGCAACATGGCGACGGCCCGTCTGCAGCCACTTCCGCCTAGGGACCGACGCGAGGCCACAGACTCCGCGCAGGGGACAACTTCCACCGCAGATCGGGGTGCTCCTATGGAGGAGCAGGAGCCCACGGACTGGCCCTCCGCACATGGAGCCGCCTCACCGGTGAGCCCGCAGGCGCAAGGTACTGTCCCACAATCGGAGTTCCAGCTCCTCAGGGAACTTATTCAGGCACTCCCGACTAAAAGGGACTTAGATGCTGTGGTGGCCAGGATTGAGGCCGCCCAACAACAAGCTTTGGAGGCGGTCAGGGCGGACGTAGAGGGGCTGGCGGCCCGCACGACAGCTACAGAGGATGCAGCCGCCATTTTGTCCGACAGGGTGGACACGCTTGAGCAAGAGATGGCGCGTTCTCGCGCACACACGCAGAGGCTAACCCTCCTCCTAGATGATCAGGAGAACCGGGGACGCAGGAACAATGTGCGCATTAAAGGCCTGTCCGAGAACCACCCACAGGATGACTTGCTCCGTCGGGTGACTGAAATTTTTAATAGAGCGACAAACAGACCGCTGGACTCGACCTACCACATAGATAGAGTGCACAGGGTGGCGCGGCTCTCCTCCCGTGACAATCCGGCACCGAGAGACATCCTCTGTCGCCTCCACAACTATGTGGACAAGGAAGCCCTGATGCTCGCAGTGCGCAATTCAGAGACGGTTCAGTATGAGGGAGAGACAATCCGTCTGTTCCCTGACGTCTCCATACGCACCTTACATATGAGACGTCTCCTCCGCCCACTTCTGCTTGCCATTAAAGATGCGGGAGCATCATACAGGTGGGGACACCCACTGCATGTGCTGGTCCGGCGGGGTACGGACATCTTCCCCCTGAGAAGATATGAGGACTTGCCGCAACTCTTCAGCTTCCTAGGGATCTCCCCAGTAGAGGTACCCGACTGGCTGTCGGTGGATTTGCCGGACCCGGTCGCACCACCTCGCCGTCGTGGATCGCGAGCACACATCATCTCGGATCGATCCACATCCCCCCCTCGGCCTATGGGAGAAGATCTGTCTGGGAGGTTCCCGATGGAAGCCTGATCTGAGCCCTGCATACCCATCTCAGCACCTACTCATCTCAGCACATCATCGGAGGGGATGCGGTGGTTTACGCTTTCCCTCAGGACCGTATATTCACGCAGGTTTACCTGTACTGTCGCATGTCTCTGGGGACTCTGGGGGGGGGGGAGGGGTTGATGGAGCGACGCCTCCAGCTGCAAGTTATGGTTTTCTGACTGACTCCTGTGTTCTGCGGCTGTGGCTGGGGGGCGTCTCGAGGAGACACTTAGCGGTGAAAGGGGAGATCTAAGGCGCTTCATGTGGCCCCCACTACACATGTTTCCCTGATGTGTGCCTGCTGTCTCCAGTGGTGGCCGACTGTGGCACTACCTTAACAGTTGGTTTGCCTGGTGCCGCCCCCCTCTTCCCTCCCGGCTCCCTCCCCTCCTTCCTACTCCCCCTTCCTCTCCCTCCCCCCTTCCCTCTCCCTTCCCTCCTTTCCTCTCCCTTCCCCCTCCTCTTCCTCCCTCCCCTTTTCCTCTTCCCTTCCCCCCCCTCCCTTCCCCTCCCCCCCTCCCTTTCCCTCCCCCCCTCCCTTTCCCTCCCCCCCCCCCTTTTCCCTCCCCCCCCCCCTTTTTTCCCTCCCCTCCTTTCCTCCCCCCCCTCCCCTTCTACCCCTGCTCCCCCTCCCCCCCTCCTCCGGTTGCCCTACCCGTGTTGTGCCACATTCACGCTAATCTTACTGTTGGAATTAGGGGTTCCTGTGGCCCCCTCCGTTTTGCAGGTTCCTATTTAAAGTTCTGGAAGGAAAGTTAAAGTTTGTGCCCTGGGATCCTCACTCGCGCTGTGCCCTACTGTGGGGTATGGGGCGGTGAGCTCTCAGTGAATCCTTTAAGCTGTGTTGCCGGCCTGGGGGTCCCCCCGCCCCTGGTTTTCCACGTCTCCACCTTTCTTTGCCCCTCCTCCTGGAGCGGTGTTTCTATTCTAAGCATCTGTGTGCTTTTTCTCTTACTCTATCTGCCTACCCTTCTTCCCCTGACCCCTTCTTCTGGTTGCTAGCCGTCTAGGGTCTTCTTCTCTATTACCTACTAACCTTTCTCTGTCCCCCCCCCTTCCCCATCTTCCCTCCTCCTCCACCTTTAGTCCCCCCCTGTCCCCTCCCTCCCCACTGTCCTTCCCTTTCCCAGATACCCAGATGGCGGCCCGCTCACAGACATCCCTAAAGGTGGGCTCCCTGAACGTCAAGGGCCTACACGATTGCGGGAAGCGCTCTATCATGTTAAATCTATTTAAGAAACAGGGCCTACATGTTGCTTTTGTACAGGAGACTCACATGCTGACTTCTCACAAATTCACACTGTCTAACTCTTGGTTTCCTCATGTCTATCACAGCTTCTCTCCCATCCCCAAGGCTAAAGGAACGAGCATCTTAATTTCCAGGTCGCTGCCGTGGGAGCTGGTTGACTCACGCTGTGATGAGGAGGGGAGAATGATGTTGGTGAAAGGTAGGATCGCATCTCAGATGTTCACCTTTGCCTCTCTCTACCTCCCCAGTGCGGGTCAGGCTTGGGCCCTCGCCTCTTACCTGGACAGGGTAGACGAATTTGCAGAAGGGGTCCTGGTCGTCGGTGGGGACATCAACCTGGCCCTCGACCCCACGGTAGATACCTCCAGAGGCTCCTCCCATATTAATCGTGCAACACTACGGAGAGTAAGCTCTCTACTGCATGACCACCAACTCCTTGACACATGGAGACTGACCCACCCACGAGACAGAGACTATTCTTTCTATTCCCCGGTCCATGACATGTTCTCCAGATTGGACTATCTGTTCCTGAGGCACCGTGACATGACCCTACTGACTGATGCGACTATAGATACCATTACGTTCTCCGACCACGCCTTGATTACGTTATCCATCTCCCTTCCCGAACCATACCCCACACAATGGCAGTGGGTACTGAACTCCACGCTGATTCAGGACGTAGCGGTCCTTGCGGACCTTAAACAGTCCTTAGAGGAATACTTCCACCTGAATCCCCCCGACGAGACTTCTCCCATGACGGTATGGGAGGCGCATAAATGTGTGGCCAGAGGTGTGCTCATAAAACACGGAACACGCCTAAAAAAAGACAAAGCCGCCAAAACTAAACGCCTCCTAGACCAACTTCGGGACATAGAGCTCGTGCACAAATCCTCCCCCTCAGACGTCACCAAAACTCAATTGTTACAGACCAGAGACGCCTTGCGTTCCCATCTCATAGACAGGGCCAAAGCACAACTCACTAAATGCCGTAGGCATTTTTATGAATTCGGGAATAAATGTGGTAGGACTCTGGCAAGGGCACTCCGTTCTCAGCGGTCTAAGACATATGTCCCCCATATCATGACACCCACTCAGACCAGGGAGCACCTCCCGGCGGGCATTGCAAGGACATTCAGGGACTTCTATGCCACCCTGTATAATGCGGACATCTCCAACCCCCTCACCCAATCCCCCTCTTTCCGTACCCGGGTCCGAAACTATATTGCGGATTCGGGCCTTCCCAGTCTCACGGAGGAAATTATAGCCTCCCTAGAAGCCCCGATTTCTGAACAAGAATTCAAAGCTGCTGTCAAGGACTCTAAGACGGGCAAAGCCCCGGGCCCTGATGGCCTCACTCTGCCATACTACAAACAGTTGGAACAGATCCTCACCCCTCACTTCCTCTCGGCCTACAACTCCTTAGCACAGGGATTGTCTCCTCCTAGAGATAGTACTCGGGCCACGGTAGTTGTCATTCCCAAGGAAGGTAAAGACCACTCCCAATGCGCCAGCTACCGCCCGATCTCGCTCCTGAATGTGGATCTGAAGCTCTTTGCAAAAATTTTGGCGACCCGACTGGTGGTGCACTTAGACACTATCATTCACCCGGACCAATCAGGCTTCATGCCCGGCCGTGAGGCCCGCGATAACACCCTGCGCACAGTTGACCTGGTCCATAGAGCTCTAGTCTCCCGCACTCCGTTGATGTTGTTATCCACCGACGCGGAAAAGGCTTTTGACCGGGTCAACTGGGCGTTCATGGAGGAAACGTTAAGAGCTCTGGGCCTAGGCTCAAATTTCCTATCCTGGGTCTTGTCATTGTACTCCAACCCTTCAGCCAAGGTCCGGGTGAATGGTATCCTTTCCGAGAGCTTCACGATCCACAACGGGACCAGACAGGGCTGTCCCCTATCCCCATTAATTTTTGTACTCACCCTTGAGCCCCTCATGCGTAACATACGGGCCAATGGGGATATTGAGGGGATTCGCGTTGGGGGCACCACTCATAAGGTGGCCGCCTACGCGGATGACCTACTCTTTTTTATCTCCTCCCCGAGAATTACATTGCCAGTCTTGATGAGAGAATTGGAGGTTTACTCCTCCTTGTCTAACTTCAAGATCAACTATTCCAAATCGGAGGCACTTAACATCTCCCTCCCAACGGAGGTGGTGTCCTCCATCCAACCCTCCTTTGGCTTTCGCTGGGCCACGAGGTCCATCAAATACTTGGGTATTGTACTATCTGCCTCTCTCCAGGACCTATACACTCTCAACTACCCACCTCTCTTAGCCCAGATCCAATCCTGCTGTTCCGAATGGAGCAAGGGGACGTTCACATGGTTTGGTAGATGCGCCATATTTAAGATGACGCTCCTGCCAAAGTTGCTGTATGTTTTCCAATGCCTGCCAATCGGGGTCCCTAAATCCTTCTTTAAAGCAATAACATCCATTCAGCTGAAATTCATCTGGGGAGCAAAACCTGCCCGCATAAAAAGGACAATCTTGTGTAGACGGAAGGAGTGTGGAGGAGTGTCCTTGCCAGACATCTACATGTACTACCTGGCTTCCCACCTGACCAGAGTGATTGACTGGACTAGGCACGCCAAGACAAAGCCCTGGGTCGCCATAGAACAGGCTTCGACGGACATTCCCCTAAGTTGTGTACCATGGCTCCCTAGAGAGGCATGTCAAGCTCTCTACCCGCACCCCACGATCGGCCCGACATTTAAGGCCTGTGGACACCCCACGGTCCGAGACAGGTTCATACCAAGGGGCTCCTTGATGACGCCGGTTCTTGGTAACCCGGATTTTGTGCCGAGCCTTTCAGACCCGGTCTTTCGGAGGTGGATATCCCTAAGGGTCTTTAGGGTGAAACATCTCTCCTCGGGTTCCTCTTGGCTTACTGCGGAGGCTCTGAGGTCCAACTCTGACACCCCGCCCCTGGGAATGTGGAGGACTTTACAGCTTACTCACTATCTTAGGTCCCTCCCGCCGCCGTCCCAATTCTCTACCACAATGACTTACTTCGAGACCCTCTGTGATGGCTCTGACACACTGCGACACTCTCTCTCCCTGATTTACTCCGATTTGGTGTCCCCACCTGACCAGGACCCCCCCCTTATCTGGTGAGATGGGAGGAGGACCTGAATCTGAACTTGACCTCAACCCAAAGGACCAATATCCTGACGCTCGCACATAAGAGCTCGGTGAGCTCGCGTCTCCAAGAGGCAGGGTACAAGATCCTGACGCGCTGGTACCAGGTTCCGGTAAAATTACACGCGATCTGGCCTGAGTCTGACCCGCTCTGTTGGAGGTGCCGAGACTCTCAGGGTACGTTCCTGCACATCTTCTGGTCCTGCCCCTTACTATCCAATTTCTGGAATCGGGTGATTGAGACCTCGAGACGTGTAACGGGAGCCTCCGTGGAATTCACCCCTGCTCTCTTCCTCCTACATCACAGCGGGATGGCAATACAGACATACAGGCGATCTCTGCTGCGCTTTCTGGTCATGGCTGCCAGGGCGTGTGTGCCTCTGTTCTGGAAACGCTCGATTCCTCCCCCTGTGTCGCTGTGGGTAACCAAAGTTAATGAATTGATGAGGATGGAGGATCTGACGTCCTCCCTGCACAACTCCAACTCCCGCTTCACGAAGACATGGTTCGCCTGGATAGAGTTTCAGACCACTCCCGAATATGCTACCCTCCTGGCTGGGGACACTGCCCCTTCACCAATGTAGAGGTAGCCGTGGGTTGCTCTGGAAGTTGTCATCTGGGTCCTGACCCCCTCCCCCCCCCCTCCCCCTCCTCTAATACCCCTCGCCCCTCTCACCTGGTCCTCTTTTCTCTCCCTCCTGCATTCTCTCCTACCTAACCCCTTTCTCTGTACTTGATGTCTCGTGGGCGCCTTACCCATGGGACCTCTTTTTCTTCTTTCTCTGGGAAAGCAGCGGAGCCGGGTGTGGGCCCACCCTTGGGATGGCCTTCCCGCTTGCCCTTTCATGTGTACCACCGACTATGATCATAGCTTTGTGCAGCATCCCGATACACTCCCCGTTGCACCGTGAGTACACGATATACAGCGCTCCCATTGGTACGTACGCCACGTTTGTGGGGTTATCCCTATGCCATCCCTGGGGGATACGGCCCCACTTCTGGCTCTTATCTGCAAGAAAATTGTGTTTTGCTTTCTTTATTGTTGTGTATTTTATTTTATTGTCTTGGTTTGTATCTCTATGGTGTTTGTTTTCTTTTGTTTTTCTCTTCCTTTGTATTAAATAAAGAATTTATAAAAAAAAACATAAAAGTAACTTAATAGAAGTTCTGAAAGGGGGTAGTCAACATGATAAAAATGGGAAGTATAGATGGGTTTGGTCTTCAGTCAAGGTCAGAAAAATGCTTGAGTGAACACAACAGGTTACTGTGTCCAGTTCAAGGAGATTAATGCTGTTATTATTACAGACAACTATATCCCCTAATGTTATTGTTTGCCCTGGCAACAAATGGGGTTGCCTATTAAATTTTTAAAAATATTAAGGTCTTATGTTCTTATTCATGGGTCATGAATAGCTATTGACTGAAACAGTAATGCTCAAATCTAATTACCATGAAATCTCTGCCATTTCTCAACATTTGCTCTGCAGGTTTGCAAAGCATGCCATTTTTCTTTTTTATATTTTATAACTTCTGAGAAACCAATATACAACTGTATTAATTAAACAGAGTCCAATTCTTCCCTTTCTGTAAGATTTAGGAATTAGCGTGATTTCATCTAATTAGATCCTTTATGGCTATGTTCATCGTTTTAATCAAGCATTAAGCCCCCTCCAAGCAATGCTCTATCATCCAGTAACACATTTAGGCCTCCGATTCTTGTCTAAAATCACATTCCTTGGATGGTATCCATTTTAAGAGTGTATTTCCGCAGATCGTGCCAGAGTCATTTGTTACATAAATAAAATGTATTCTAGGAGCTAAATGAAAAGAATAATCTGTCATAATACATATGTGCTATAGAAATGTTACATGTTCTTGCATGACTCTACACAATGCATGTCACTGAAAAAAAGAGGCTAAAAAGACTGCTAGGCTGCAAAGAATGCACCTACGAAAACATTTCTGTTTTTAATACTCCTTATGGCATTCTGCATTATAGATCCCAATATCTTTAAATTATACTTGCTCACGTTGCAGCTTAAGGCCATGTTCACATGGCGTATGAGACCGGCTCTTCTGTGACCAGGCCAGGGGTCACAGAACGGCCTGTGTCAGAGAAGATCATCCTGGCCGGTACTGCAGTACAGGCCAGATGATCTTCATTTCTGTTGAATTGGGATGCGGGCGCACCTGTGTGAGCCTGCATCCCAATTCACCACTGCACACATTGGAGCATGCGGCCGGAACTGCACGCTCCATTGTGTAAACTGACATGTCTGTGCGGCCGCTATTCAATGAATAGCGGCCGCAGACAACTGACATGTCAGTTTTGCGTGTGGCCAGATGGAATCCTGGCCGGAGCGTATACATTGTGCAAACACTCCAGCCGGGATTCCATTCATTCAAATACAATGTATGTTTTGTATAAATCACGGCAGTTTTTTGCAAATTGCAACAACGGCAGTGTTTTGTGAACATGGCCTAAAGCAAATGTACCCCAAGATTTAATATATAAAAATTTCCATACCATCTGATCTGTACCCAGAGTATAGCGGCACAATCTATTTCTCATACCGCTGCCTGATTTCCTAATGTTTGTATATATGCAAATGTAGGAGCCAGTGTAGAAATTAAAGGGAATTTGTCAGCACCTGAGCCAAATTAAAGTGCTGACAGTGTGCTGTAGCTGGCAGTCCCCTAGTGAGCATGGTGCCTTTTGATAATTTGTCTGTGCAGTGGATTATGCACAATCTCAGGTTTCCTACTGTGATAAAGAGTAGAACAAGAGCAGCATTTGTGTAGCACTCCTTCCGCCTGCTCACTCAGCTGTCAGTGAGTATCTGCCAAAAGAGGACTAATCTGCAATCAGATTTAGTTGAATCTCCTAAATTCTGTTGGAGCTGTGGTCTAGGGGTAAATCACCTGTCTAGAGACCACCAGCACTTCTTTCTTTGGTTTGAATCTCCTGCTGGAAATAAAATTTAATTATTTAATTTATTCAATATTGTACAACTTTTAAAAGTGCAAAAAATTACCAATCATGTCCAAGATAGTTTAGTTCTTTTAACACAATGATGAAAAAAATAAATACCTATTTATTTTTTATGTCTTGCTCATTGTATTAAAAAAAATTAAAAATAATTTGGACTTGATTGGGAATTCTTTGCACTTTTAAAAATGAGACAATGATGAGAAAAAAAGAAAAAATAAAGATCTATATTTCATTTCCATAAGGGGTTTAAACCAAAAATAGAACTGCTGGTGGTCTCTAGACAGGTGATTTACCCCTAGACCACAGTTACAACACATTAGGGCTCAGAGATTCAACTACATCTGAGTGTTTAATTTTAGACATAAACTGCCTACAGAGGACTCATCTGCAATCAGAGACACTGGCTGACAGCTGAACAAGCAGGAGGAGGAAGGAGTAGAGAGGTGTGCTAAAGTGTGGGAAAAATGCAGAGCCACAACTCCTCTTTGACACTTCATTACAGTAGGAGACCTGAGATTGAGTATAATCCACTCCATGCACAAGATACCAAAAGGTACCATGCTCACAAGGGAACTGCCAGCACACTGTCAACACATAGGGTAGGGCCCCGGTGCTAAAAGATTCCCTTTAAGGGTCCAAAGACGTCTGGGAAACACATTTTTGCAAGGTTGATGTAACACATCACTGGTCAATTCTAAATTTGGATGCTGGGAGCTGTATGATGAAGTAACCTGCTTTCAGGCAAGACCTGATCAGCAGGTGCCAGAGTGGTCTCTGCAGGAGCAGGACAGATGAATGGAGTGACCTTCACTGTCACAGTATGGGGCACTACTACTACTTCCAATATGGATAGGAATCATTGTATTACAGTAATATGTACTTTTTCAGTGACAAAAGGTACAGTATATTATCCATTACAAAGTAATATAACTTTATTCAAACAAGGTATTAACACAACTTAAAAATAAATAAAACATTACCCTCTGGAGTACTCCTTTAAATTATGGAACTTCTGTAATTCCAGAGTTGAGTTTGCCATGCCGTATGGAGGTGATCATATGCCATTACTGAGATTAAAAGTGTTTAAGGCTATGGTCTTAATAAAGGTACAGTCTTATAGCCATCAGGAAAATTAAGACTATACATTAATCCTAAGCCACTGAACAAGCCGTTGAAAAGAAATCATTACTCAATGACTACAATCAGGGCTGTTTCTAGGTCATTTTGGCAACAGGGCGAATTTTGATAAAAGCCCCTCCCCCCCCCCTCACTCAGTTCAGTCCTGGGGAAGGGCGGGCTTTTATCGAGATTCAGGTTACTAGGAAGAAGCAGGGTGTATATTATGGCATAGAGCGGTGCTGCACCCCTAATAGATAATGTTCTACTGCATACAAAATCTTTATACAGGGACTCACAGGTGATGTCTTCTTTTATCTGAGGTGTCACTTTCCTTCTCCTCTCCATATGGCCCAGACCACCATGATGATTTTATTGCAGCTACAATTTGTCTTTTCAGAACCTGCCAGACAAACATCTCAGGCTCCGCACCTTTCCAGCAACTTCCTTGCCTTTTCCCACCCCTAAGGTCCCATACAGTAGTAATTCTGCTGTTTGATGCAGTAAAATCAGTTGGAAGCTGTGTGACCTCCGCTACACTGACATACAGGATGCTGGGAAAGCTGTGTGACCTCCATTACACTGACATACAGGATGCTGGGAAAGTTGTGCGACCTCTATTACACTGACATACAGGATGCTGGGAAAGCTGTGTGACCTCCATTACACTGACATACAGGATGCTGGGAAAGTTGTGCGACCTCTATTACACTTACATACAGGATGCTGGGAAAGCTGTGTGACCTCCATTATACACTGACTTCAGGATGCTGGAAAAGCTGGGTGACCTGTGAACTTTGGTGTGGGGCGGGGCTTATCACAGGGTGCTTATCGGGCGGTGCTTACCTGGGCTGTTGGCTCTCTCTACCTGAGCAGGATTCTCCCCACCAGCTACTCACCTCTCACCCTGCTCTCCACAGCTCCTCTCCTGGCTACCAGAGTCCATCCTCTTCTGGCTTCTGATTCAGGCAGCCAGCCTGTCATACAGAGGCCTCCTACAAAGGAAGCCCCTGAGTCTCTTCCCCAGCGTGTTGTTCCCTTTAGCTGTGTGTGCGTCTTAAAGCCATATGCACAGCTAAAAGTCGCTCTGGCCAGGGGATCTGGAACTGAGGATGCGGGGGTGCGGGCCGAGTACTGTCGGGCGCCCCCTAGCTGTGGGTGCTGCCGAGCTGCTATTTTTGAATTCTGAGGGAACAAACACACTGGGCTGATCCGCAGCAGATTTCTCGCTGCAAATACGCAGCGAGATCCGCAGAGGATCTTTGCCCTGTACCCTCTATGGCAAACTTGCAGCAGGATGTACATCTCGATGGGAGTCTGCAGGCCGCCCCGTTAACCCCTCTGCCGCCGGAGCCTATACTTCACCTGCTCCCGACTCCGGCTTCCCCCTCTTGGAGACACTTGTTTTTATCAAATATAACTTTTCTAGAATTTTATCCAGAGCAGATCCAAACTGCCCATAGCAGCCAATCATAGCTCAGCTTTCATTTTATCAGAACTGAAAACTGAGCTATTATTGGTAGCTGTAGGCAGTTTATACCAAATTCCATTTTACACATTTTTATAAATCTGGGCCAATGTCTTCTGACCAACTTTGAGCCATAAGCTTCATTTCTGACGTAAAGGGGTTTTAATGTGTGCGGGATAGCTTCATTGGGAGCAGTGCCACACACATAATTGTGCCAGGAGCCGAGGATAATGACAGGCAGCTGCGATCAAGCAGGCAGACTCTATGAGAAGAGCGCTGATAAAACTGATCAATGCTATGATTAGGGGATCCCTTCTTAGTATTAGGTAGGGTCATACAGGGGACACATATGTACCATTAGGACCCTCATTAATGTTTATTCATATTCCGTTTTGTGTGTAATAATACGTTTTGTGTGTAAGACCAATACTATTTTTGTTTATAATAAATACATGCTGTAAGACAGATTATAGCAATTCCACCACAGTCTCTGTACTTGCTTCTTGCTTAAAAGAGAGTGAAGCATTAAAACAAGGCTTATTCACTTAGCTACTGGACCTTCTATGCAGGTCAGGGCCGTAGGGAGAGGGGGGGGGGCAGCTGCCCTGGGCGCAGAGACCAGGGGGGGGCGCCATCACAGGGAGCAGAGAGAGAAGGATCAAAGTGGATTAGGCAGCTTGGAAGCCTCCTTCCCTCTGTCAGTGTGGGGAGGCAGTGGACGATTTTAACTTGTTTAAAACAGGTATTTCCCATACTGTACTGTCTCCAGGCTGCTTTTTAGCTATAATTTTACCGAGATTTTGCGCAAATCAGGGCTAAACAGCAGCCAGGAGTACATTAAAGTTACTGTGTAGATGGTGAAGGACCTTGACATGTGACTATGATGTTACTGCAGGTCCTGTACTGCACTGCACTATGGAGGAGGAAGAAAAAAATACAGGTGTGTGGAAAAGGGGGGACAATCAGGGGTGTCCAGTCTGAGGAGGGGGGTGAAGGGTGCCAGTCTGGAGTGGGGAGGGGGGCAGGGAGGTACAGGGTGACACCAGTCTGGGATGGGAGAGACACACAAGAGAGTAATTAGGGGTCTGGTTGTACATTATTATATACTTACCCCCTTAATAACTTCCCTCTCCAAATATATATAAGTTAAAGAGATAAATAACCA
Source organism: Dendropsophus ebraccatus (assembly GCF_027789765.1). Taxonomy (NCBI): domain Eukaryota; kingdom Metazoa; phylum Chordata; class Amphibia; order Anura; family Hylidae; genus Dendropsophus; species Dendropsophus ebraccatus. The sequence continues at coordinate 112,315,543 of NC_091460.1, forward strand.
GCTTTCAATACTACCTAGGTCTCTTCATCAGGCATGGTTTTAAATGTTTGAAGAATAACATATCTATATTAGAAGAAAATAGGAAGAGTATAGAAAATTAGACAAGTAATATCTATCACAACTATAAATATAGTGAATATAAGAAACTGAAAAAGCATCTACAAGTGTTTGTTTTTTTTAACCACACTGATAAGGTATAAAGTTCTTATGAAGCACATAAAACGTACAAATTTCATTTAAAGAACTAAAGCTTTTATTTTATTATGTATTGAAGTGAATGATTGTATTTGGATTGTTTTTATTTAAGGTACTATATATAAGAATCAAGAAAGCCAAGATATACATTCACTTTAAATAGTAAACTTGCACTCTTAGAAAATGATAGGATTATACAGTCAACATAATTGTAATATATCCCTGACATGGGTCCAGAAACCAAACCTTTCTAAAGAGATTACTGGGTATAAAAGAAAAAAAACATAAAAACCCTCTTTTGCCTTACCTTGTTAGTAGGAAGGCACCTGTTTAGGAGTATACTATAGGAAATGGCTTTTTATTATTTTATAAAATTACAAATCCAGAGCTGGAATCGCAGCATAGTCGCCTTTTGATCTTGAGTCAGGATGTTTGACTTTGTATATACATAAAATAGGATAGGATGATTAGATATTTGAAATTTATAGAGAATGCACTTAGATTATCGAAAGAGATTTCCGTGAAAGATCGTAACCCTAAACAAATGGACAACTAAAATACTCCAAAACTGTACAGCATTTAAGAAATGAAAAATTTTCATTATTGTATTATTTATCAGCAGTCCTAAGCATTTATTTAATCCTTTAAACTTAGATGAAATGGCCTTTAAAAATATGGTATATAAAGCAAAAAATGACTGGTTTACTGTACTACAGGTAGAAAGCCATATACACATTTTCTTAGAAAGTTAACATCCAACAGCCAACTTCTGTTTTTAAAAGGCCATAGCTCTTGTTTCACCCATAGACCCATATGAGCTTTCTTTCTTTTTTTTTTTGTACACCAATTGTACTTTGCAAAGTCACACTTCATTTTTACATAAAATATGCTGCAAGGCTGGGGAAATTTTTTTTTTTTTCTTTTTGGGTGGGGGAGGGGTTGTTGGAGTCGTATTAACGTTGTTTGCCCCATAGTAAAAATGACATGTACGATGTACAAACGGCAATTTTTATAACTTTAACTTTGTTTTAAGAGCCCTATTACCAACCTTAGAACACAATAATTTTTTGGTCTATGGGGCTATTTGAAACATCATTTTTTGTGCTAGGGATGGTCCGAAACTGCCGAGGTTCGGGTTCATATGAACCCGAACGCTCGGCAGCAGATTCCCGCTGTCTGCCCGCTCCATGGAGCAGGTGGATACAGTGGAAGGACCGCCTGGAAAACTGGGATACAGCCTATGGCTATGGCTGTATCCCAGTTTTCCAGGCAGTCCTTCCGCTGTATCCACCCTCTCCACGGAGCGGGCAGACAGCGGGAATCATTACCGAGAGTTCGGGTTTGTACGAACCCGAACCGAACTCGATTCGGACCATCCCTAATCTGTACCTTTTATTGGTATCTTGCTCACTTATATACAACTTTTTAATCACTTTTTATTAAAAGTTTCTGGATTTGTGTGGCCATTTTTAGCCTTAAGCAGTTTTCCACGAGAGATAAGGAATGTGATAATTCAATAGTTCGGGCTATTCCACACATGGCGATAGCTCTTTTATTTTTTTGTTATTTTATTTATTTATTGGAAAAGGGGGGTAATTTAAACTTTTATAATGGGATTTTTTTTATTAATGACTTTTTTTATTACTCTAATTTATAGTTGGCTGCTTACAGGAGCAGAACACCTGTAAAAATTACAGATGCTCTGCTTCTCAGCCAGGACTTCACCTGAACTGCTGCGGGTTAATTGTTGGGCTGGGTTCCCACATTGCATTTATGTTAAAAAAGCGATATGTGAACACAGCCTGTCAGTGTTTCAGGAGTACTCTTCCCTCCTGGGGCAGCCACAGAGGTTGGCATATGTACTTGCGAACTTCAGACAGAACCATGTCCCACCTGTAGTTCAAAAGTGCATTCGCTAGCTGCAACAGTTAACGCAGAAGGAAAGGCATCTGTGCCCTTAAATAGTTAAAAACCTTCTGTTCCCCCATATAGTAGCTATCCCCTTGTAAGTAATTTCCCTGGTAGTTACCCCTATCTCCTCCATTTGGGCATACTCCACTATAGGTAATCTCCCTGGTAGTTACCCTCAGTATGTTGTATCCCCCAATATAAGATGCATCCCACTGTAGGTAATGCCCCTGTTAGCAGAGAGCATCCATATGTTAGGCATTACCCTGGTAGCCCCCCTCCTTTAGACATCTCCCCTGGTAGTTATGGTAGTTACCCCCCCCCCCTTCATGTACACATCCTGATTGTGAATTAGCAGCACCCCCCCATGTAGGGATGGTTGGGAGAAATGTGTGTGTGTGTGTGTGTGTGGGGGGGGGGTACTTCATCATGCAGGATACCCTCCCCATATATTGTTCTGTGGGTCCTGAATGGGGGAGGGTAACCTGTATGATATAGTACCCCCTCCTCATATACTGTTTACTAGGCCCTGAATGGGTGAAGGTAACCTGTACGAGACAATATCCCCCCCCCCCCCCATATACTGTTTACTAGGCTCTGAATGGGGCAGGGTAATTTGGACAATACAGTGCCTTCCACCACATACTGCTCAGGGCCTGGTGCCCATACATACAGAGGGGGAAGTTTTCTCTATGGGCACCAGACCCTGAATAGTATATGGTGGAGGGGGGGGGGGGACTGTATCATAGAGATTATACTCCCCTGTTCAGGGCATAGTAAACCATATATGGGGTGGGGATACTGTATCATACAGGTTACCCTCCCCCATTCAGGGCTTGGTAAACAGTACATGGGGAGGGGGTACTGTATCATATAGGATACCCACCCCCTTCCTGTAAACTGTTCACTAGGCTATAAATAGTATATGAGGAGTGGGGGTTACTGTATAATAAAGACCCCCAAGGCTCCGCCCCCCTTGACCCCCCCTTCTTGCTTTCTTTTTCAGGTGGTGGCCCATCCTTACAGCTCTGCTCCTTGCTTTATTTGTGGAGCAGGAGAGCTGCTTGATGCCGCTCCCCTAATGAAGGAAGGAGCTGAATTTGTATAACAGTGGCAGTGGTCCCCCTGGGGGATTGAGGCCCTGTGCAATTGACCAGTTTGTCCCCCCTTAACAGTAATGGTGAATATATATATATAGTTATTGTCATTAAAAATTAATTTTAAAATTGCAGCCCCGTGCCCTAGGGGCGTATCTGTGCCCTAACTTTGCACCACCGCTCAGTCCCTCCTCCCCACCCTCTTCATCATTAGGAATGCCACTGGAACATTTACTTCTGTTCAAACATTGCACAGGTGTCTTAATGATCCAGCCCATGTGCTGTGGTAACACAGGTGGGGAATAGGAAGCAATCTTCCTGGAGCATTCCTAATGCCAAACGGACCGCAGGAGAGATCTTGGATTAAAAGCAGCTATCCGAAGGTACAAGTGGTTTGGGGGGTCAGATTGTGGGTACAGAGTCGCTTTAAAGGGGTTATTCAGTAAAAATCTGGTTTCAAAAAGTTATATAGATTTGTAATTTACTTCTATTCAAAAATCTAATTTCTTCCTATACTTACCAGCTGCTGTATGTCCTACAGGAAATGTTTTCTTTTCAGTCTGACACAGTGCTCTGTCTGCGACAAGAACTGTCCAGAGCAGCAGCAAATTCCCATAGAAAACCTCTCCTGCTCTGGACAGTTCCTGTCTCGGACAGAAATGGCAGCATAGAGCACCGTGTCAGACTGAAAAGAAAACAAAATTTCCTGCTCGACATACAGCAGCTGATAAGTACTGGAAGACTGGAGATTTTTGAATAGAAGTCGATTACAAATCTATAGAACTGTCAGGATAGTATCTTTGCGGAGCGTTATGCGTCCCTCTGCTCGTGCTGTGCGGCCGAGTAGGCGCTGATATTCTCTTATTCTGTTCTGTGTTTTGTTTTGCTGTGTCTGAACACTGGTTTATTTGCTCTCGTTGGGAGACACACCCGACTTCACCTGCTGAGTTCTGTCTGGCCATGTCAGGGTTAATCTGTGTTCTGGTTCTGCTGTGACTGACAGGTCTTCCTGCCAGTGGATCTGTTTTGTTCTCAGCTGTCTGTGCTTGGAGATCAGGGGGATGGTCCAATTACGTTCTGGACCAGAGCCCTGGTCTCCTATATAACAAACATCAGTCTGTGCACTTATTGCTGGTTATTGACTTAGTCTCTGCCTGCTTGTATCTTCTGTGTATTTGCTATTCCTGATCTTTGCCTTATTCCTTGACTTCCCTTGCTTGCCGCCTGCCCTTGACCATATTGCCTGGACTTTGACTACGTTTATTGGATTGTGATTTTGTACTTTTGCTGCCTGATTGTTGTGACCCGGACTGTTGACTATTCTTCATTGTGTTTGTCTGTCTGTCTGTTTGTCTTGTCTTTGTGTCCCACCTAGACAGTGCAGGGACCGCCGCCAAGTTGCTCGCCGCCATCTTAGGGCGGATTGTGGCAAGTAGGTAGAGGACAGTGGGCGGGGCTGAGCTTAGGGCTCACTGTCTTGTCTTGTCCTGCTGTCCGGATCCTAACAAGAACTTTCTGAAACCAGTTGATTTGAAAGAAAAAGATTTTCGCTGGATAACCCCTTTAATAAATACCCCTCAATATGTCACATTTGTGCACTGGTGCAAATAGCCTAACATAACAGAAGTTTTGATGATTTGAAAATCAGATATTTTTTCTTTTTGGTGCAGGAGGTTAGAAAATATATTTAACAAAAGAAAAACGCAACTTTATTTTGTAGGTATAAATAAAAGAACATAATTATGCCGACTCCTCCATGATGAAGCATCACTTACATACAAGAATAGCATTTGAATAGATCGTATAGAGGCGAAGCATACCCTTCAAAACCTTCTTTATCCGAAGCAGAGATTATGCTTTGTTGCTTTGCAACGTTTATTATAGAAGCTGCCTGACCTAACATTTGTCTTTTGATATCTCCTTTAAAGTGAGAAGAAGCCAGTTCAAGTAGCAAACCTACTTTAATGGCATTTAGCATCCATCATGTTCTCTGACTTCATCTGCATCCTTGCAAAAAGAGGCATCAGTACATACTCATTGGATAATTGCAATGTTGATGCATTAAAATTCACTTGCCCTTTCCCTTCCTCCTCGTGGTTGGGGGAATCAGTTGTAAAAAGGTCAAACACATAACTTTGCAGCCTCTAGCCGTCTATGTTCTTTTCTTTTGCAATTCTTCTCTCTGATTAAACTGCCAGATAAATCTAGGCACCATTGCCCAGCCTTTCACATTGAATGATCTCCTGCATCTGTTGCTAAGAGCATTGTTAAGATAGTATGTCGTCGTTTCACCTAGATATTGCTTTATGCCTTCTTTTATTTATTCTTGCTGTAACTTTCCCGAAGAAATAGTAATGAAAGAAGAAAAATTAGACAGAGTCCTATACAGTTATATACACAGATGGCCAATTGAACATGCACCGTTCTTTTATAGCCTATACCACTGTCTCTTTTTTCATGCCATTTGACACTCGGTAAAGACCTATATTACTGCCGTGGTTAACCACACGGAAAATACAAGATGTCATAGCAGTACCATCTGGCTGGGAAGAGGTCAACAAGTATTCTTCTTACGATAGTCCCATATGAGCAGTCTCTAAAATGATAGTTCTGCACCAGGAAAACACAACGGCACTTTGTTTTGTGGTTTTTATTGTGTTCTTCGCTGGTTTTTGTTCTTTACAATAACAAAATAAGTGTAGACTTTAAAAAAAAAAAGATCTTTTTGCCATAATTATGTGAATTAACCCAGGTGTGATGTTGTCCCTAAAAGCTAAGTGGACATAGTGGTGTGGTGCCCAGCAACGTTTTATCAATGGGAGTCTGCACAAAGTGAAAAGTCTTTGACTATGGGATCCTCCCCTGTTAACAATCTCTTGGCTGATGGTAAGTGGGTGTTGATATAGTATATCTTTGCAAAAGTGCTTGACGCTGTCCCTCACAGACATCTCTTGGGTATAAGGGTCCTATTACACGGAGCGATTTTTAACGATTAGCCACTAACGATAAACGATCGCAAACGAGATTGTTTATCGTGAACCTGAAATCGTTCACCATATTACATAGAACGATGGTCGTTAGATACAATCGTTACTACGATTGTTATTGCGATCCTTACTATGATCGTTTATTCCTTCTGATCAATGAACAATGTGCAATGATTAGTAAACAAATGGGGAACTTGAGCGAACGAATGTGAAATTACAGCAAATGATTAGTGAACGATAATTTCAGGTTCAGATCTAAATCAAGGATCAACGACATACGAACAAATTTTTCAATCGTTGCCTGCAATTACACAGAACGATTATTGTTCAAATTCGAACGATATAATGATTTTTTGCACGATATTCGTCCCGTGTAATAGGGCCCTTGGAGTATCTATGGACGGCAATCTATCAACCCTTTATGCCTGCAGTTTACCAAGTCAAAAAAGTGAGTGGGGCTTGGCGCAAAGTGGTGCCAGACAGAGATGAGTGAGTATACTTGTTCAAGCTCTCTATGCGTTCGAGTATCGTAATATTCGAAAGTACTCAATATTCGAACGAGTACTGCATGGTGCTCAAATTAAATTGATAGTCTTCTCTCTGCATATTTGGTGGCTTTAATCAGCCAATAAACATGCAGGGAAGAGACTGGGAGGTCCTGCTACATAGCTGCTATGTTGGCTACTGTCATAGCAGTGATTGGACGGCTGCATCAGGTGACTTAAAGGGAACCAAACAGTCCAATTGGACTTATTTGGTTACCTGCATCACTGTAAAAAGCTGCTGTGCAGCTTGCGGAGCACACCGGCCGCGGCTACAGCAGAAGCTTTATTAGGTAGAAAATGCGCCGCAAGCAGAGGTAGGCAGGTAGTCAATTGGGCGGCTTTATTCACCGCTCTCTGCCTGTCAGCATGCTCACAGAGGATGATTCAGAGGCAGAGAGGCCCGTTACTGGCCTCTCTAAATGTCAATCATCCCCTACGAGCATATGCTGTTGTATACTGACAGTTGCTGACAGTAATATATTCACTACTGTCCAAAACTCATATACATATATTTTTTTGCCTAGTGTTATCCCTTCTTGGAAAACAAAGCACAAAAAAACATCTGCCATACAGTCTAATACCAGTGTTTTCCAGCCTAACCAGTGTCATAGTGCGACAGTGTAGTGGTGGGGACTAAGTAAACACCTCTCTGTACTGTGTATATTTGCTGACAGTAATATACTCACTACTGTCCAAAACTTGAATACATTTCTTTTTTCTGACTATTGTTATCCATTTCTGCAAGTAAATGTACAGGAAAGAGGGTTTAAAAACTTTTTCCCCAAAGTCACAGGACTTTTTTTTAAATTATATATTAGAAAAAAATTAATAAAAGGCGATCAAAAATTTTCTTTTACACAATACACCAATATGATATTAATAAAAAACTAGAGATCATGGCACAACAAATGATACCCCCAACCAGCCCTGTAGGTAGTAAAATAAAAGCGCTATGGCTCTTAGAAGGCGGGGAGGAACAGTGCATTAATTTGACCCGGGCATCAATGATGTCATCATGAAGGGGTTAAACTCCATCTAATGGTGCGTTTACACAGACAGATTTATCTGACACATTTTTTAAGCCGAACCCAGGAACAGGCTATTAACAGGGAACAGGTCATAAAAGAAAGACTAAGATTTCTCTTTTTCTCAAATCCATTCCTGGCTTTGGCTACAAAAATCTGTTAGATAAATCTGTCCGGGTAAACGCACGATAAGGTTCAACCCTCCACCAATAGTTAGCTGCAGATGGTGGCACACTTCACACCTAGATTGGATGCACAGTCCGACTGGTCACAGTAAACAAGCTTCATACACTATTGTGCAGCCGGTCACCTGTAACCAGTTAGACTGCACACCATGAGGGAGATTTATCAAACTGGTGTAAACTAGAATTGGCTCAGTTGCCCCCGGCAACCTATCAGATTCCACCTTTCTCATGCACTGTATCTGATGAACTATATCTGCACTGTATCTGATGAACTATATCTGCACTGTATCTGATAAAGAGAGCTTAGGCTCTGGAAACGCGTTATATCTGTGCTATCTGAAATAAACGCTTCTTATTGCTTTCACTTAAAACTTTGGTCCCATGACTTTGTGAAGACAGCGCTGGTGTTTCCAAGGAGTGTGGCAATTTTTCCTTTTTCTTTTCCTGCAATCTAAACTGCAGACATGTCAAAACTTAATTAAAATGGCAGTTATGCTTTAAAGTGACTGTACCACCAGGCCCAGGCTGAAGCACTGGGGGCGGGCCGACCCTCCCTTAGCGGGAAGAAACCCTAGCCCCTCCATGATGTGACTCCATTAGAATCAATGGAACCCTATCATAGAGGGGCTAGGGTTTCCTCCCACTCAGGGTGGGTCGGCCCGCCTCCAGTGCTTCTGCCTGGGCCTGGTGGAACAGTCACTTTAAAGACTGCAAACACTGACCAAAAATACGTCCATTTTCTTTTTACTGAATTTAACTACCCGACATATGTACAGTATAATCATCTCCCGTTGTATTGACAGAGCCGTACGAGTTTCCCACTCCCTACATGATATTAATGCATCACGTCGTGCAAGGAAACATTCCAGTACAGGGATTCACTGCCCGTGATGTCCGTGCTTCACGGAGCGAACACGGAACATGTGAATGCAGCCTTACACTCACACAAATGACACATGACAGAGATAACAATAGGTGCACACACACAGGAAGGCAAATACAAAGATATTCACACACACACCTATTTCTTCAACAGGTCTAGAAGTTCTACGTGGTCCACGCCTCTCCAATTTCAATTTTGCTTCCAGCCTGGACCGTGCAACATGCAACCCCTCCCTCTCCTCCGCACCAATATACATTGTACATAGCTAGTCCTGCTCTCAACTGACAAGTGGATACATCTGTATCTAATCTAGACAATGCTCTGTGAGTAAACAGCCTGGACTTCAGACTGATACATTGTACAAAGCTTATCCTGCTCCCAGAGGATTGCAGACAATTGGATCCAATCTAGACAATGCTCTGTGAGCTAGATAGCCCTACCTGCAAATTCGAAGACATCCTGCTGTGAGTATATGAGTTATCCCCCCGCTGCCCGCCATCGAGAGCATACATTACCTGTTCAGCGACGCGGTTGCATGTAAGGCTCCCGACTCCGGTCCCGCTCAGCCAATCAGTACTGCCATGCACATGGCACAGTGTATTAAAAGGCACAAACCTCTTTATAGTTTGTCCAAAACTAAATTATACACCGTGGGGGGGATTTATCAAAGTCTGTGCAGAGGACCAGTTGCCCATAGCAACCAATTAGATCGCTTCTTTCATTTAAAAAAATAAGACCTCTAAAACTGAAACCTAGACTGTGACTGGTTGCTATGGGCAACTGTTTACCTGTTCCGCTGCACAAGTGTACATTGCAATATACATTTATTTCTGACATCAATTACACAAACATGTCAGGCCACACCTCCTTCTGCTAAGCCCCACCCACTTCCCATGTTATACTCCCTTTCACTAAGATTATACACAGAGCAGTAGCTGCAGTTATGATGTCATCACAAAGCGCATGACATCACAACTGCCACTGAATGTAAACAGCTCCAGTCTAGAACCTTGAGTCATTGGAGCCTGACAGCTTGTAGAGGATAAGTCCAGGTAAGTAGCTCTCCCCTAAATGCTGAGACCTTATCACACATCATGTAGCCGGGACGGGGTAGTTTAGAATTGCGCCATTTATGCCCAAAAGATTTCAAAGATTTCTGTTACTGTGATGGAAGAAGTATTCTTTACAGGAAAGACACTTCTAATAAATCTTCCTAGATCTGAGTCATCTAGAGTTATTACTCCAAAGAGTGCAAAGTATGCCATGTGTGAACCGATCCTTACACAAGCATTCTCTATCAGCCATTTGTTATGGTGGGGGTGCTGCCTTTCCAGGACACATGTGGTATTACAGGGCTCCTATAGTAATTAATGGCTGTCATGCAGTTGGGACAATTTGGGTAGTTTGGATCAGGGGGTGACTAGGAATTTGGGGGGGATTTAAGGTGCTGTCTTATAGCAAGATTTTTCTTGTTGCCAATAGCAACCAGCCACAGCTCAGCTTCCTAATAATAATATTGAGCTCTAGTTGCTAGGGGCAACAAAGAATATTCTTATACCACGGCTTGATAGGGTGTACCACATGACGTCATAAGGCTTAGGACATCATAAACAACATCACCATTGTTGCAGAATGTACGAACCTCTAAACCTGAATCATCTTTTCTCACTTGACAGATTAAAGAGGATGATTCCAGACATGAAGCAGGACAACTGTTGGGTATTAGGCTATGTTCACACAACGTAAAACTACGGTCGTAGTTTTGCGGTGTGGAACAATGCCTTATTTGCAATGGGATCCCGGCCGGAGCGTACACACATCGTATGCGCTCCGGCCGGGATCCAATACGCCGCTGGAAAAAACAGACATGTCAGTTTTCTGCGGACGGAATTCAGTGAATTCCGGATGCAGAAAGACCTGTCAGTTCCCACAGTGAAGCGAGCGGCTCAGGCTCACTGTGGGCTATGGTAAGCTCTAATGCGGCCGCACACTGATGCGCCCGCATCAGAGCTCTGCGGCCGGAAAGATCATCCGGCCAGAGACCGGCCGTTCCGTGACCCGGCCGGGGTCACGGAACGGCCGGTCTCATACATTGTGTGAACGTAGCCTTAGGCTGGGTTCACACTATGTATATTTGAGGCTGTATTTGTGAGGCTGTATAGCAACCAAAACAAGGAGTGGATTGAAAACACAGAAAGGATCTGTTCACATAATGTTTTAATTGACTGGATGGCCGTCATTTAATGGCAAATTTTTGCTGTTATTTTAAAACAACGGCTGTTATATTGAAATAATGAAAGTTATTTACCGTTATATGGCGGCCATCCACTCAATTTCAACATTGTGTGAACAGAGCCTTTCTGTGTTTTAAATCCACTCCTGGTTTTGGTTGCTATGAGGACCTGACTTGAGGACCAAATACTGCCTGAAATATACGTAGTGTGAACCCAGCTTTAGAGTGTAAGCTCTTTGGAGCTTCACATGTATGTTTAATGTATGCACTCAGGCGGGCGGTGCAGCTAGTGCATGTGGTGAGAATGTTGGCGGTGTGTCGGCCTTGGTGTGAATGTGGCCGCAGGAGCCCCGCGTCTGGCTGTCCATAGAGAGTACGCTCTCATTAGCAGTTTTTTTTTTTTCTTAATTCTTTATTCTTTTCCCATTTTATAACATCTATAAATATCCAACATGAAGAAGTTGTCATACATTTCATTAGCTAACATAACACGTTAAGCAATAGTCAATATTCAGCATTAAATGCATAACAACTACACATAGAAATTCTAAAATCATCATCAACAACATTGGGATTCTTTCCTTATAGATATCTCTATTATTTAACTCTTCATTGACCTCTGACCAAAATTCTCCTATAACTGGGCAGGACTACAGTAAATGCAGCACCCCCGCACCTTCCATCCCGCATTTACTGCACCGAGAGTTATTTCTAATACTGATCCTTTCCATAAAAACGGGAGTATAATGGATTCTGTGAATAATTTTAAATTGTACCAAATTATGTTCGAGATTCACGGATACCTTAGCTACGCTACCAACAATACTGTCCCAATCCTCCGTGGACAAGGGTCCAAGGTCTCTCTCCCCAAAAAGCACAGTGGAGAAAAATATACCTTCCCCTATCATCCAGTTGTTTTTGGATTAACGAGAATTCAAGGCTGTGATGTATAAGGATAGATACCCCTGCTGCATAATTAGAAAAGTTGGCGTGAAATTCATAGCCGATCCATCGTTTTTTAAGTCTATTTACTGTTTCTGCAATTACATGTGTTTCGAGAAGGCATATCACTGCTGGAAGGTGTCTATCTATCAAATCAAACATAGCCTTCCTTTAAGTTCTGTCGGCAGTCCCCCTCACGTTCCTAGTCAGAAACCTTATTACTTTCATTTAATTAAAAAAAAAAAAAAAAACAGCCAAAAAAAATAAATAAAAAAAAAACAAAACAAAAAAACATTATACCTCTCGCTTCCCACCCAACCCTTCCCTCTCCACCATCCCCTCCCTCCCCGCCATCCCTTCCTTCCCCCCCCCTCCCCCCCTTCCACACCCCCCAAGCGTCATATTAACTATTGAGGCAGATACCAATAATGGACCATTAATGTACCATATTCCTACCGAGGAATAATTACATTTCCTCATTTTCTTGTGTGGCGAGTCCTTCTCTCTCCATCCACTCATAAACCTCCTGGGCAGAGTGGAAAAAGAGAGTGGAGTCGCCACGTTGTACTCTTAGTTTAGAGGGAAATAACAGTGAGAATGGAATCTTCAGATTATATAACCTTCTTTTAACCTCTTTATAAGATTCTCTTTTCCGCTGCGTATTTTTAGAGTAATCAGGATAAAATGCAATTTTTTCTCCATTAAATCTAATGTCCTTCTTGGTCCTTGCATATTGCAATATAGAGTCCCTATCTTTGGACAGTAAGGTTTTAAATAATAGGGTTCTTGGAAGAACCCCAGGTGGTGGCTTCTTGAAAGGGACCCTATGAGCTCTTTCAATGTCAAAGTTACTGGACAAGTTCTTCACTCCAACTACCTCCTTAATCCAATTACTACAGAAAGACAGTGGGGAGTCTCCCTCAGTCCTCTCTGGGAGGCCAATCACCCTAATATTGGCCCGCCGTGAGCGGTCCTCTATTTCTGTGATTTTGTTTTCCATTACTGCATAGTTCTTTTTCAGAGACTCCACAGAAGCTTGTGTGGATTTGACTTGTGATTGAAGGTGAGGGAGGGTCTTTTCCATATCTGTTACCCTACTGCGGATTTTGCTCAAATGTTCGCGAATAAAGGATAGTTCAGATGCAAAGCCTCCCATCTGTGTCTTAACCTCTTGGAGCACGGCATTACATTTCTGAATCTCCTGTAAGATTCGTAGTAATGCTGGATTTTTCAAAGTTTCTCCCTCTCCTTCCTCCTCCTCCTCATCTTCTCCCGCTTCCTCGGCCATAGCATACCTTGCCCCTTTAGCTTGAGACTTAACTGGAGGGACGGGACTTTTATTAGTACGGGACTTAGCAGGTTGTTGCGGTGACTTCAAGTATTTTTCTATCTTAGATGGCTGCTGTAGGTCTGCCGAACCTCCTGATTTCCTTTGCTGTAATTTAAGCCCCATTGTAAGTCAGTATATAGCAATTGGAAGCAGGCTTCTCTCACCATGTGAGTTCTCTGGTATAAGGGCCTCTCTCTCTGTGTGAATTCTCTGGTATAAAGGTCTCTCTGTATGAATTCTCTGATGTTAGGGCTTCTCTCTTTTTGTGAGTTCTCTGATGTAAAGGTCTCTCTGTATGAGTTCTCTGATGTTAAGGCTTCTCTCTCTGTGTGAGTTCTCTGATATAAAGGCCTCTCTTCCTGTATGAGTTCTCTGATGCAGGGGCTTCTCTCTCTCTGTGAGTTCTCTGATGTAAAAGGGTGGAGAAGAGAGAGTTAATGTGGGAGTAGGTTAGTCTATCCAGGAAAGTGTTAGTAACTCGCTCCACATACCTTGGGTGGTTAGATAGGAGTTATGCTTGGTTATGCCCTTGGCGCTGGATTACATAGCACAGTACCCCATACATTTATCCTGCTCCCTAGAGGGAACCATGATAAGGAATATTAAAATATAACCAAAGTCCCAGCCAGTTACAACGGTGTCCAGGTATATCAACACATACCTTTATGTCATATATCAAGATTAAACAGTGTTCCCTGGTCCTCCTGCCGAGGCGATCACAGGGCCTTTGTTCCCGTGTGGGGGGAGAGCTGCAGGGATTAAAACAAAACTGTCTCTCACAGGCTGATACATTCAGCTGGGCTAGCGGTTCAGCCAACCCTCCATTTCATGTTAAACTTAAAGCTCCGGGTTACCAAAAACATGTTCTCGGGTCTCTAGAGATGTTAAGTGTACCTGGTGTTACTGGTGCAGCGTGTGTCCTCTCACCGGCCAGACGCCATGCAGCAGCCTGGTCGCGTGCTGCTTCCTGGGAGGGAGAGGGAGGTATGTAGGGGCTGCGGAGCAATCCATCTCAGACACATCTGTCCGGCCTGTTCCCTTCAGACAATGCTGTGTACTTCCGCCTCCTCGCCCGGTGCTATACCATACACCCGAATCCGGCTGCAGGCCTCCAGCCTCCATGTCACTCAGGTCAGGCGGCTATTCCCGCAAATCCGCCATGTCCCCAGCGCCAGGAAATGAGCCGAACCAATTCCCATCCCAAGTAGGAGCTACTTCTTCTGCATCTTCAGACAGCTCAGCCGCTTGGTGAGTGTGGAGTAAGGAGGGCTATGGGGAGCTCCGGAGCCGGCAGCTTAGCTCATGCTGCCTCGTGGCTCCTCCAAGCTCCCCCTTACCTTACATATCATTTTTACTTCTTTCCATACTTTACTACATAGACTACCAAACCAGTCTCTATTTATCGCGTTAACATGTATCCCACCGGACTCCAGTTGGGTGACTATATCTTTCTTATTGCCTCTAAAACAGTTTTCGTTCCACCAAATAGTGTCCTTGCTCGCCAGCAAAAATCCCAGTTGGTAAGATAAATAATACAGTTTGAAGTCAGGGAGTCCCAACCCTCCCCTCTTCATGGGTGGGCAGAAATGTAAATACTTCAATCTCACCCTCTTTCTCCCCCAGATCAGCCCATTCAAGATCTTCTCAATCCTCCGGAACCACTTATCACTGATCCAGGAAGGAGCGGCGGCCAAGAAGAAGCCGATCTGGGGGAGAACCACCATCTTAATAAGGGAAAGCCTAGATGACATAGAAAACGGAATCTTGCCCCAAACTCCAATCTTGTCTTCGACCTTCTTCAAAGCTGGTTTAAGATTGTATTTCACGTACTGTTCGGTTGAGGATGTTAAAACCACCCCAAGATACTCCAGTCATTCACCTTCTGCTAGGATTTTTAGGTTACCAGTATCTCCTACCAGTGCCCCATCTAATGGCAACACCGAGGACTTGGTCCAATTTATCTCCAGCCCCGAGATACCATTAACACTGACTGAGGCTCTAGGATTCCTGTACAGCAACTGAATCATTCCTAAATAATGTCTACCAATACCAAAGTCCTCTATTACCTTCCATAAATAGGACCACTCAACGCGATCAAAAGCTTTGGTCGCATCGAGCCCCAGTAACGCTCTAGTCTCCTCTCCCCTGATCTGCATATTCAGGAAGGCTCTTTTAATATTATGATGAACTGTCCTGCCTGGCATAAAGCCACTTTGATCATCTGATATAATGGATTCCATAACTTTCCCCAGTCTCCTTGCTAATACTTTAGCGAATATTTTTAGTCAGTGTTCAGCAGTGAGATGGGGCGATAAGCCTCCATCTCAGTGCTTTCTTTGCCCTTTTTTTTTTTAAATAAGAATAATACTAGCCTCTTCCATAGATGCTGGCAGAAACCCCTGTACACAGGATTCATTAAGAACCCGCAGCAAGAGTGGTAAGAGGATATTGGAGTAACGTCTATATATTTCATACGGCAGCCCATCTGGGCCAGGGGCTGAATTACCCTTAATTGAAAAGAGCGCCTCCTCTAACTCACCAAACGAAATAGGGGTGTCCATTTGTGTTTTTTGGGCCATGGAAATCTTAGGGAGATTAATCTGTCCGAGGAAATCAGAGTATAGATTCCCTAAATTAGGATTAGAGGAGGTATAAAGTGATGCAAAAAAATTCCTAAATTCATTCCCGATCTGTTCTTGTGAGTGTTGCAGTACCCCATCATGCCCTTAATTACTTTAATGTCCTGTGATTCCTTCTGGCTACGAATAACATTTGCAAGGGTTTTGCCCGGTTTATTCCCCTCAACATAGGACCTCTGATCATAGAATAAAATCTTATTGTGTGCCTTTTGTTTCAGATAGAGGGCATACTCCTCTTCAGCGGTTTTTAACTGGGTTAAAGAACCCGTTTCTCCACTCTCTGAGTAGGCTAACTTAGCTATATCAATGTCCCGTAACAAATCCTCCTCTTCTTTCCTAAAAGCTTTTTTTTTTTTACAAGAGATCTCTTTGATGTAGATGCCCCTTATAAAGGCTTTTAGGGTATCCCAAACGCATTGTATGGAAGCTGATCCCAGATTATGTTCTAGAAACTTAGTAATATCTGCTGCCACCCCTTCCTGATTCTCCAGCAATTGGAGCCAATGGGGATTGAGTTTAAAGGACCTATATACCCTGCCCTTATATGTGCTCTTAATTACCCAGATCAAGGGAGAGTGGTCTGAAAAAGCCCTGGGAGCATAGCTAACTCTGGAAATGCTCCTAAGACCCGTCTGATTACATAAAAGAAGGTCTATTCGTGAGGCGGAGTTGTGGGATGCACTAAAGCATGAAAAAATATTGGCGAAGGGGGTGCATAACCCTCCATGCATCACACCACCCCGCCTCAGCACAAAATTTCCGCAAGGGGGATCCAGCCCTGAAAGGACTACCTTTATAAGATCTATGATCTCTGGGCTCCATGATACAATTGAAATCCCCGTTGACAAAAAGATTGGAATATTCCTTCCCGCTCACAAACCTCAATAACTCCACCAAGATATCTGTGGAGAAAGGTGGAGGAATATAAACAAAAGCTAACACTGTGCTAATGTTATCCAAGTCTCCCCATAAAAAAACAAACCGGCCCCTGGAATCGGACTTGACCTGCTTGATTGATAGGTCTACCTTGTCATGAATCATAACCGTCACTCCTGCTGAATAAGCGGAACCGAAGGAGTGTATCATCCGGGACGCCCACCGTTTGCTAATACAAGCCGCAGTTGCTCTGGTGAGGTGAGTTTCTAATAAACCGACTATTGCAGGTAGATATTTAGAGAGGCCCATAAATACATTTGCTCTCTTAAGGCGATCATTCAAACCTCTAACATTCCAGGTAAGTACACGCACCATCTATGCACTCAGAGGTAGAGAAACAAAAGAAAGGGAAAGAAAGGCAGCGGAAAGAAAAAGGATAAAGAGAGAAAAAAAAAAAAAGGATCCCTACCCACTCTCCTGGCCGCCCCCCCCCCCCCAAGTTGGTCCCTGAATCCAATACAGCGACCACATACCTATGCATATTACCAACCCCTCCACACACACACAAAAAAATAAAGGTGCAGGAAAAACCACCATCTGCTCCCCACTTCCTACAACCCTTCCCCCTCAAGCCAGGCCGAGGCCTCTTGCGCAAACTGATTTCCGCCTGGTGCAATCTCCTTTTTACTCCCCCAAAACTGGCACGTTGCATCTGAGTTAACCATGAAAAGTCAGGAAATATTGCGACCTTACTGCCATTGTACATCAAATCTCGCATCCCTCGTGCCTGACTTAATATAAGGTCCCTGTCACCTGAACTAAACACTTTCACTATTAACGTACGAGGAGGAGACCCCGGAGCAAGCGCTCTCAGAGGGACCCAATGTGCTCTCTCAGTACCGAACAATGCTGATAACTCGGATCCGTCCATTATCTCTCTCAGCCACTTCAGACGGAATTCTACTGGGCAATCACCTTCTGTGCCCTCTGGAAGGCCCACTATCCTGAGATTGCTCCTCCGGGATCTATCCTCCAGATCCTGCAGTTTACCCCTAATATTGAGATTTTCTTTCTTCAAAAACTTTTTTGATGATTTGGGTTGTCTGATCTATAACTGGAATCTCTTTTTCCATAAACCCCACCCTGTCCCTGACCTTGTTCAGGTCATCTCTTATCAGCATAATATCGGTGGAAATCTGAGCAACATGAGTGGAGAGTGTAGAAATAGCTTTAGTGCAGTTCTGAACCTCTGTCAAGATATCCAACAATTCTCGCTGTGGAGGAGAACTTCCTGCCTCTGCTTCCTCCCTGGCGGCAGACCCGCCCGCGGCCAGAAAACTGGCACCAGGTGAGCCCTCCGCCAGGGAAAGAGATAATCTATCCTTGGTCCCTCCCTTTTTTGAGACCGGGGTCGTTTTAAGAAATTTCTCCATCCTATTACCATCATTTTTATCCTTTGCTACTTTAGCTGGCATATTATATATATAAGCAAAAGCAAATTACTAAGAATGACAAAAGCACAGAATATACATATACATGCGGAAATAATAAACCCTCCAGGACCAAACGGGTCAGAGGTGCAGATTTGTAGCGCACATCAACGGCAAGACAAATAAGAATAGGTCACTGGTGTTCCCAAGAGTTGCAGTTCTTATGTTAGAGGAACATTGGTAGCATATTTAAATGCGATAACAGTTCATATTTGTACTTGCAGATTGTTTCTTCCTTTAGGCTAGGTTCACACTTTGCAAGTTTCCGGCCGTAGTGCACTCCGTGAATAAGTAGCCGGAGATTTCTTCTTTTTTACACTTTGATTTGCCGATCCAAAAGGTTCTGTGTTCGGGGCTAGCCGAAGATATCCAAGTAAAATACCACTGTCAGATCGCTACGTACGCCGCTCGGGAAGCGTACGTAGCTTACGGGCGTAAGTTCGCGGACTGTACGTAGCCGGACGCAAATTGCGTAAATCCCGGCCGGAGTTTTACACGTATATGTGCCGGCCGGACATATATGTAGTGTGAACATAGCCTTAGACTGCAAACTTGTGCAGTACTTCTCCAGGACAGCCCTGCAATTTCCACGGATGGTAATCTTTTTGCTGAAAAGTAGTCTGTGCAGCCTGAAGCTGAAAAACAACAGGATATATACATCTTGAGTCAATTATAGCCCAGTGTGTTAGAGGGCAAGCAAAAAGGAGGCACAAGGTCCCTTTAACTTAAATTAGCAGAGAGGGATATGCATTGTTCTAACATATTAGAGGTTTTTACTCTCATGGGGTTTGTTGAGTAGAGCAGCATCAGATCACAGTCTCTGTCCTATAGCAGGGGAGTATACACATCCCCTTATTTGTGCAGGGGGCACCTCCGCCAAGTAGATATATGTCCTGCTCACAGGTGAAGGTGACACATTTCCCACATTCTGAACAGGGTAAGGACATTTCTTCCCGCCAGCCATATTCTATTTCTTTATGGCGAATAAATAGGGTCAAAGAGAGGGCTGTTCTTACTCACAGTTCGAGTTGTGCTTATCAATTGGAGCCTCCTCCTGGCTTCACACTGAGTCAGGAGCTGACACTGGATCTCCTGAAGTGATGGCCTCCTTGGTGTAAAATATAAGAGTCTGTGGAAACCCCTCTGAGTTACCCTCACAACAGAGAGTTTACATGTCCACAAATACAAACATGGCAACCACAAAACATTGCCAAGTCTTCAGACTAGGAGATAAACATTGTCCGGCGATTATGCCCCGCTTTTAGTCCTCTCAGAGCAGCCCTTATCCTGCGACCGCTAGATGATCGGGCAGTCTGGTAGTCTCCACACCGCAGGAAGATACAGGCATCTAATTAGCCAGCTGACTTATATGGAGGGCCCGGCCGGCCATGCAGACCGGGAGAATAGATCCCTGAACGTGACCATCCAGGTCATGTAGGCAATCCTAGCCCCCAGCTGCAAATTGGGGGGCCGCAACGCTCCTCACGAGGCCGCGTCAATCCCGAACACCGCTGGGTGGCACACTCCGTGCTGGCCAAGGATCCCTCCTTCCCAGAACATCCAGAGCTCTGCTTTCCACTTACCAGGCCTTCTTCTCCCATCGGCATTGCGGCCATCCACGTGACCTGGCAACCCAGGGGCTGGCTCTCTCTCCCGATGACTCTGCACCGCTCCACACCGGCAGCAGCCGACCACACCATCGCCACAGCTATACACCAGGCCAACGACCCTGGCTCAAGGCCCAAGGCAGCTCGGTCCTGGGTCCAGGGACCGCACAACTCCCCATCGACACCGTAAGCAGAGTCGGGAGGGGAGGGAGGTAAGGGGGGGGGGGAGGGGCAGCAGCGGCACTACGTCATGCCACACATGCCTCCCCCCTACATCCCTCTCTCATAAGCAGTTTAACGGCAGTGTGTCTGTGGTTCGTTAGACTGTACGCGTCCACGAGCGGTGCACCTGATGTACATAGAGAATAAGCTCTGAGGAGAAGGGCCATGTATTGTATATTAGAGTGTAAGCTCTTAGGAGCAAGGCATGTATATTAGAGTGTAAGCTCTTAGAGCAGGGCATGTATTGTATATTTTGATTTCATGTATTTCTCTTCCTCCCTCCCCTTTTCTCTCTATACAGGAAAATGCAACAGGCCAGATGAGATCCAGGGAGATATCTGATCGCCACTTGTGGGGTCAGGAAGGAATTTTTTTCCCCCTCTGAGGTAGAATTCTCCGGGGGGTTGTTTTGCCTTCCTCTGGATCATTAGGCTTAGTGGCTCTTAATTTAGGACAATGGTGGATAACTGTGAATGACCACGGCAAGTTCTGTGGTCCCCACCAGGTCTGACCTGAGAGTCACTGTAACCATACTTAGTGTAATGAGGGCCGGTAATGTTTGATTACAATGTTGCAATAATAAAAATCAAAAATGTATCTATTGTCCTGTGTGTTTTATCTGGGCTTCTCATTACTCTGTGAATATATAATATGTAATATTCTAGGGACCTCATACTAGGATGTTTAATTTGCTGGGGGCCTTATATTGGGGTGGGTAATATGCTGGGGACCTGATACTGCAATGACTTCTATGCTGGTGACTTGATTTTGATCTATAATATGCTGGAGGTCTGATACTGGGTTGTGTAATATGCTGGGGACCTGATACTGGGATGTGTAATATACTGGGGGCCAGATACTGGGATGTTTAATATACTGGGGCCTGATGCTGGGGGCATGATACTGGGGTGTGTAATATACTAGGGGTCTGATACTGGGGTGTGTACATGGTATATGATACAATCTCTTTTTGATCATATCCTGACATATGCCCATGTATGGACCTTACAGTTAGGACAATACAGAGGAGTATTGTCCTAACTGTAAGGTCCATACAATGAGGACAATATAGGGAGAATTCTGGGGAAAAAAACCCCACTGGTCATCAGTTACACCCCTGCAAACCACACCCACCCACAATAGGCCACACCCTAAAAACTACACCCACAAGAAGCCACACCGCTCACTGGCTAAGCCAACATTTTTGGGATTTTTTTTTTCAAATGTTGTCGACTATGACAGATACACCATGGTATATGATACAATCCCTTTTTTATTTTAGCCTAACATATGTCCATGGTGTGCAGCCACAATGTGTTGCCATCAGCCCCATTATATGTTACACAGCATAATTATTATACAGTATTATGTGAATGTATTGTTTTGTAAATGGAGATGCCGTATTGCATGTATAGGGAATGTGGCTGCAATATCTCAAGCACATGTCACACTGCAGTCCCCCTCTGTGCCAGTACTACAGTATATATTATATACAGTTACAGTATATGGTAGTGTCAGGGCAATATTTAATGGTAGGGATACACATGGGAGACAGCACATTCAAGTGAAATAGTTGCAGTTTAATGCACACCCATGCAACGTTTGGCGTAATACCTTTTTTAAGCAGTGATACAACACAGTGTCCCAACAGGGGATATATATATGATACCATATGAAGCCTTGGTCCCACCAGCACATCCCAAGCGTATGTCACAATGCAACCCCACTCTGCGCTAGTACTAAAATAGATGCCATGGCCCTGGGGGCTAAATGGAAACAACAAGTGGGCTCTGGTGTTTTCACTGGGGCACTTTTCATGGTGGCCAGGAGTGACGTTACCCACTCCCAGACACACTGGCACTAAGGGTAGCACAATGTGTGGAGGTGCTGCAGAGAAAAATCCAGCACTTCACCAGAAGATAACTTTACTTAAAAACTTCAATGCAATACAGATAAAATAAATTTGTAGGTGCAGGTACAGGTCTTGATAGTGCTTGAGGATATGACTGATAGTAGTAGTAAGAAGTAGAAGTGTAACTTGGCTTAGGATAGATTCAGGGACTGTCTTGGAGACCTTGCCTAATAAGTGCAGTACTCTTCAGGGATAGTGTGAAGAGTGACTGAATAGTGAACAGAATAAGAAGACTGCCTTTTGCCAAATGAGTCCAGAGATTGTCAGGTTTGGTAACAAGAGTCCCAGGCTTTAACTACTGGGCTAAGCTAACCCCTCAAGATTACACAAGAAGGCCGAGAAGATATCCATGGAATACTTTGGTTTAAGCGCTGCATTCCACTGAGGATCGATCTGTTACTGTAGATGTCCCGACTTTTTAGAAGGATATCAGACGTAGGCAAGGTTGAACTCAGGAGACAGTTACCCCACCATTGGGCTTAGCAGTGCATAGCTACTTTTTCAGGCTCTCCAACAAACTGTGTTTCTTGGTCTCTCACCAACTCCGCATTGACTAGAGGACCAAAGACCCTACCACCAAGAAGTAACTCACTTATATAGAGGTGACCGGGTCTAATATCCCATTGGTGGAGAAAATGCTGGAAAGAGGAATAGGAAGAAGTGTAATAGGTTGCAGTGTGTGTGGTACCTGCACCAGTGATTGGTTGAAACAGAACAGTGATCAAACAGCAGTTAACCCTTAGACCTTCACCTGAGCATAGAACGAACAGGGTAGAGTGAGACACCAAGTGGTGATGGTGTGGAAAGACACCCATCATCCCAGACAATGACCCCTTACAGAGTTACCTTTAAACAGGTGTTATACAAGGCATAGTGGCACCCCTGTCCTTGGATATTACCCAGCCGCTCTACAGAGTACTGTCACCCTTTATCAGTGGTTCCCAACTGGTATGGCCTGGCATCCCTAGAAGCTGCGGACTCACAACGGCTCCATTCATTGTCATAGGCAGCAGGCACTTCAGGCTCACAGCTTATGACATGATCTCCTCTGTAAAAAATTTAATCATTTGATGTCATTGCATCTGCTGGAGGATCCGTCATCATGTCTCACAGGCTGGAGGCCGGAAGGGATAAAGATCTGCCCCATGCAAGATTAAGTTTATATATATATATTGGGGTTGGGGGTGCCAATCAGGGGGCATTACTACTATATTGATGTCACATCAGGGGGCATTATTACTATATTGATGGCACAGCTAGGGGCATTATTACTATACAAGGATGGTGGTGCTCAGTGGGGGCTCCCACATACAGGGGGAAAACCACCTACTGGTGGAAACTACGTGCATGGGAAACCTGCATATGGGGGAAAACTACATGCTGGTGGCACCTACATATGGTGGGGGGGCTAATGAGAAAAACTGCCTACTAGTCTATCTTACTGATGGATGGCACCTATCTACCCCATCCAATCTATGTTATCTGGACCCTATGGGTGGAAATAAGGGAAGAAGGTTGCTGGAAAAGTGCAGAGTGTAAGATGTTTGCCTGGCAGGTCTTGAAGAGATGAAATGTGGCTGGAAGAAATCATCATTGTGATGGAGAAGAAATAGGAAAGTGAACACCTCAGATGACAAAGAAGATGTCCCCTGTGGCTCACTGTATGACATAGCTAACAGATATGTACCAGTATTGTGCATTGTGTCTTTTCTACTGTTTTGTGTATTTTGACGAACATTAATTGGTTGGGGTGTCCTGTCACAAAACAATTATAGAATAAATATTTGTATCTTCAAGAAAAAAATTCATAACAGTAAAAGTTTGGGAGGCACACCCTCTCTGTCCTTCCTCCCCACCCTCCTCATTATTACGAATGCTCCAGGCAGATTGTCTCCTATTCGTCAGCTGTGTGTATAATGAACATGGGCTGGATCGTTAATAAACCTGGGCAAAGCCCAAACAGCAGTAAATGTTTCTGGATCATTCCTAATGATGAGGAAGGTGGGGAGGAAGGACGGAGAGGTGGTGCCAGCCTAATGCATATACAAATGTAAGCCCAGGCCGTTAGACACAGTGCTGCCGGATTTGGGGGGGGCAGATCTTGGGTACAGAGTCGCTTTAAAGTATACATATAGAATGGAGTAAAAGTATATTAGTATTGAGGAAACTTGAGTGCTGGGCCCTCTTTCATTTCTAGGTATCTGGTGACTGCACTATTGCTATGAGCACCATTCCCTTGGACTTTTGAATGTCAGAATAGATGACAGCTTCTCTACAAAAAAAATAAATAAATAAATAAATCTCTTTTTGTGTCTCTTTTCTGTCTGTCCTGGTCTGGCTCTAGACCTTCAAATACATTTATACCACAGACCCCTAAATACATGTAAATTCATACTCAAAACATAAAAAATTTATACCTGAGACCCCTAAATAAATTCATACCCAAGACAACTTGTATAATTTATACCACAGACCCAGAAATACATTTATTCCTTAAACCCCCTAAAGTCAGACCCCAGACTATATTCTTACAAATAGCAGAGAGCAGTCACCATAGGGCCCCCACCAACCATCTCCCCTACAAAAACTGTCACAGTGTAGGAATTTTCCCATCTGGTCCTCTTCCTTAATACAGTAGTCACAGTGCAGGATTCTTCCCCACCAGCCCCCTCCCCTAATATAGTGGTCACAGTGCAGGATTCTCCCCCACCAACCCGCTCCCCTAATACAGTGGTTACAATGCAGAAGTCTTCCCACTAGCCCCCTTCACTAATAAAGTGATCACAATGTAGGACCTCCCCCCCCCCCCCAGCCCCCTATTCTAATAACACAGTAATCTCCCCTTTAGCCCCCTTACACAGCAGGACTTCCTACTTGCCACTTCTGTGAAGGGTCAAGACACGAGGCTTCAGGCTAAATGACCTGTTTCCAGTGTTGTTAGCTGCTTCACAAGACCCATCTAGGATGATATGTTGCAAGTCTTCACCTGTCAACTTTAGTGGCTGGGGTAAGGACATATGGTGTAACGGGGGAAAGCCAGCCAGGTCAACACAAAGGGGAGGAGGAAATCCATTAGTTCAGGCACTCAAAAGCACCACAGACACACAGTGACCCTAAAAGGACTGACCTGCTTTGTGTCAGTGTATATTCTATAGCACACACACTGGTGGCCCTCTATATACCTGCTGTGTGGTGCTGGCACTATGTATAAATTGCATAGGATGTGGATCAGGCACCTTGGGCAGCCCACATGGAATCTCACATTTCAGTCCAGGACTGAGCTACATTGCCATTTAATAGGACATGATGTTGTACTGTAAAATTGTACCATAAAGAGTTACTGATTTTTAGTAACTTTCTGTAACCTATTTGTTAGAAATGTTCTTCATGTTAATCTAGTAATGCAAAACTACAATTTTAACCTAAATATTAAAATGTAAAATAGTGCTTTTTTAAATACTAATATTGTTCCTTGACTTATTAAAAATCTACTAGCCCATGAAGAGTGCCAAAATGTACAGTACATCATAACATTCCCTATATATCTATCATGAGCAGATCATGTATCCCAGTTATATACAATCTTCCCCTAAGCCCATATTTTAAATGGAAACTCCTACTTATTATCGGGGAAAAAAAGCCATTTCTAGCAAACACTTTGAAAAAAGAAAAGAGTTTAGGGGGATATCATGCACAAAAATGTATACTGTATACAAAAAAAGGAACAATATTTAATATTGTAACAATTATCTAAAGCATTGAATGTAAATTTAAAAAAATAGTTTTTACATTTTTTTTTCAGATTTTCCACTTTAAATACCATCAGTGCTGCTTTTCATTTACTATAGGAGTCCCACCAAGTAACAACCCATTTAGACTGCCCTAACTCAACATTCACATTCCTGACAAATTGATTTTTTACGAACCCCTGTTGCTGTTAAAATAGTGAAATGTGTTATTGCTGCTGGCTACAGAGCAGTCAAAGGGACAGACCGATCACTATAGTTGGACTTGTTTGTATTTGTCTGAAGAGCACTTGCTCTCCCGGACCTGCAGTTTGTATTTATTTTCTTAATAGATATTACAGGATGTTTAATGACACCAACAAAACCCGTCGGAGGAAAATGGAGATGAAAATGCATATTTATGGCTATTTTGTGGCTGTTAAAGACAGAATGATAGCTGGAAAAAATAACATTTTCACTGACAGTTGAAGGTAATTAGTTTCCCAGGGAGAAGGCGTTGGTAGCAAGGGGCTTTACACAGGGAGCCTTTGTCGTTTTATAGATGCTCATCTGTCAACTGTCGACTTGTTTCAATGGAGTCCTAGCCATAATGTTTTTCTCCGAACCTTTCCCATCCTGGTGGTCCAAATTTGCCTGAATAATCATTCATCTTCCTATTTGCCTAGTCTGGACTCTTACAATGATCTGTGATACAGCAATCCTGTTGCAGCTGCCTAGAGGTGGGGGGTGGGAGACCATTTTATAAGAGCTTCGGTGGAGAAAGATACAGTGACTGGACACATTCCTTTCTGTGTGGACAAAGTGCACTTAGCAAATTAGTCAGGCTATTCTACCTGTGAAATGGAGGATGAGGGATGAGATTGCCACTTGGACAAAGATACAATAGATGACACTAGCTTGAAATGTAATGGAAGTCTCACACCATCTCAGCCTGTCTCCATCCACCAGAAAAAGTATATCTTGCTACTGAAAAAGAGAGGGGGGTGGGGGGTGCTTTAGGATGTGGTGACAATCCCCCTCTTTTAAGTGTTGGATATTTAGTATCTATCATAGAGTGATTAAAATTTTCCAGACAATCTCCTAATGTTCTAACCTGGAGGGGAGGACTAGAGTAGACAGTGTCAAGTTAAAGGGGTTACCCAGTGAAAATCTTTTTCTTTCAAATCAACTGGTTTCAGAAAGTTATATATATTTGTTAAAGGGAACCAATCACACTAAAATTTGCCATAAAGCTAAGGAAACGTGCCGGTACATCAAACAGCACGCTTCCTAAACATCCCCCTGTACCCTCCGTCCTATGTACATACAGCCCGCAAACTTAGTGTAATAGTCTCCCGCGCTCTATGTAAATTACCATGCAAGTAGTCACGGTGGGCGGGTGGCTGGTCAAGTAGTCACGGTGGGCGGGGGCTTCTTCAAGTAGTCACTGGGTCCTCGGCCGGCTCCGGCGCTGTAATCACGTCCCTCTGGGCGTGTTGGAAAGCGGCGCCTGGTGACGTCATCACTTGGGGGGGGGGCGGCATTGCACAGCGGCCACGCCGAAGCTTTTACTGTACTGTGCATGCGCAGTATAGTGGGTGAAACCGCTGTTGTACTACGCCGCACAGGCGCAGTACAGCAGCGTCTTATCCGGCTGCACTGCGCATGCGCAGCATAGTAAAGGGGTCTGCGTGGCTGACGTGCAATGCCGCCCCCCCCGCCCACCGTGACTACATGACCAGCCACCCGCCCACCATGACTACTTGCATGGTAATTTACATAGAGCGCGGGAGACTATTACACTAACTTTGCGGGCTGTATGTACATGGGACGGAGGGTACAGGGGGATGTATAGGAAGCGTGCTGGCTGATGTACCGGCATGTTTCCTTAGCTTTTCGGCCAATTTTAGTGTGATTGGTTCCCTTTAAATCTATATCTTTTCTTTCCAGTCTGACACAGTGCTCTCTGCTTCAGGGTGTTGGTACAAACAATGCTCACAAGGCTGATACATTCACCCAGCGTCCACCTGTTGGAAGTCTCAAAGTGAGAAACTATTTGCTATATATAGTGCGGTTTTTGCTGTTTTCTATACAATGCTCTCTGCTGACATCTTTGTCCGAGACAGGAACTGTCCAGAGCATCAGCAAGCTCCTATAGAAAAACTTTTCCTGCTCTGGCCAGTTCCTGTCTCGGGCGGAGAAGGCAGCAGAGAGCTGTGTGTCAGACTGAAAAGGAAACAACATTTCTAACAGGACATACAGCAGCTTATAAGTATGGGAGGACTTGAAAATTTTAAATAGAAGTAAATTACAAATCTATATAACTTTCTGACCCCCCCCCCCCAAGTCACCGACAGGCTGAGCAAGCACTTCTGAGCTGGGATGTGACAAAGCAGGAGCTGCAGAACGCAGCTGTCAGTGAGCTGGTGATGGCACACTGCCAGGGCATGAGATCTGGTAAGTATAGATTCTAGAATATGTTATCCCCCCACCCAGAATTTTTAGATTTGTCCAGAACTCTACGCTAAGTTAAAGCTACCCCGTCAACAAATCTTTAATTAGACACGGACACTCAGTTGCCTAGTGGCACTCATCTATGGCTCTTTGAGTTTATATATATAAAAAAAGTATTAAATAATTCCTTTAGTTTTAGAGGTTTACCAAGGTTTATTATGAAATTGCCTTATTTGTTGGACTGCAACATACCTTTTATTTAGCAGTCTTGTCTCTGCTGCTCAGGGCTGGACTGGGACTCAAAATCAGCCCTGGCATTTCAAAGCACACAGGCCCACTTACCATAGAGTGAAAAGTAAAAATATATATATATATATATTACAAAGCCCCTTCCCCAGTAAAAGTTGAAATCCTCCCCTCCTTTTCCATTTTACAAATAAAAATAAGTAAAATGAAAAAAAATATATTCACATTTGGTATCATAAAGTTTAGTCCAACCTATTTAAATATATCATTATTGCTCCTGCAAGGTGGACAGCGTAAACGAAAAAGTTATCAACAGTTCCTATCTACACCAATATGACACTAATAAAAACTATAGATCATAGTTCAAAAAATGAACCCCCAGACAGCCCCTTAGGGGTTGTTCACAGAGTAAAATCTGCGATGTCATTGGGAGGGCTTGCACACTCCCCCTTCCGCGGCTCTCCGCTTAAAAAATTCTGTGCAATTCCGACAATTTTACTCTGTGTGAACTTGCCCATACTGCTTCAGTGTGACCTGGACATACAGACTTTGTTGATCAGTGATTGATGTGGTACCCAGTGGATAGTTCATTAGTTCATCAGTCTATTTTGGTCGAAAGACACCTATCAATTGGTCGACACAGCAGGATACGTTAAACATTATTTTTTTGGAATGTCTGGAACATACCACCATACTGGTTAACACTGCCATACCAGACCTGATACCACCATACTGTAACTGGGTAACACTGCCATACCAGACCTGATACCACAATACTGTAACTGGGTAACACTGCCATACCAGACCTGATACCACCATACTGTAACTGGGTAACACTGCCATACCAGACCTGATACCACCATATTGTAACTGGGTAACACTGCCATACCAGACCTGATACCACAATACTGTAACTGGGTAACACTGCCATACCAGACCTGATACCACCATACTGTAACTGGGTAACACTGCCATACCAGACCTGATACCACAATACTGTAACTGGGTAACACTGCCATACCAGACCTGATACCACCATACTGTAACTGGGTAACACTGCCATACCAGACCTGATACCACAATACTGTAACTGGATAACACTGCCATACCAGACCTGATACCACTATAGTGTAACTGGATAACACTGCCATACCAGACCTGATACCACTATAGTGTAACTGGGTAACACTGCCATACCAGACCTGATACCACAATACTGTAACTGGGTAACACTGCCATACCAGACCTGATACCACCATACTGTAACTGGGTAACACTGCCATACCAGACCTGATACCACAATACTGTAACTGGATAACACTGCCATACCAGACCTGATACCACTATAGTGTGATTGGGTAACACCACACCAGATCTGAACAATACTGCCATACTGTGACGGGGTAACACCCCCATACCCAACCTGATACCAGCATACTATGACTGGATAACACACCCAGACCAGACCTGATACCACCATACTGTGACTTGATAACAAAACCCCACAAGACCTGAACAATGCCACCATACTGAGACTGGATAACACTGCCATACCCAACCTGATACCACCACACTGTAACAGGGTAACAACACCAGACCTGAAGAACACTGCCATACCAGACCGCCAGTACCGCCACACTATGTCTGGATAACACCGCCATACCAGTTTTTCTTATACCATTTTTGGGTAGATGGGAATTACTGGATGGTTCTTTACTTAATATTATATTTCAGTCCTACAGGAGCTGCAGAGTCATAGGGTAACTTTGTACATAGACAGTGTGGGACTACAACTCCCATTGTGGTCTATGCAGCCTTTTTCTTGGGGGGAGGGGGCACAGACAGAAGACAGACCATGTTGGAAATTGTAGTCTTACACTGTCACAGGTCCTTATGCTGCTGGCAGTTGTTCTGTGTAAGCAGCCACCAGTGTTCCCCACCGCCACTTTAGCAGTGATAGTGTGCTATATATACTTACCAGTAGCGGTCTTGGGCACCACGCATACCACGCAATTGCGTGGGGCCCCCGACATCCAGGGGGGCCCCGCTCTGGTCAGGGCCGGTTTTAGGCTAAGTGAGGCCCTGGGCAAAATTAAAAATGGGGCCCCAATTAAATGTACCATGTTTGCTGTAGATTGGATGCAGTGTTTCATCATTCATTTTCATAGCTTAGTTCTGGCCCTGCATTCTGAATATCTGCTGCAGGAATGTAGTGACCGCCATGTTTAACTAATTAACTGCCAGTAAAAATAATAAAGAGCAACTGCTTACCTGCCTGCGCACCCTCGCCACGCTCCTCCATGAGTCTCTGGGTCTCTGCACTCAGCCACTCAATGTGCTGTCCCGCTGCAGCCTGTGATTGGTTGAGCGGCTATCAGTGAGCAGGGACCCAGAGACTCCTCAAACAGGAGCATGGACAGGTAAAAGCAGACAGGTAAGCATGAGCAGGTAATCATGGGCTGGTTATTATTTTTACTGGCATCTAATTAGTTAAACATGGCCATCACTACATTCCCATAGTAGAATGAATATCCTATGTAAGAATCCCGGGCCATTGACTATAATGATACTGAGTATTGCAGCGGATTTGCTGAAAAACTTGCAGCATGAAAGCCACTGCAAACTCGCTACATGTAAATGCACACTAAGGGTACATGCACACGTACTGACTCACAGCGGAAATCTCGCTGCGAGTTTGGCAGCAAGATCTGCTATGAGTTAATATCCTGCCAGGTCCTGTGCACACATACTCGCAGCGGTAGTATGTAATGCAGCTGCCCCCTTAACCCCTTCCTCCGCTGTGTATATACATTACCTCTCTCCTGCACGGGGTCCCGGCGTCCTGCTCTCCCGCCCAGCCAATCAGTGGCTGCGGCTGGGCTAAACACTGATTGGCCGGGCGGGAGAGCAGTACGCCGGGACCCCGTGCAGGAGAGAGGTAATGTATACAGAGAGCGGGAGCTGGGTGGGAATGGAGGAAGAGGTTAAGGGGGTGGCTGCATTACATACTCGCAGCAGTCATTCAAGGGGTTATCCAGCGCTACAAAAACATGGCCACTTTTCCCCCTACTCTTGTCTCCAGGTTAGGTGCGGTTTGCAATTAAGCTCCATTTACTTCAATGGAACTGAGTTTCAAAACCTTCACCCAATCTGGAGACAACAGTAGGGGGAAAGTGGCCATGTGTTTGTAGCACTGGATAACCCCTTTTCAGACCGCTGCAAGTATGTGTGCACAGGACCTGGCAGGATATTAACTCGTAGCTGATCTCGCTGCCAAACTTGCAACGAGATTTCCGCTGCGAGTCGGTACGTGTGCACGTACCCTAAAGGAGATTTGTTTTACTTCGTACAAATCAATAAGAATCTGCTTTGCTCCTCTCTAGTACCTGCATTAGATGGTTTGCTTGGCAGCTGTGCCACATGGTGTGCAGCAGTTTCTCTACATAGCCAATGTAAAATTGGGCAGAAAAGTGCTGCGCTGCACAGCGGTATTGTCACTTATCTAAACCTCTGACATGTCGGGGAGAGACCTGCTGAAATTGTCAGTTATAAGTGGGTGAAGCACACAGTAGTGCACTTCACTCCCTGGCTGATTCACTCACTCCACAGACTAGAAATCAGACCTTGCACTGCGCACATCACCCGCTTATAAGTGGTGATCCCCATAGGTCTCTAAATGACATGTCACAAGATATGACAAATGACAGCACCGCTTTAATACCTCAATATATTATGAATATAATACAATACACCTTATACAGTGTGTATATATATATATATATATATATATATATATATATATATATAGCCACTTCTTATAATACTTATGTATTGAGGCACTTTATATTTACTCCATATTGAGGTGTTACTAGCAAGGTGCACTACATTGTATTATATCCACTACGCATTGTGATGTTTACTTGTACATGAGAACACAGACATACACAGTCTCAGGCTATGTTCACACAACGTATGTTTTATATCAATCACGGCTGTTGTTGCAATTTGCAACAATGGCCGTGATTTATACAAAATGCACGTTCTATTGAAATTAATGGAATCTTGGCCGGAGTGTATACACATAGTACATATATATATACATACACATGGTATACACTCAAGCCGGGGTTACATCTGGCCACACTAAAAAGCGTCATGTTCGTTTTTTGTGTCCACTATTCATTGAATAGTGGCCACAGAGAAGCTGTCAGTTCACACAATGGAGCGTCTGGCTTCAGCCACACACTCCATTGTGAGCATTGGTGTATTCGGATGTAGGGGCACACTGTGTGCGCTTACATCCGGATTCACCAGAAGTGAAGATCATTCGGCCTGTACTGCTGTACCATCCAGGATGATCTTCAGTAACACCGGCGATTCGACCGGGTCACAGAACGGCCGGTGTTATACTTAGTGTAAACCTGGCCTCACACATACAATCTCACACATATTTAAACACACATTATTATGCATAAATATCCAGTACACACAGACACACACCATACACACTGAATATACATTATATATTAGTACACCCCCAAACACATGATATAACCGTACACACACCCCCATACACATTATATAACAGTACGACCCCTCCAAACATGATATAACTGTACACACACACCCCCATACACATTATATAACAATACGACCCCCCAAACATGATATAACTGTACACACACACACCCCCATACACATTATATAACAGTACGACCCCCCAAACATGATATAACTGTACACACACACACCCCCATACACATTATATAACAGTACGACCCCCCAAACATGATATAACTGTACACACACACACCCATACACATTATATATTAGTACACCCTCCAAACACATTATATAACAGTACAAACACACACACACCCATAGACATTATATAGTACCCACATATACACTCTCACATATATCTAAAAACACATTATGCATATGTAAACCTCCAGTACACACACACGCACACCTACACATTGACTATACATTATATAAGAATACACCCCCCATACACATTATAGAACAGTACAACCCCCCCATACACATTATATAGCAGTACACCCATACACTATATACACTATATACACATATACTTACATTAGTAGTTGGTAGTTAATAATTCAGCAGCTGATGACAGGGCCGGACTGGGAGCCTCATGCTGCTGCTGGTTTCTTCCTCCTCTTTCCTGTTGTCCCGACTGCCAGCAGTGTAACATCACAGCAGCTGCAGCAGCAGGACAGGAAGCCTGGTGTGTACGGGACCTCAGGGAAGGAGAAGGAGGGGGAGGTGTCGGCTCCAGCAACAGGACAGGACAGGACCCTCAGTGTAAGGAACCTCAGGGAAGGGGGAGGGGGAGTGTGGGCTCCAGCAGCTGCAGCTCCTCAGTGCAGGGGACCTCAGGGAAGGAGGCGGGGGAGGGGGGTGTCGGCTCGAGCAGCCGCTCTGTCAGCCTGTGCTTAGAGCAGAGCTCCCTCTGCCCTGGTGCAGGCTGCTGCCGTGTATTCCTGAATCTGACACCCAGGAATCACGGCAGCTGCAGGGGGCCCCCTGGGGGATGGGGGCCCTGGGCAACTGCCTTGTTTGCCCCCCCTAACGCCGGCCCTGGCTCTGGTGCCCAAGACCGCTGCGGCTAACTATGTGCTAAGTTACTAAGTTACAGGCAGCAGCGGCACTGACAGGGCAGGAGCCATTGGCTCCCTCCCTGTCAGTCACTCTTGTGGCCGCAGGAAGTGTTTTCCCTGCGGTCACAAGAGGCTGCTCTGTGTCTCTGGTGCCGGCGCTCGAGAAGAAGAGACGAGAAGAGAAGAGAAGAGGAGACGCCGGACCCAAGTGAGTAAAAATGTTTTTGTTTTTTTTTGTGTGTGTTATATATAGGGGGCCTATATAAAACGGGAGGAGCGCACAGGGGGCTATATAAATGGGGGGAGCGCACAGGGGGCTATATAAACGGGGGGAGTGCACAGGGGGCCTATATAAACGGGGGGAGCGCACAGGGGGGCTATATAAATGGGGGGAGCGCACAGGGGGGCTATATAAACGGGGGGAGCGCACAGGGGGGCTATATAAACGGGGGGAGCACACAGGGGGGCTATATAAACGGGGGAGCGCACAGGGGGGCTATATAAACGGGGGGAGCGCACAGGGGGCTATATAAACGGGGGGAGCGCACAGGGGGCTATATAAACGGGGGAGCGCACAGGGGGGCTATATAAACGGGGGGAGCGCACAGGGGGGCTATATAAACGGGGGGAGCGCACAGGGGGGCTATATAAACGGGGGGAGCACACAGGGGGCTATATAAACGGAGGAGCGCACAGGGGGGCTATATAAATGGGGGGAGCACAAAGTGGGGGGCTATATAAACGGGGGAGCGCACAGGGGGGCTAAATAAACAGGAGAGCACACAGGGGGCTCTATATAAGTGGGGTAGTGCACGGGGGCTATATAAACGGGGGAAGCGCACAGGGGGGCTATATAAACAGGAGCACACAGGGGGCTATATACAAGTGAGGGAGCTCACAGGGGGCTATATACAAGTGGGGGAGCTCACAGGGGGCTATATACAAGTGGGGGAGCTCACAGGGGGGCTATATAAGGGGGAGCACACAGGGGGGCTATATACAAGTGGGGGAGCTCACAGGGAGGCTATATACAAGTGGGGGAGCACACAGGGGGTATATAAAACTGGGGGCAGCACACGGGGTATATACAACTGGGGGCAGAACACGGGGGGTATATACAACTGGGGGGAGCACACGTGTATATACGACTGGGAGAAGCACACAGGGGGTCTATATAGTATACTGGGGGAGCACACAGGGGGGCTATGTATAACTGGGGGATCACACAGGTCTATATATAACTTCGGGAGCACACAGGGGGGTCTATATACCACTGGGGACAGCACACAAGAGGTATATACTACAGGGGCCAGCACACAAGTGGTATTTACTACTGTCGGCAGCGCACAAGGGGTCTATATAACTGGGGGCAGCACACAGTGGTCTTAATTACATTGGGACTGCACAGAAGTGCCTATATGCCTCACTACTACACTTGGGCACAGAACATACCTAATTATTAAGTGGGAGCACAGGGACACCTTTAATCTGTGGGGGCACAGAGGGGCGTAACTACTATATAGACGTAGAGGGGACCTAACTACTGTATGTGTTGGAGCCTAAAATATTTCTCTGACAGATTCTGGAGGAAAGATTACCAGCCGGGAGAAGACTTCAAGGTGGCTCAGGCTGGATGGAGAGAGAAAGAAAAAAAAGTAAAAGACGCTGATCAGAGAAGACGCCTCCTGTAAGTCACTGGATGTAACTGCACTCTGTTATAGGGTCTGTAGTGATAGGGGTCATGGTGTGGCAGTATTATGTTATGGCATCATTGGTAATATCTTCCTGTTTTGTTCAGAGCAGTTTTGAGGTGATATGTAATCTCTGTATGGTGGTAGGAGGGTTATAAGAGGACTACTGGGGGGGCAGCGCATGTCGAGGAGGGGGGGCATGGGGGGGCCCCAGACATGACTTTGCTTGGGGCCCCAGAAATGCCAAGACCGCCCCTGATACTTACACAAGAGCAGTCAGAGTGTTAGGGGGTCAGAGGTCATCCATCCACAGCACAGCAGCTGAGAGGCCAAACAGAGACATCTCTTATCCAATCATTGCTGCCTCACAGTGACGGGAGGAGATAGGGAGGGAGAACACAGGTGCTTAATCTCAAACTCTCTCTACATATTCTTTGCCTGCATCTGTGAAACACCACCCAACTCCCTAAAGGGGTCGGGACTGGCCCACAGAGGGGACTGGCCCTTCTGGCATTTGCAAGAAATGCCAGATAGCCGGTCTGGGCCTGCTGCTGCTATTAGGCATAATCTACAGGTTGAGTAGGAGAATCAAATGACCTGTCATTGCCCCTGGGCCCAACAACAAACTATAGACTGATGTTCACAATGGCCTATAGCCCACCCAAGGAACTCAGGCTTCAGACTATCGTAAAATCTGCAGGCAATTGATAACCTGGCCATCAGAGAGATTTATCTGACAGATTTTTTGAAGCCAAAGCCAGGAATGGATTTGAAAAGAGGAGAAATCCGAGTCTTTCCTTTATTACCTGTTTATAGTCTGTTCCCGGCCTTGGCTTAAAAAAATCTGTCAGATAAATCTTCTTGCGTGAAGGCATCCTAAGGGAAAGTATTTAGCTATTTCCTACACAGACCAAAGGCAAACACTACCAAATGCAAACACACATATACACAATGTATTACACATCTGCAGTCACATCTATACCAAACCAAATTTATTGAAAAGTCCGGAACAAGTTTGGGTAAGGAAAGGTAAGATCATACTTATAATCGAATTCCCCCCTGGCCTTGCCGGTTGATGAATTTTAAAAATGGCTTCTCCTTAAAAGTAGGTAAGGACAGTGCCTTAGGTAACAGCAGGGTTATACTGATCCTTATCTAAGGCGCCATTCACATGTTCACAAAATACTGTCCATGTACAGACAGTTTTCTGCAGACCAGACCTCAGAGCTTCCCGCATCAGCATTCATTATGATGCCGGGAGCTCTGAAACTGTTTAAATATTTGTGCCACTATAATGAAGCGCTGTATCCTAATGAATGCAGATGCCAGGAGGAGTATGATAATTGATAAAAACGCACTAAAAAACAACCCTGAAAGATCACCATAATAGGGGGAAAAATGTATTGTTTAGATGTCCACAATACAGTTCTGGAACCTTGCTACCACTCTTCTCTACCTGGCATTAAGGAATAGTGTCCTTCCAGTCAATGTAAAAAGTTACAAACATTTGGAAAAGTACTCTAATATAATGCAACTAAATAGAGAAATATACAATAACTGTTAACCCTAGTTATGACAGATCCAATTATTCTAGTACTGTACAGAATTAAAAATGTATACTACAAAATTTTTCTTCTTTTTTTTTTTCTTTTTAACACTTTTAGACTCTTTTTACATTAACTTTAACCCTTTAAGGACCAGGCCCAAAATGACCCAGTGGACCGCGCAAATTTTGATCATTGCGCTTTCGTTTTTCCCTCCTTCCCTTCTAAGAGCTCCAGCACTTTCAGTTTTGTATCTACAAAGCCATGTAATAGCTTGTTTGTTACAGGAATAGTTGTACTTTGTAATGGCGTCTTTCATTTTACCATAACATGTATGACGGAACCCCAAATATATTATTTATGAAGATATAAATAGGTGAAATCGTAAAAAAGAATGCAATATGGTAACGTTTGGGGGGTTCCTGTGTCTACGTAATGCACTATATGGTAAAAGCGACATGATACTATTACTCTATAGGTCAGCCCGAACACAACCATATGCAGGTTACACAGATTCTCTAATGCTATATATATTTTTTTTTTTATGAAATCCTTTTTTTTTGCCAATTAGTTAATAATATAATGGCCCTATTGTGACGCTTATAACGGTTTTATTTTTTCATCTATGGGGCTGTATGGGATTTCATTTTTTCCGCCATGATCTCTAGTTTTTATTATTACCATATTTGTGAAGATCGGACGTTGTGATCACTTTTTATGAATTTTTTTATATATATAATGTAACATAAAATGGGTAATCCGCGCACTTTTTCCCTCTTTTCGTCTACGCCATTCTCCGTTCGCAATGGCGCTTGTTATACTTTAATAGATCAAACAATTACGCACGCTAAGGTATATTATATGTTTATTTATTTATTTATTTTTATATGTTTTATTTATATAATGGGAAAGGGGGGTGATTTCAACTTTTATTGGGGGAGGGGTTTTGGGGTAGTGTATTGGTGTTTTTAACTTTTTATTTTTTTAAACATTTGAAGTCCCTTTGGGGGACTTTTACATTCACTACTTTGATTTCTACCCTGACCATTGCTATGCCATAGGCATAGCATTGATTAGTGTTATCGGCGATCTGCTCATTGAGCCTGCCTGTGCAGGCTCAGTGCAGCAGACCGCTGATTGGACCACACGGAGGAAGGTGAGAGACCTCCGGCGGTCCGTTTTAACGATCAGTAAGTGACAGGGGACTCCCCCTGTCACTTACACTTAAGGCCGTTTAAGGGGTAAATGACACGCGGCAGCGCGATCGCTGCAGTGTGTCATTACCGGTGAGGTCTGGTGACAGACTTCCATGACGTAACTCTATGTCCTGGGTCGTCTAGGGGTTAAAAACACCAACAGTTTGAATTGTTATGGCAATTTTTTCCTTCATTTTTAAATAAATAAATTTTAAATTTGATACAAGCATTTTACTCAGATACTTTTAAAGTTATATTGAAAATCCTATATCAAGAAAAGTGCATTGTTTTCAGAATGTTGCATTAAAAAAATACAAATGACGTTAACAATGTTGCATGTGTAAAATTTATTAGAATTTTTTATAGACTACTAAAAAACGTAGCTGCAGCATATAGGCAAATAAAAATATTAATAAAGTGTGTTAAATGTTTATGCCGTTTATGAAACAGACCTCCATGTTTTAAAACCAAACAATCCATATAGAAACAAAAAAACTATGTACATAGTCATAAAATGCCAAAAAAATGTATTATTATTGTTGTCATGATATACAGTATATATATAATTTTTCTTTTGCCCTTGATGATTGATAAAGTTCTTCAGTTTCACATTTTTGAGAAGTCAGATTTGTGACATGTACAGTTACATGTCTTGGAGACAAAAAAGTTACTTTTTAAATATATCAAATGTCAGATTCTTACTTTCTAGCGCTGGTAAAATAAACATCTTGTTAAAAAGCACTTTGTTCACTTTGCTACTTGTCTAGAATTTTAGATCTAAAAAGTATATATTTGAATGTAAAAAACGAAAAAGTTATCCAGTTCTTCAGGCAAAGAGACCCTAGAGGATTGCATTGCAGTCAATGTTACTTTAATTAAATTTAATGCTGTGTGACATGCACTCCTGAGAAACTTTGATGAATGACTGGGGTAATTCACACAGCTCACTAAAGGGCATCCAGCCTTGCAGGGGTGTCAAGCCAGGATGAATTGGTTATTACAGGCATGTTTATAGACTGTCTGAGGGACCTTGTATCTTGTGTGGTAATGTCAGAGATAATGTTATGATTCTCCGGAGCTTGGGGGTCTTTGATGACACGGTTAATGAGATGTACCAGGGAGCATCCCAGCAGGTTGCTCTCAGACCTCCCACATCAAAAGGAGCAACTTTACCCCTTCGGAGCTGTAGTCCCAAATCCCTCATCTGGGCTTTTTTTTTCCAAACCTTTTCTTGTTCTTTGTCAACATTAACTTTGTCTGTCAGTTCAAATTCAAAAGTTGTTACTTTGCAATTTTTTTCTTCCTTTCCTTTGACCTTCCCTCACAATGGATTTTAGAACTATGTAGAAGCAAGAAATAGAGAACAGAAAGGGATGTTCAACAAATGGTTCACTATGAAGGAAGGAAGACAGATAGATAAATCTGAACCCAAAGGGGTTTTATAAAAGGTTATTTTTATAAGAATATCCTTAAAGGGGTTTTACAGCCAAAATAGACCAATCAGCGGGGTGCTGACACTCAGTAACCACATCGATTAGCTGTTTGGCGCCTACACTACACTGTGCTCATCAGGCTATTTTGGCCTGAAAAACCCTTAAAGTATATTTTAACCCTGCTGTTCTGTTCGGTCAAAAATGACTGAATTTGAAATTTGATATTTTTTTAAATATTCATTATGCGGTTCTGAAACTTGTGATTCATTGACTTTTCCTCATTTGAGGGGTTCTTACTAATAGCAGTTTTTATTTATTTATTTTTTGTTTACTTTTTGCTCCTCGTCTTTTTTTACTCTTGTACTGTTTGGTCAAAAATGACCGATAGCCTTTTATACTAATCTCCAACCATTTTTTGAAAAAATAAAGGAGTTATAATCTCATTTTGGTCAATCTGTAACAGAGACAACAGAAAGCCAGACATGATGTTACATTACAATGCCACTAAAGGGAAAGTCATAGGCACTTACACCTGTAAACGCAAAACTAATCGGTGGCCAATGGTTGTTTTTTACAATATTCTTGATGTGTCGGTGTACAATGCATTATGTGTTTGATGTTACTAGTTATAGTTTACAGTTTTATAAAGACTTTTTTTGTGCAAATGTGCAATATGCATGAATAATGCAATAAGGCCATCTAACATTTTTTTGACACAAAAAAATATATAAATTAAGTTTTTTATTTCATTTTTCATTTGTTTATGAACAACCATGTTCACATACAGTATAAGGCTATGTTAACACTGCGTATGTTTCCGGCCGTAGTGCGAACCGCGAATATACGTACATAGTTTTGAGGTTGATGCGTTTGCTTGAAAGTATACGATATACGCCCGCACAATGCACACTACGTATGAGCTGACGGCCGGATCGTATACGGCGCCGTGAAAAATGAACAAGACCATTGTTTGAGGACGGAAATGTTGAAACTCACGGCGGTGGATTTCCATGCGGTCCCGTACAAAATACTTATTTCAGCCAAATTGAACTTGATTTTTCAAACCAAAAGGTTCTGTGTGGTTTACGGGGCTGGGCGAAGATTCGCCTCAGATAGCTTCGAAACATGCTAAGGAAGCATAACTGTACTACGGGCGTATGTTCACGGTTCGTACGCATCCGGCCCCATGTCTACTTTTCCCACACCCGTAGTTTCAGCCGCACGTGTACGGCGGCGTATGAAATGCGGCCGGACTCATACGCAGTGTGAACATAGCCTAATAATGCAAAAGACATTCAAATAAAATACTAGTTAGTATACTTAATTGGCCCAGTCAAAAATGACCGAAACATTATATGTGTATAGTAGAACCGAACAGAACAGCAGGGTTAATGAAAATAAATTATAAAATTCATTTAACCTGGTACTAAAATTGGTCCCAACAGGTGCGGATTAACTTTACCATAGGCCCCGGGCTGTTCACCAAACCTGGGCTCCCCCGCACCCCGCTGTAATTATGACAGCACTAGCCTGGGGTATATAGTACAGGATAGTTATTGTCATGATGCCCTGATTTCTGCAAAACTGCAGTAAAAAAGGAGTGATTGTTTGCAAACCATGGCTGAACTGTATGCAGAGAAAATACACTACTAAAAGTATAATTTTTGGGGGGAGGCCATGGGCCCCCCAGGAGCTCAGGGCCCCGGGCTACCGGCCAAAAAGGACCTATTATAATCCGCTACTGGGTCCCAAAAATCCTCCCATTCTCCACATAAGGTTTGTTCTAGGGCAGTGTTGGCTAACCTTGACACTCCAGCTGTTGGAAAAATACAATTCCCATCATGCCTGAGCAACCTAAGATATGGCTTTGGCTGCCTAGGTATGATGGGAATTGTAGTTTTGCCACAGCTGGAGTGTCAAGGTTACCCATCACTGTTCTAGGGAGACAACCTTTTTCCATGGGTGATTTTAAGAACCAGATGCCATAACATCCGTACAGGGGCAGAGGGTTTCATTTCCTCTACACATTTCCATATGCAATATTTTCTTTAATAAAGGCCAACACTTAGAAACCATAAGGGTAAAAAGTTCACTTTATAATTTTTGATCATGTAAAACCACCTTTTATAAGAGTGATCTTCTTTAGAAGGTTATCAGGCTATCTTATGGTTTTGGAGAATTTATGCTCCAGTCTTATTTACCTTGCTTCAGTTCAATGATGATAATAATTTTGGAGAGAGAGAAAGAAAGGAAGGGTGGCCATTCATGAACACTGTGCACTCATGAACATTTTAGGTGTTTTATATGTATATAAGTTAAAAAAATTTTTAATGGCCGTCCACCATTAACCCCTTAAATGCCGTGACCGGAGCATCTCCAGTCACTTACCGATCGGGACCCCCGCAGCGTGTCTGCTGAGGTCCCGATCGCACTGCCTGACTGCTGGGGGTATACTCCTTACCTCCGTGCAGACCGATCCATCTGTTCCATGGGGGTTTACCATGCTGTAGCATTAGTATATACAGGGGTTGGGCCCCTGTTTACCTTTTACCTGGATTGTTACATATTTCTTACTCGTTGGCCCATACCTATTTGTATACACGTGCATATAACATTCCCCTATCAGGGAACTGGTGATTATTCATTACCATTTGGACAGAGAATATACACACCGTATTGTGGTGCTGCTTTATGGTTGTTTTCTGTTAATAATTGTTTTTATCTCTTTGTTTTGTGCTTCAATAAAGATTATTTTTATATATTATATTCATTAGTGGATGTGCTGCATATTTGTGCTCGCTCTTTCTTCTCTCTTTTTCGGTATATGTTGCATTTCTAGCACAGCAGCACCCTAACATCAGTCATTTAGTGGTGCCTCCCTATTCACATAGTTATTTTGGGGGTTCATTTTATGGTAGATTTAAAGATGTCATTACAAAGTACACCTGATCCTGAAAAAACAAGCCCTCACATGGCCCTGTAGGTGGAAAAATAAAAGAGTTATAGGTCTTAGAAGGCTAGGAGGAAAAAACAAAAATGCAAAAGTGACAATTGGCCTGGTCCTTAATGTCATTTCAGGCCTGGTCCCTAAGTGGTTAAAGTGTCACTGTCATTATAACTTTAAAAATCTAAATCAACAGTAGAGGTGATATAGAGCAAATTTTCAATATACATTCATTATTTTTTTTTGTTGTTATCATGCTGTAAAACAAAGCTGAACTTACCAGAAATCCAGGTCCAGTCTCCTGAAGGCAAATTTTCTGACTTGTGCTGGTTGAAAAAACAGACTAAACACAAAAATTCCGGACAGCACAGAGAGTCATGGCTCAATATGTCCATCAATCACATGACTGCCTTTGACTGACTGTCTGTGAGTGCTCAGACGACCTGGGAAACACAGGACTTCCTGTTTTCTCGTTGTTTCCTGTTTTTTGAGGAAAAAAAGAGTCAGAAAACAGGAAGAGCTGTGTTTTCCGTGATAACTAAAAAAAATAAAAAATGAATGAATGAATGAATGTATATTGCAAACTTGCTGTATATCATATCTGTTGCTGATTTAGATTTTAAAAGTTATAATGACAGTGACTGTAAGGAACTTACCTTGTCCGGCTCCAGCGGCGTCTCCTTCCAGCTCGGCTCCGGCTGTCGGCTCGGGAGCGCGCCGCTGCTCCGCCCGCCGGAGCCGAGTGACGTCACGGAGACCCGACGGCGTCCCTAGCAACCGGGGACGCCGTGGGGTCACGTGACCGTCAGCTGGCCGGCCGGCACGCAGCTGATGTGTTTTGCACTCAGGCTGAGTGACAGGTCGCCCGGCCGCTCAGCCTGCAGTGCACCAGCTGCAGTGAGGCTGGACTCAGGAGGCCGGACCAATCAGCCTTTGGTCCGGGCTCCTGGTCCAGTATAAAGTTTCAGTGTAGCCAGCAGGTTACCGCTGGCTATTAGTTGTTCTGATCCCAGCTCCCCAGTCCCTTGTATTCTGTCCTATCCTTTCTCATTTCGACTTGCCCGGATTCTGACCTTTTTGCCTGTCCCCTGACTCTCCGTTTGGTTCCGATTTTGTACTGCGTTGCTCGTTTGGTTACTGACTCGGCTAGTTGTCTTCCCGCTTTGTGTTTGTCTGTCTGTCTGCGTTTTATGTTCTGCACGTATACAGCATAGGGAT
This sequence comes from Dendropsophus ebraccatus, assembly GCF_027789765.1. Lineage (NCBI taxonomy): Eukaryota > Metazoa > Chordata > Amphibia > Anura > Hylidae > Dendropsophus > Dendropsophus ebraccatus. The sequence goes on from NC_091460.1 coordinate 112,359,694, forward strand.
TGTCTTCGTGGTTGTCCGCGACCGCCTAGGGTCGACCGAGGCAAGTAGGCAGGTGACAGTGGGTGGGGTCAGAGTTAGGGCCCACTGTCTAGTGTCTTATCTTCCCCAGCCACTCGTGACAGAATAGCCAGCCCAAAAATATTGTGTGACGTGTGCCAAGGATTTGTTATCATGGATCCTATGAAGGCGCTAGTGGAACAGATGCAGAATCTGAACACATTGGTTCAGAATCTCGCTGAACGGGTTCAAGAGCAGGAGGCTGCTCCTCGACAGGTTACGATGACCACGCCCTCTCCCCCTGAACCGCCTGTACAACTCCCGGAAAAATTTAAGGGGAATAGAAAGAGTTTTCGAACCTTCAGAGAAGGGTGTCGGTTGTTTTTTCGACTGCGTCCCCGTTCGTCAGGGGATGAGGCCCAAAGAGTGGGAATAATCATGTCCCTCCTGCAGGGTCCCCCACAAGAGTGGGCATTCTCTCTCCCTCCTAACGCCATAGAACTAACTTCTGTGGACTTTTTCTTTTCGGCCTTGGGACTATTGTACGATGACCCTGACAGGACTGCAGTGGTCGAGCGACAATTGACGTCCCTAAAACAGGGGAAAAGACCAGTTGAAGATTATTGCGCAGAGTTCCGCCAGTGGTGTATCCCATCTGGTTGGAACGACTCTGCTCTGCGCTACCAGTTCCGGGTGGGTCTCTCTGACCAGTTGAAGGACCTGTTAATAGCCTATCCTCCCCCTGAAACGTTAGAAGAGACCATGACGTTAGCCATTAGGGTAGATCGCCGGATGCGAGACAGACGAAGGGAGAAGTGCACCTCTGAACCCTGTAATACCTCTTCCTCATTCAGGTCATTCAGGCGCACAGGTACCACTCGATAAGAATTAATTGATGGTTCCCATCTCGCTATGCTTGGGCGAGAGATGTATCTCGGGGTTTGCCCATGTTGACTCAGGGGCATCCGCTAATTTTGTTAATTCCGGGTTTTGGTCCGGTCTGGGGGTATGCCCGCTTCAGCTTAAATGCCCGCTGAGTATCACGGGGCGGATTTTACCCCATTGGCCCAAGGAAGAGTAAAATATATTACTCCTCCTCTCGAAGTGAAAGTGGGGTCGATCCATTCTGAGTGTCTAGATTTTTTGGTTATGGACAATTTGTCCTCTGATGTTATTTTAGGTTTACCATGGTTGACCCAACATAACCCTGTGTTTGATTGGGTAAACAGAGAACTTGTCCAATGGGGACCAGGTTGTGCCGCCCATTGTATTTCTATGAATTTAACTGAATGTTCTTCGTTAGAAGGAGAGCTCCCTGAATTTCTATCTGATTTTCTTGATGTCTTTGATGAAAAATCGGTGGACGAGCTACCCCCTCATCGTCCATACGATTGTGCTATTGATTTAGTTCCTGAATCCAAGTACCCGAAAGGACGCATTTTTAACTTGTCTAAACCAGAGAGAGAGGCTATGTGTGATTATGTTAAAGAGAGTTTACATAAGGGTCACATCCGTCCTTCCTGTTCTCCCCTTGGTGCTGGGTTTTTCTTTGTGGGTAAAAAGGATGGTGGCTTACACCCTTGCATTGACTATCGGGAATTAAATAAAATCACGATTAAAAATCAACATCCTCTCCCTCTGATTCCTAATTTGTTTGATCAGATTGTGGGGGCCCGGTGGTTCTCCAAAATTGACCTCCGGGGGGCCTATAATTTGATTCGTATAAAGGAGGGCGATGAATGGAAAACTGCCTTCAATACTCCCGAAGGACACTTCGAGTACCTTGTCATGCCCTTCGGGTTGTGTAATGCACCTGCAGTTTTTCAACGTTTTGTTAACGATGTTTTTCGCGACTACCTGGGACGTTTTTTAGTGGTATACCTGGATGATATCCTGATTTTCTCTCCAGATTGGTCTTCGCATGTTGGTCATGTTCGTAAGGTTATGGAACTCCTAAGACTTAACCATTTATTTGCTAAATTGTCAAAGTGCCAGTTTGGTGTTCAGGAGGTCTCTTTTTTGGGATATAAAATCACCCCTAGTTCTTTTGGGATGGATCCCCTTAAGGTGACGGCCATTGCCAAGTGGGAGCGCCCAAGGAATCTTAAAGCTTTACAGAGATTTTTGGGATTTGCTAACTATTACAGAAAATTTATTAAGGGGTTCTCAGTGATTGCTAAGCCCTTAACAGATCTTACCAGAAAGGGAGCTGATGTGGATAACTGGACTCCTGAAGCCATTCTGGCATTTGACAAACTTAAAAGATGTTTTTCTGTAGCTCCGGTGTTGATTCAACCTGACTTTGAGCAACCTTTTATTGTCGAGGTGGATGCCTCAGAGGTAGGGGTGGGGGCTGTTCTTTCACAGGGTCCTGAAACTCTCACCAATCTCCGACCCATTGCCTATTTCTCTAGAAAGTTCTCCAAAGCAGAATGCAACTATGATATAGGCAATAGGGAACTCCTTGCCATTAAGTGGGCGTTCGATGAATGGAGGCACTTTCTAGAGGGGGCTAAACACAAAGTTAAGGTTTTAACCGACCACAAAAACCTTGTTTATTTAGATAAAGCTAAGCGTCTTACTCCACGACAGGCCAGATGGGCACTCTTTTTCACACGGTTTAACTTTGAAATCACCTTCAGACCGGGTTCCAAAAATATAAGGGCAGATGCTTTATCTCGTAGTTTCAACGTCAATGAAGTCCCCATAAAGGAGTCTGAAACCATCTTATCTCCGGGGGTGGTGGTGGCTATACTGCAGCCCGATCTGGCTGCCCAAGTTGTCCAGTCTCAATCTATGGCGCCTAGAAATACCCCGGAGAACAAACTATTTGTTCCCCCAAATCTTCGTTTGAGAGTTCTGGAAGAAACACATTGTTCAGTTTTGGCAGGTCATCCAGGTATTGCTGGTACTAAGTATTTGTTATCTCGTCATTATTGGTGGCCATCTTGGGTCAGAGATACTAAGCTGTTTGTGGAGGCTTGTGAGATTTGCGCCAGGTCCAAGGTTCCTCGCAGATTACCCGAGGGACTTCTCCAACCCCTACCGGTACCTGCTAGACCTTGAACCCACATCTCAATGGACTTCATAACTGATTTACCACCCTCTAAGGGTAAAACTGTGATTTGGGTGGTGGTTGATAGGTTCTCTAAGATGTGCCATTTAATTCCTCTCAGCAAGCTTCCTAATGCTCGTACCTTGGCTTCTCTTTTTATTAATCATATCTTACGTTTACATGGTGTACCAGAGAATATTGTTTCTGACAGGGGAGTACAATTTGTGTCTAAATTCTGGAGGGAGTTTTGTGGTCGCCTGGGCATATCCTTGTCCTTTTCTTCAGCTTTCCATCCGCAGTCCAATGGTCAGACGGAAAGGGTTAACCAGTCACTGGAGCAGTTCTTGAGATGTTTTGTTGCAGGGTTACAGGAGAAATGGAGAGAATACTTATCTTTGGCAGAGTTTGCCCTAAATAATCGTGAAAGTCAGTCTCTCAAAATGTCACCATTTTTTTGTAATTTTGGGTTTAATCCTCGTTGTTCTTCTGTACATGCGGCCGAGTCCATTAATCCATCCGCTGAAAAAATCTACAGAAAACTGTGCACAGTTTGGGCCCAGGCTCTTCAGAACCTGGTTAAAGCCCAAGAAAATTGTAAGAAACAATCAGACAAAAGACGTATATCTGGCCCTGAGTACAGGGTAGGTGACAAGGTATGGCTCTCTACTAAAAACTTGAGATTGAAAACACCATCTGGTAAACTTTCTCCTAAATATATTGGTCCTTATGCCATAGTAAAAGTCGTCAACTCAGTTTCGTTTAAGTTACTGTTGCCTAAGAGTCTAAAAATTCACGATGTCTTCCATAAGTCTCTGTTAAAGAAATATATTAATCCCGTGTTACCGTCTGCTCCCCCTGCTCCTTTGATTATTCAGGGTGAACTTGAATATGAGGTAGAGAAGATTCTGGATTCTCGCCGAGTTCAGAGTTCTTTACAGTATCTGGTTCATTGGAGAGGATTTGGCCCAGAGGAGCGCACTTGGGTAGCAAGTAGGGATATGCATGCACCACGTCTCATTCGGCAATATCATTTGCACAACCCGTCTAGACCAGGTCCTGTTACCAAGGGTCCTGAGGCCCCTCATAAGGGAGGGGGTAATGTAAGGAACTTACCTTGTCCGGCTCCAGCGGCGTCTCCTTCCAGCTCGGCTCCGGCTGTCGGCTCGGGAGCGCGCCGCTGCTCCGCCCGCCGGAGCCGAGTGACGTCACGGAGACCCGACGGCGTCCCTAGCAACCGGGGACGCCGTGGGGTCACGTGACCGTCAGCTGGCCGGCCGGCACGCAGCTGATGTGTTTTGCACTCAGGCTGAGTGACAGGTCGCCCGGCCGCTCAGCCTGCAGTGCACCAGCTGCAGTGAGGCTGGACTCAGGAGGCCGGACCAATCAGCCTTTGGTCCGGGCTCCTGGTCCAGTATAAAGTTTCAGTGTAGCCAGCAGGTTACCGCTGGCTATTAGTTGTTCTGATCCCAGCTCCCCAGTCCCTTGTATTCTGTCCTATCCTTTCTCATTTCGACTTGCCCGGATTCTGACCTTTTTGAATGTCCCCTGACTCTCCGTTTGGTTCCGATTTTGTACTGCGTTGCTCGTTTGGTTACTGACTCGGCTGTTTGTCTGTCTGTCTCCGTTTTATGTTCTGCACGTATGCAGCATAGGGATTGTCTTCGTGGGTGTCCGCGACCGCCTAGGGTCGACCGAGGCAAGTAGGCAAGTGGGTGGGGTCAGAGTTAGGGCCCACTGTCTAGTGTCTTATCTTCCCCAGCCACTCGTGACAGTGACACTTTAGAATAAGACATCCCCCAAAATAAGGCTTCCCCTGAAAGTAAGACCCCACTGACACACTCCGCCACCATGCTGCTGGGTTGTGATGACAACTACTAACCAGTATATAATAAAAGTTAATTTTTTTGTTCAACAAAAAGTGTGAATTCTTCTTCATGGAAAAATAAGACATCCCCTGAAAATAAAGCAGCACATCTTTGGGAGCAAAAATTTACTTAAGAAACTGTCTTATTTTCGAGGAAACAGGGTAATGATCATGGTCATTATTAGCCGTTGTCTATGTTATGAGATTGCCATCGATGTGTTCCCGAAGTGGGAACATAGCTCAACATTATTATGAAAGTGCTGATGGATGATTACTAGAGATGAGCGAAACCGGGTTCGGGTTTGAGTCGATCCGAACCTGAACGTTCGGTATTTGATTAGCGGTGGCTGCTGAACTTGGATAAAGCTCTAAGGTTGTCTGGAAAACATGGATACAGCCAATGACTATATCCATGATTTCCACATAGCCTTAGGGCTTTATCCAAGTTCAGCAGCCACCACTAATCAAATGCCGAAAGTTCGGGTTCGGATTAACTTGAGCATGCTCGAGGTTCGCTCATCTCTAATGATTACACAATCATTAAAATCATAGTGATTTTTCACATAACAATTTCCCTTTAAATAATCTGATCTTGGATAGAACTTGTACTAGGAGTCCACTACCCAGGAGACTGACAACTGTCATGGAGGTGCTAAATGTTTTTTTGAATAATCATTCTTACTGTTAAATTTAAATAACTCTTATCAGATAAATGAGCAGCAAAAGTTTCTTTTTTGAGGTTATGGTTACCATATACATTTCTTAAGGATTTACCAAAAGACTTATTCCACAGATAAATATTATTGCTATAGATTGCTCAAAACATAATTTTTTAATAGGAATAATTAAAAAAAAATCTACTGTATTTATATATTGATGTCACACAATTGTTATGATGCCCCCTTTTTTTAATGTCTCAAAATATCCACCAAATGTATTCAGTGCCTATGAGAGGCACCCCCTTTTAGTGTGCTGAATCTTACTGGATGGCCTCTAAATAGCAGGAATCTTTTTGCAGCCAAGTTTTAAAGTGGAACTGATCTACTGTACATGCATAAGTACACAATATAATAATAAGTATCTAAAAGAAATAGTTACCGTTAATATCACACGTTTTGTCTGATCCAACTGATAATTGCTATTTTTAATCAAAGCTATACTTCTTTCATAAATTAGTAAATCTATAATACACATCTGTCGGATGTGTACATCTGTATACACAAAGACATTTATTCTGCAACATAACCCAAGGCTGATACAGTATTTGTGTAAACTCAAACATGCAGAGAAAAAGTCGGCACTCAAAGTTATAGGTACAGAAAATTTCACATGCATGGGGGAGGGAAATAAACGCATGACAGGAATAAGTACGTCAAGTAAGGAAAGGCTGTTGCCAGGGCGCACCTGCGTTAATTCCCCTGAGGGCATGCATGTGATTGTTTCTGAATAAATGCACTGACTACTGCAACTGTACTGGTGAGTGCCGTCTTCTTCCTATGCATGTTTGAGTTAATTCTCTTTGTGGTTGCTGTCCGGTGCTTTTCATCTGATATAGACTGTCTGCTTATTTGCCGGTTAGCGTCCATCGTGCTACTCCTCTGGTGCCAGCCTGATTGCTGTCTGCACAGTTATATATGTATATAAGTTTGTACTATATGGCTTGTATTAATTTGAAGTCACTTCCCTTTTGATAAACAGAAAGTAAATCAAAAGCAAAACAACTGTCTTCAAACTTAGCTCTCCTTTTTATAAATACTTGATGGATCTGCATGCCTGCACCTGCTCAGACCTCGGTGCGGTCCTCAGCCAAGACTGCACTCTTACCCATTAGTGTTTTAGTATTTGAATTCTATGTTTCAATTGCACTTCTTTGAACACAGCTCAGTTCCATCTGCCCTGGTAATTGATTCTTTACCACACCCATCTCCTCCCTGTTGAGTTCCCTTTGGTCATTTAACAGTTAACCTTTTGTTTTGTTATGTGATTGACATCCACTTTCCACTCATCCTTTGCTTTTTCAGTCTCTCTTCTGTGTGCCTAGTCCAATCACTTGCTGGACTGGGTCCCTGGCCTCCTATAAAATGTCTATTTGTCCAGTAGTCTTTGCTAGCTATTAGTCTCACTTGAGCATGCTAAGTGTCCCTGTTTCTTTATCTCTGTATCTCCATTTCTGTTATCTGATCTCAGCTCTGGTACCTCTGATTACTCCTTTGATTCTGAATTTGTACCAAGTTTTCCTCTAAGGCTAATGTATCATCGGCCCAGCCCATATGACTATCCCTTGGTGTTTTTTCCGTCTTGTCCCTTTTTTGTGTTTTACACAGCTTAGGGGACTTTGCCCAGTCGCCTGCAATCTCCTAGTGGCAACCAAGCTTACAGTGGAAATTGTTTGTGTTTTGCTTATTTGACATAAGGTGTGGTGTAGTAATGTACACAAAAACTACAGCAAATTGCGTTCTTTATTCTTCCCTGTCTACACACTGAGGAAATAGTAATAATAATAATAATATGAAAAATATTGTCTAATAAAATTATGTCATATATAATATTTAATGTATTGTCATTTGATGTCTCTATCAACACAAGATAATTTGATTTTATGAGACCATTCTTCCAACTCACTATGCTTCTCATAATCTATTAATTGGGTAATCTAAACGTTAATAATTATCTCTATATACTTTAGGAACATCAATATTTCAATGTACACCTTATTCGGGAAAGTACAATATTCTGCAAGTGGGAAACTATACTTCCTGGAAAGTACTTTAGGCAATGGATGTCATTGAGATTACTACATTTTACTTCTTCTATATCATTAAGTCATAAAATTATTTGAATATATTTTTAAAGAAAGTTAAGAAATTCTCATAAACTTAATATTGATGGATACATTGGTATATAATGGACAGAGAGTTATATTTTGAACTGATATCTCTATTGCCAAGTTAAAGCCTGCATTATGTTTTAGAGCTGAATTCACAATTCTACTAAGTGTAAAACTGAAATCTAACTATAACTTGCTCTGGGAAGTGTATTCTTATGTTGTAGACTATCGCAATCCATTTGCATGATATGGCTATGTTGTTAGGTGCATGTCTGTTAAAGGGATATTCCAGTTGAAAAAAATTGTTTTCTATCAACTGGTGTTAGAAAGTTATACAAATTTGTTAATAACTTCTGTTAAAAAATCTCATGTGCTCCAGTACGTATCAGCTTCTGTATGTCCTGCTGGAAGTTGTGTGTTCTTTCCCATCTAACACAGTACTCTCTTCTGCCCCCTCTGTCCATGTCAGGAACTGTCCAGAGCAGTAGCAAAGCCCCATAGAAAACCTCTCCTGCTCTGGACAGTTCCCCTTCAATTAGTTTGTGAAGTAGTAACCAGAAAGCAGGCAGACGTAAATCATAGATGAAAATCTACTCCTGCTTGGAGAAGATGAAGATTTTTGCACCTTTTTGAGGTTAGCTGAATTTACTAAGAGCGTTAGGGCTCTATTAAACAAAATGTTACTCGTCCATACTTTACCGATTACCGGCCATTCTAAACGATAATCCTTTGGTGTAATGCTATGATTAAGATTGAGTATCATTAAAATGGCGGATTAGCCTATATTTGTGAATCTTATGTAAAGCTTCAATAAAGTGTTTGGACTGTACAGAGTTGCTGGAAACCCTTTGCATCTACTACTGTGGTGAACTCACGCTGTCCTTGCACCGAGTGAAGCATATTCTGGACGGGTGCAGTTCCAGCTGGTTGAGTATACTACTTGGATCTTTGGTGTAATAGTGCATTTTAAAAGACGACTATCAGCCAACATCATGATAGTGACAGTCTGCGGTACGTCGCTCTGTGTAATAAGAGTGGTGGTCTGCTGCAGCTGCTCTCTTCAATATGGCATCTAAGAATTACCTGGACATCCCCTCCCGCAGCTCTCTGCTGTCCCCTGCTCCTCCCACTCTCTGTCCATGTGGTATAATAGCACAGACAGAGACCGGCCGGGTCACAGAACGGCTGGTCTGTGCCTGGATCATCGCGGCCGGTACTTAAGTACCGGCCGGATGATCCGTTCAGCCGCAGAGCTCTGATGTTTCCCAAAAAAAGATAGAATAAAAATTGATTAAATGTCATATGTCCCCCCAAATTATATCTATGCAAAAAAATCTCCCCCAAAAATTGTATAAATACAAAAAAATAAGTCATCACACAAGTTATAGAGGTCGAAACATGATGAGGCAAAGAAAATAGTAAAATCTAGAATTAGATAAATCACTGTAATTGTGGTAAATTATAGCACTTTGTAGCCTGATTCCAAAAGGGCATTTACTTGCTTAAAACACTCCCTGGTTCCAAGATGTGGGAGTGTTACTACTTGGTTGACTACCTGTATTTTTCACTATTTAGTCTTATAGGTGGCAACTTTATTGCACTATAGGGTGCATGTGCTAGGCTAATGGTGGTTTTACACATAGAGATTTGACATATGTTTGAAGCCAAAGCCAGGAACACACTATAAACAGAGAACAGGTTATAAAGGAAAGATTGAGATTTCTCCTCTTTCCAAATCCATTTCTGGCTTTGGCTTCAAAAATATGTCAGATAAATCTCCCTGTGTAAACACACCATAAAGGGAAGTGATTAGGAGTACAAATGAGTGAATCTCTCATCTAAACAAAGTGAATCGCTTTCTTTGACCAGCGCTCTGCTCATATTATTTCTGGATGCTTTTTGGCAAATAGCATCTGGAAGCTATAGCTGTTCCACATTGTAGTGAATGGTTAATTAAATTGCGGGCACACCCAACGATGCCCACAATTCAATATAAAAAAATTATGTGCTGAACGCCTCCCGGTGGCTGGCCGTATAACATGGACGGTGTTATACGTTGGGTGAGCATAGTCTAAGGTGGTTTGAATAAAAGCACTATGCTACTATTTTGGATTTATCTAGACATAGGGGAGATTTATCAAACATGGTGTAAAGTGAAACTGGCTCAGTTGCCCCTAGCAACCAATCAGATTCCACCTTCCACTTTACAAGGAGTCTGTGAGGAATAAAAAGTGGAATCTGATTGGTTGCTAGGGGCAACTGAGCCAGTTTCACTTTACACCATGTTTGATAAATCTCCCCCATTGGGTCTAGTCTGGTGACTTCTTCACCATTTCTTGTTTAGGCCTGTGCTGCTGATGGTTGCATTTTGTACTGTATTTAGGATATCCAGTCCTCAGCTTGTTGTAGTGTTGAGAATGTTTGGATAAAAAAGGCAATCAATGGCTGTAATGCTACGTTTACACGGAACGATAATTCGCCCGATCGTACGATTAACGATGTCGGAGTAACGTTTTTTTTTTTTTCATAAGGATCAGCGTTTAGACGGTACAATATATCGTACGGAAATTCGTTTTGCAATTGTTTTAAGATCGCCTAAGCCGGCCGATCGCCCCCGCTGCCCCGGCCACGAGCATACCTTACCTGCTCGGCGTAGCGGGTGTTCGAAATTTCCGGCTCCCCTCTTCAGTGCATTGATTGGCTGAAGAGGGGAGCCGGGAATTTCAAACAGCTCCTCTTCAGTCAATCAGTGATGTCGTGCATTGATTGGCTGAAGAGGGGAGCCGGGAATTTCAAACAGCTCCTCTTCAGCCAATCAGTGCTGCCGTGCATTTTTTCCAAATACACTGATTCATTTTAATAAGAGAAGTGTGCCGATGTTTCCCTGTTACTATGGTCAAACGAACCTAGACACCCACAGTCCACTCATTGGTGTATTTTTAAACTTATACTTTGCATCATGATATATACCCATTACTAATAAAGGTATTTTTATTATATATAATTTCTTTAGATTCTGGGTAAATTTAGAGTCTTATTAGTCCAGTTTCTAACTGGTTCTATGTGTAATTTGCCGTGCATTGATTGGCTAAAGAGAGGAGTCGGGAATTTCAAACAACTCCTCTTCAGCCAATCACTGCTCCTCTTCAGCACTGATTGGCTGAAGAGGAGCTGTTTGAAATTCCCAGCTCCCCTCTTCCGCCAATCAATGCACTGAAGAGGGGAGCCGGGAATTTCGAACACCCGCTACGCCGAGCAGGTAAGGTATGCTCGTGGCCTGGGCGGCGGGGGTGACGTTCGGGGCGGCGGGAGTGACAATCGAATTCGACCATTATCGTGCGAATTCGCACGATAATCGTTCCGTGTAAACATAGCATAAATCATTCTGAGAGAACTTGCTGCATATGAATTAATAAGCTATGTATAAGAAAGCTACACAGATCTCTATGTAGTGTGCTCCCCCTAGAGACAGCTGGAAAAAAAGACAATTTTATTATATTATACCCTAGATGTGGAGAAAGATGTGTGAAGAAAACAATGGCATATGGATCTCTTTATTAAAAAAAAAAAATAATGAATTCTTGATCTCTTGACCTATTAATTTAAATTAAATTAAATTACAGGTACACTTTCCTGTCCAAAACCACTACTAACTACTGCACTATTCTGAACAATATAATAATAATAATAATAATAATAATAATAATAATTATTATTATTATTATTATTATTATTATTATTATTATTATTATTATTATTATTATTATTATTATCATCATTATTATTATTATTAACAACATACAAGCATATAAAAATATTACAATAAATGGAAGTGTTTCCCACTAGAGCACTACAGATATCCAGAAATAGATAATAACCGCCATGTATAATATATATCAATACTTCTTCTTCAACTCAGATCACCACAGTACAGTAGGTATCAACTGTTGCACCAGGCTAGACCAACACAAGTATAATAGGAATATTATCACTAACCATGGAAACCAACCTTTATAAAGTGCATGATATAATGTATTGTAGACCCACTATGCTAAAGAAGAAATTTGACTTTCGGTCACACCAGGGAGTAGAGTTTAAATGGCCTCTAGGTCTTCACCCATTATCCCACTCCAATATATGGAAGTTGGACTTCTGCTGCAAGAGGAAACCAGGTTACGTGGTACCAGTGTGGGTAGCAGCTGGTCATGTGATACTACCAGAGAATCAGGCAGTAAAGACAAAGTTAACAGGGCTGGGTATCAACAGAAAAAATCAAGAAGGTACCAGAGACGATGCAGGTGGCTAAAATGCAGATTAAACACTCTAGGTTGACAACAAGAGAGGCTAGCAGTATAAAAGGGGTATGGCGGGCAATCGTAGTCTGAGGAACAGACTACAATACACAGAATAGCAGACACAGGATCAACGCTTTCACTCAGGAACACTAGGAACTAGGGATGGTCTGAACCGAGTTCGGTTCGGGTTTGTACGAACCCGAACTCCCGGTAACGATTCCCGCTGTCTGCCCGCTCTGTGCAGCGGGCGGATCCAGAGGAAGGACTGCCTGGAAAACTGGGATACAGCCATAGCCATAGGCTGTATCCCAGTTTTCCAAGCGGTCCTCCCGCTGTATCCACCTGCTCCACGGAGCGGGCAGACAGTGGGAATCTGATGCAGAGCGTTCGGGTTCATACAAACCCGAACCTAAGAGGGTTCGGACCATCCCTACTAGGAACCAATAACACTTGGACAAGAGGGAATAGGTGAAGCAGCTGTAACCCTTTAGTGACCCATGACATGCCTGATATGTCATGGCACTGCTGGGGGGTTCAGGGGTTGGGCTGTGCCCCCGCTCTGAACATCTCCACTCCTGGCTGCTTTTAGTCGGAAGTGGCAGCTAACAGCTGATGCGGACCAGTCCCTGCGTCAGCTAATTAAGCATTTAAATACTGCTGTGAAAACTGACAGTGACATTTAAAGGGGTATTCCCCCCAAAATCTTTTTTGCATTAATAAATAGCCCACCCATAGCTTTCTATGTTTGTAAAATCAACTTATTAAAGCTTTTGCACCGTTTTACTGCTTTTAAGATGCTTTCAGTCCCTTTGGACACACAAAATCATCTAACCCTTTGGGTTGGGATCACTTGTGCTCCGTCTCTTCAATGGGCCGGGTTATAGTGCTTCTAGCCCTGCCCACTGAAGAGAGAGAGAACATGTGAACCAATGAGAGCACTTTCCTTCCTCCAGTATGAGCAGTGTAGTGTCACGGTGCTGTGCCCTAGCTTCCCTGTCTCTGACTCCCTCACTGTGAACCCTGTGTCGCCACCACTGCTACTAATGTCTCACCCAGTGCTGCATTCGCCACCGCTGCTGATGTCCTGGGACCTGGGGAACCGCTATGAGAGACCTGGGGGGGATGCTTCCGCAGATGCCTCCTTCTCCCTCACTGTGTGTCCCGTGTTGCCTGGTGCCACTGCTGATGTCTTGCGTGTCACCCGGTGCCACCTCCGCTGATGTCTTCTTCTCCCTCACTGCTGCGTTACACGCAGAGGCTGCATCGGGCGACACATGACACACAGTAAGAGAAAAGGAGACATCAGCAGCGGCGGCACCAGGCGACACAGGACACACAGTGCGGGAGAAGACATCAGCAGCAGCAGCTTCCTCTGGCATGGCAGCATTCCCCCTAGGTCTCTCATAGCGGCTTGGCAAGTCTCTCATAGCTTGCCCCCCAGGTGCCTCTCATACCGTGCCCCCGCTTTCCCCCGAAGGTCTCATACAGTAGTGGTGGCTCCCCAGGTCTTCCTCACTGTGTGGCCCGTATCGCCGCCATTGATGTCTCCTTCTCCCTCAGCTGCATGTCGTGCAGAGGTTGCATCGGGCGACACATGACACACCACACACAGTGAATGAGACATCAGCAGCGGCGGCACCAGGCCACATGGGACACACAGTGAGGGAGAAGACATCAGCAGCAGGTTTCTCTAGCATGGCAGCATCCTCCCCAGGTCTCTCATAGCGTGCCCCCCTCCCAAGTTCTTGCATACAGTTTTAGCGGCTCCCCAGGTCTCTCATACCGCTAACCCCCAGGTGTCTCTCATAGGGCCCCCCAGGTCTCTCATAGCAGCCCCCCAGTCTCTGCTGCAGGTTAGTCTCTGCTCTGTGCTGAGAGCAACCCCCACCTCCTCTCTCTGACAGCACCCCACTGTCTCCCAAACTGTGTGATGATTGATCACTGTGTGGGCCCCCCTTGATCACTGTGCTTCCTGTGCAATGTAGTGATGACCAGTAGTAGGCAGAAAAGAAAGCTAATGGGAGGGTACAAACAAAGCAAAGCTAGGTTTGGTAGCATTTAATTTTTTTGCTCTTGGAGGAATACCCCTATATATGCTCTAATAACGTCATCCCTGGTGGTCTATTGCTTCTGGCCAGGCCAGCGTTCAGTACTCATAGTAATTGAGCACTGATCTCAGGGCACTGATCTAAATGCACATATGTGCTGTATTGATTTCTATGAGAGTTCAGTGTAGTCATCATATAAGTCCCCAGAGGGGGACTACAAATTAAAAAAAAAAACATATTTTCATTAATAAAAAAAAAATCCAATCCAATAGGTAGAGTTTAACCCCCCCCCCCTTTCCCATTTTATAAATAAAGAAAAATAAATGAATAAAAGAACAGACATTTGATATTGCTACGTGTGGAATCATTAAAATATTGCACTCTTCTGGGCCATAACCCTTCCAGTGGATAACATATTGGGTGGAATTCTGCACATAACGGAAATCCAAAATACTCTCTACCTCATACTCAAGGTCCTCTTGTATAGCAATGGGCACAGGTGGTACAGAAGACATAATCTGTGTGTTTTTTTGTTTTTTTTTAACAGAGCTTTGTGGGAAAACATTTGTATAGAGCTCGGTAGCTGTAAGAGACTGATAACCTCAGTAAGGACCAATATACTTAGGGTTCCTTCGGGGAAAATTTGGTCTAAGACAACGGTTTCTAATGGGAAGCCAGGCCTGTTCCCTCACCTTTTTACTCTGTGCCAGATATGTGTCCTTTATTAGCTTGGTGCCTAGAGGACTATTGGGCTTTCACCAAGCACTGTACAGGTTGGACCCACACTGTGCATAGTTGTTCATAGATAGCTTTGTCAGAGGGAATTACGGATTCAGTCCTGTATACTAACACGTACCTTGAATTAACCCTTTAAGGACATGGCCCATTTTCGTTTTTACGTTTTCGGTTTTTCCTCCTTGTGTTTAAAAGGTCATAGCACTTGCATTTTTCCACCTAGAAACCCACATGACCCCTTATTTTTTGCGTCACTAATTGTACTTTGCAATTACAGGCTGAATTTTTGCATAAAGTACACTGCAAAACCAGAAAAAAATTCAAAGTGTGGTGAAATTGAAAAAAAAAACGCATTTCTTTTATTTGGGGGAAATGTGTTTTTACGCCATTCACCCTGGGGTAAAACTGACTTGTTATGCATGTTCCTCAAGTCCTTACGATTAAAACGATATATAACATGTATAACTTATATTGTATCTGATGGCCTGTAAAAAATTCAAACCGTTGTTAACCAATATACGTTCCTTAAAATCGCTCCATTCCCAGGCTTATAGCGCTTTTATCCTTTGGTCTATGGGGCTGTGCGAGGTGTCATTTTTTGCGCCATGATGTGATCTTTCTATCGGTACCTTGATTGCCCATATACGTCTTTTTGATCGCTTTTTATTAAATTTTTTCTGGATTTGATGCGACCAAAAATGCGCAATTTTGCACTTTGGGATTTTTTTGCGCTGACGTCGTTTACCGTACGAGATCAGGAATGTGATTAATTAATAGTTCGGGCGATTACGCACGCGGCGATAGCAAACATGTTTGTTTATTTATTTATTTGTTTACTTTTATTTAAAACCTGGGAAAAGGGGGGTGATTCAGACTTTTATTAGGGGAGGGGGCTTTTTACTATTAACAACACTTTTTTTTTTTTTTTTACACATATACTAGAAGCCCCCCTGGGGGACTTCTAGTATATACACTGTGATCTCTCATTGAGATCTCTGCAGCATAGATATGCTGCAGAGATCCATGAGATCGGCACTCGTTTGCTTTCGGCTGCTGCAGCCGAAAACGAACGAGTGCCGAGCCGAGGACGGCGCCATCTTGGACGCGTCCCCGGCCGGCATCAGTAACGGAGATCGCTCCTCCGGGACAAGGTCCCGGAGGAGCGATCTCCCCCACTAGACACCAGGGAAACGTTGCCTCCGGTAATCGGAGGCAGCTGTCAACTTTGACAGCTGCCTCCGATTAGCTAATTAGCGGGCACGGCGATCAGACCGTGCCCGCTAATAGCAGCGGTCCCGGGCTACTCGCGGCACCCGGGATCGCGGCACTTCAAAGCGGGGCCGCCGCGCGGCCCCGCTTTGAAGTGCAAGTGAGGACATAGGACGTACCGGTACGTCCTATGTCCTTAAGAGGTTAAACACGTAACTGCAGAAAAACTGAGACATTTACATAGCAGAATTTTCTCTCTTGTTCAGTGCAAACTCAGCTAGTGGAAGGAATTCTTTCCACTTATTTTGAGCGTTAGACACATAACACCTTAAAAACTGCCCCAACGATTGGTTGAGTTTCTCTATCTGACCATTGGTTTGTGGATGGAAAGCAGAGAAAAAGGACAGAGAAACTCCTAGCCAAGCGCAGAACTCCCTCCAGAATTCAGAAACAAACTACTGTGTAAACCCCTATCAGAAATTGTAATTTCATGCACACTATGTAAACAAAGAATACTGTTTATAAACAGAGATGCCAGGAGTCGTGCACTAGGGAGTTTTTTTTTTTTTGAGGACCGAGCCCAAAATGACCCAGTGGACCGCACCAATTTTCATTTTTGCACTTTAGTTTTTTTCCTCCTCCTCTTCTAAGAGCTCTAGCAATTTCATTTTTCTATCTACAGGGCCATGTCAAGCCTTGTTTTTTCAGGAATAGGTGTATTATGTAATGTAGAGATGAGCGTAGAGATGAGCGTACCTCAAGCATGCTCAAGACCATCTGAATCGTTCGGCATGTAATTAGCGGTGGCTGCTGAAGTTGGATAAAGCCCTAAGGCTATCTTGTAAACATGGATATAGTCATTGGCTGTATCCATGTTTTCCAGACAACCTTAGAGTTTATCCAACTTCAGCAGCCATAATATGTTTATTTATTTAATTATTTTTATATTTTTTTATTTATATTATGGGATAGAGGGGTAATTTTAACTGTTATTGGGGTAGGGGCTTTGGGGTATTGTAAAAAACATTTTTTATTTATTTTACACATTATTAGATTGCAAACACTGATCATCACTATGCTATAGGCATGAATATGCAAAAGAAGAGCCCGTGGAGCCTCATCAAAGAGTCTCGAAACACAGGACTAGCCAGATATCCCTCTGGGAAGGACCAAGCTAAGGGGTGGCTCCTGTAAGGAAACCACCAAAACCACCATATTAAGTGGCCCTATAAGTCAACGTAATGACAAGGGAAAAACCAAGGCCAGGTAACCATCCACATACAGCTGTTTCGGGGTGTTGCCCCTCATCAGTTTGGAGCAGAATTCTGGCTAGGTGGGAGCAATGCCTAGTAGAGCCATAAGAAAAACAGATAGCTGATCTCAGGGAGGCCAGCCAAAGGACAACACTTCCGGCTGCTAGTGAAAGCGCTCAAAGCAGTGAAGTCCTAGGTGCATTGCCCCCTGGGAAACATGAATATGCAAAAGCAAGGCCTGTGGCTACCTGGCCTTGGTTTTTCCCTTGATCTCCCTTTTTCCCTTCAGCTATCTGTTTCTCTTATGGCTCTACTAGGCATTGCTCCCACCTAGCCAGAATCCTGCTCCACACTGATGAGGGGCAACATCCCGAAACAGCTGTATGTGGATGGTTACCTGGCCTTGGTTTTTCCCTTGTCATTACATTGACTTATAGGGCAACTTAATATGGTGGTTTTGGTGGTTTCCTTACAGGAGCCACCCCTTGGCTGGGTCAGTAGTGGATTATAATAGGGGCGTTTTAGGCGGCAGCCCGGGGCCCTGAGCTTCTGGGGGGCCCATGACCACCCAAAAAGACTTATACTTTCAATGGTGTACTGGCTCCTGGCTACACTTCTGCCATGATTTGCAAAAAATCACAGTTTTTTATGGCAATTTTGCACAAATTAGGACATCATGACATTATCTATCCTGTACTATGAATGCCCGGCTAGTGCTTCCATAGTTATAGTGGGGTGGGGGGGCCCAGGCTTGGTGAACAGCCCGGGGCCTATGGTAAAGTTAATCCGCCCCTGGGCTGGGTCCTTCCCGGAGGGATATCTGGCTAGTCCTGTGTTTCGAGACTCTTTGATGAGGCTCCACGGGCTCTTCTTTTGTATATTCATGTTTCCCAGGGGGCAATGCACCTAGGACTTCACTGCTTTGAGCGCTTTCACTAGCAGCCGGCAGTGTTGTCGTTTGGCTGGTCTCCCTGAGATCAGCTATTTGTTTCTCTTACGCTATAGGCATAGCATTGATCAGTGTTATAGGCGCTCTGCTCGTTGAGCCTGCCTGTGGCACTTACACTTAAACGCCACGATTGTGGCATTGTGGGAGAATTAAATCCTGATGATGATCTACATATACACGCAATTTTGTGTTTATTGCATCACATATTTCTATATTTAGTAAAGCTTGGCCAATGTTCCTAATCTCCTAATGTAATCACATACAGTACTGTGCAAAAGTTTGAAACAGGTATAAAAAAAAATCTGGCAAGCTAATAATAATAATAATAATAATAATAATTAGGGATGGTCCGAACCGAGTTCGGTTCGGGTTCGTACGAACCCGAACTCTCGGTAATGATTCCCGCTGTCTGCCGGTTTCATGCAGCGGGCGGATCCAGCGGGAGGACCGCCTGGAAAACTGGGATACAGCCATAACCATAGGCTGTATACCAGTTTTCCAGGCAGTCCTCCTGCTGTATCCACCCGTTCCACGGAGCGGGCAGACAGCGGGAATCTGATGCCGAGCGTTTGGGTTCATACGAACCCGAACCTCGGAGGGTTCGGACCATCCCTAATAATAATAATAATTATTATTATTATTTTTGTTTCTTTTTTAAATGAATAAAATGCAAAGTAAATGAACAGAAGTAGTTCATATAATAACGTTTAGGACCAGGGACGTATCTTATATGCTGAACTATATATGCTGCACATATTATTAGTAAATTTCTTGTTTGTAATCTTTGTAATGCATGCACAAACACATTTAGGGCTGCGTTCACATGCTGCATAGTTTTGTACATAACTGTAGATCCACAATTATGGTCAAATTTAGGGCCCATTGATCTCAATTGGGCTGTTCAAACTTTATATTTATGGATATGCAAATCCATAAATTTTACCGTCAAAACATCCGTAACATCTACAAATGAGTAAAAAAATACAGATGAGAAACCATTTTGAACCATCCCCACTTATTTAACTATCGTCTTTCCCTTTTTTGCAGATCCACAAAAATTATGGATTACAAATGCAATACAGATGCATTACGGATGAATTTTTTGCAGATTACGGAGGAAAATTGCAGATGATTGCAGACATTATATGCGGCCCTCAAAAATTACTGAGCATGTGAATGTAGCCTAATGCATTTTTGAAGCCTACAATATTCAGTATCATTATCAACTTTTTTTTTTTTTACCAAGAGACAATGAGTCACCTATAGGCTATGTTCACACAACAACTTTTGAGCTCTGTTTAAAATCTGTTATTCTGAGTCTAAACTAACAAACGTCAAATAGCTGTCTGGCATCCCCTAAGCGCAATGACTGGTGTTTGCACATTATTTTACTAATTGGCCTTAATTGAAAAGTCCATTGAAGTTAATAGTAAAAATGGGGAAAGATCAGTGACAAAGGAAAAACTGTGTGAACTACTAAGAAAAAACGTCTTCTTTTTGCAAAAGATGTCCAAAAATAATGATCATGTTCATTATTTTGACGTCTGCGGCAAAAATGTCCGTTATTCAGTGCATTGTGTGGATTGGACTTCCATTGACTTCAATGCAATGCCATTGCAGTCAGTTAGATCGCGTCAAAAACTGACATTTTTTTAAATATGAAAATCGGCCACCTTTTCAATAAATTTGACGTTGAGTGAACATAGCCAAAGGATATGTTCATACAAACGTCAAAAAAGTCTGTTATTGCCGAACGTTGTCTGTGCGGACATGAAAACAATGATCATAACAATAATTTTCGGACGCCTTTTGCAAACAGTGGATGCTATTGTTTAGTTGTTCACACACAGTTTATGTTTTTTTCACTGTCCTTTCCCTGTTTTAACAACTAAATTCAATGGCCTTTCAATTAACCCCTTAAGGTCAAAGCCTTTCGTTTTGCTTTTTCAATTTTATGCTTAAAAGGCCATAGCAGTTGCATTTTTTCACCTAGAGACCCACATGGGCCCTTATTTTTTGCAACACCAATTGTCCTTTAAAGATTTATTTTCCCATAAAATATGCTGCGAAACCAGAAAAAAATCATTTGCAATGTCAAATTGAAAAAAAAGGAATTTGTTTACGCCGCTTGCCCTATTGTAAAACTGACATGTTCTCTATGTTTCTTACATGAGTACAAATACAACGATATACAACTTGTATAACTTTTATTTTATTTGATGGCTTTTAAAAAATTAAAACTTTTTTTAAAAAAAACTAAATGTGTTTAAACTTTCTCTATTACCAGTCTTATTACGCTTTTTTTGGGGGGTGAGGTGTCATTTTTTGCGCCATGATCTGTACTTTTTTTTTATCGTTACCTTGATTGCTTATATGCGACTTTTGGATCAAATGTTATTACAACTTTTCTGGATTTGATATGGCCAAAAATGCACAATTTTGCACTTTGGAATTTTTTTGCGCTTACACCATTTACTGTGCAAGATCAGGAAAATGATAGTTTAATAGTTTGGGTCATTGCGCATGTGGCTATACCAAATATTTATTTATTTGTGTATTTATTTAATTATATATATATAAAATGGAAAAAGGGGGTGAATTGGACTTTTATTAGGGGAGGGGATTTTTTTATAAATAAAAAAAGAAATTACTTTTTTTATTTTTATTTAACTTGAATTTCCCCAGGGGGACTTCTGTATGCACAGAATTGATCTCTTTGAGCATTGATTTTTATGTATATACAAAGCACTGATCCATTAGATCAGTGATACATTGCTCTGGTGTACTGCAGCCCTGAGTAATGTATTGCCGAGCTGGAATCAGCATCATTGCGACGATGAGTCCTGGCCCGGGCAGAAGAATGGATCTCCCCTTCGTGATCACATTGCGGGGGGGGGGATCCGTCCCACTAGACATTAGGGACACAAGGAGCAGAGCATTTAAATGCAGCTGTCAGGTTTGACAGCTGCATTTAAATGCTTAATTAGCCAGTGCTGCAACGGGACCCACGTCGGCTAATAGAGGCACTCCCTGGCTGCAGATAGCAGCAAGGAGGGGCGCCGTTCAGAGCAGGGTCTAGGCCGGAACCCTCTCTGAAACCTGCTCAGGCTGCCATGATGTATGAGGTACGTCATGGGAAGTTAAGGGGTTAAAGACACGGCCAAAGGCCAATTTGTCCACCTGAACTAAAATAATGTACCAACAGCTGTCATTGCACTGACGGGCGGCCAAACAGTGAAATAGTGGACGTCATTTTTACTTTTCAAAAACAGGAAAAACTGTTGTGTGAACATAGTTTTAAAATCAGCTTCATGCTAAAAATCTGTGCTTAAAATGTGCAACAAGGGGAGCAAAACAAAGAAACAAAGTGAGATACAGTCTCTCCTATTCTAGCACTATGTAACAAGCAATAATACAATAGCAGGGTTTAGATCATTGCATTTATCTGACATTGGTTTAAATACATTTTAGGTACATACATAGAGGAAACAATGCAGGAAACAATGTTTACCACTGGCTCATAGTATATAATCTACAGTTATACATCTCAGTCATAACCACAGGGGGTCAGCACAGCACTTGCAGTATATTAGAGGATTCTAGTGAGAGTACATCCAGACTAATATCCATACTTGCAGTTACAATCACACATTTAATATATGTTTGTCTGCTAATTGGTAAACCACATTTGTATAGCAACTCTATATAGCAAAAAAATAAAAAAATAAAAAAGTTAAAAAAGAGGGACAGCAGATATGCTCACATTCAAATCACCAAACTATACACCTCTGTCTTTATTGTAATATTTGAACATTCTAGGGGCTCATACAGTTCCAAATCATGATGATGATAATGATGAATGAATCAATGAATGAATCAATCAATCCCAGAGCACACTGTGATTACTATGTTGTCCATCTAAACTGCACTGTCTTCGATACAAGTCTTTGCCTGCATGATCAACAAAGAGCAGTTTGATTTTGTGTAAGATTTGCTTTCTCCAACTTATTTATTATTATCTCTGAGAATTATTTAGGGTCTATAAACAAAATATAAGCAAAGCTAAATAATCTGTAAATCAATGGACACTTCAGCCAAATATAGAATACAATGACTTCCGAATGTTGTCCAATAGTAATAATGCTAGTTTCGCACAACCATACTACGTGTCTGTGTCTCTAGTACAACTACAGGTCCAAGAAGATCTAAGGACACAAAGTGACAACATCAGGTTCCAGCACAGAACTGCCATAAAGGAATTTATTGAAAACAAAGGAGGCAAAAAGTTTTAGATTTGTTAGTTCCTTTTTATTTGGATCTCTCTGACCTCTTACAGGTAGGTTTTATGTTCTTTTCTGGTATTACTGATAATCCAGCATCTATTTGGTACCAACGAAGCAGGATTAAAATAATCTCTTTCACTCTCTCAATAGAATTTTTTAGATTTTTTTTTTGCACAATCAAACAATCTTGAATAGTAACTATACAATTATGTATTAGAATTATTACAGCTCATTTAATGTGGGTACAGTATATGACGCATGAAAACAAAAAAGTAAAATAAAGGGAACAATATAGTTACTCCACTTCATCATTCTTCACATGTTGTCATTGACAATATAGTGTAGATTGAATACTAAGGACTTTGGACTAGTGGTATATTGTGTGACATCATCTGTATTCATCTGCAAAATATACCCTCCTATGGCCTTGCAATGTCATTACCATACTAATTTTGTTATGTTATAAAAGTGAAAAGTATTTTTTCAAAGTACCGTCAGGGTATTTTAACACCCAGCACTTTTTAGGAAAAGTTTTTTATGATATTTATTTTTAGAGTTTTCTACAAGTTTTTTCTATATATATATATATATTATGTTTTTTTTTCACAAAAACAAAAAAACCTTGGGACCAGGTGCTATGTAAAGGTCTTTAGTAAACTATTTTCTTTGTGATATTTTCTGATGTTTTATTGTGGGAATGATAGCCTATGTGGAATTTTTCTATTGGATTCTTCAGTACATAGGATTTTAAACAAAAACACCAGGACAAGGATGTGTTACACGTGTAATAAATAGAAAACAAAACTCCACCAAAAATTGAATTCTTAACATTTTTCTGAAAAGCAAATAATTGCGTCTTCATGATGAATATCAATGGATTTTGGAGAACAAACAATAAATGATTATGCTGTAGCAATAAAACTCAATCTAAAAAGATTTTTTAAAAGATTCTATGATAAGAATGAAATTACACACCGCATTTTGCTCTGTTTATTATGGCTTCTTCATTGACAAAGTTCAAGTTTTTCTGTTTTAAAATGCTGAGACTAGCTAGGGTAAAGTCTATGATAAAATATTGAAAAATCTGCTTTGTATTTATAGTGTCTACTTATCTATCTATAAGAAATCTACGACTGTCTATCCACCTATTTGTTAACAGTATCCTTTAAAGTATCATCTATCTGCCTGTCTACTATATATATATATATATATATATATATATATATATATATATATATATATGTATTATCTATCTATCTTACTATGCTGCTTGAAAAAGGTTCTTGTAGAGAATCGGCGGTTGCAGTTTCAAATTTGATTGCATAAAGCCCTGTTCACACTAATCTCTTGAGTGCTGCGGTGAATCATTTTTCCATTTATCTATCATCTATCTCATATCTATCAGTTAGTCTGGTATTTCTATCTGTGTATGACTGTGTATCTTGTGGTCATTTTTAAATAATATGACATAAATAGAAGCTGCTAGGAGCTGTACTGCAGATTATTGGACGGCCATAGACAACTGCTGTATATAAATCAATTGTTTCATTACTTTGAGGACATTGAAAATCTTGAGTCGGTCTACCTTTGTACCAATGACATAAACTTAAAGGGGTTGTCCAGCGAAAATGTTTTTCTTTCAAATCAACTGATATCAGAAAGTTATAAAGATTTGCAATTTACTTCTATTTAAAAATCTCAAGCCTTCCCGTACGTATTAGCTACTAAATGTCCTGCAGGAAATGTTGTTTTATTTTCAGTCTGACACAGTGCTCTCTGCTGCCACCTCTGGCAGAGACAGGAACTCTGTCTCAGTTTTCTATGAATCCCCATAGAAAACCTCTCCTGCTCTGGACAGTTCCTGTCTCGGCCAGAGATGTCAGCAGAGAGCACTGTGTCAAACTGAAAATAAAACAACATTTCCTGCATGACATTTAGTAGCTGATAAGTATGGGAAGACTTGAAAATGTTTAATAGAAGCAAATTACAAATCTATATAACTTACTGACACCAGTTGATTTGAAAGAAAAACATTTTCTCTGGACAACCCCTTTAAGAAATTTCACATCAGGGCAACCTTTGTCTAAACGCTTTCTTGGAGCATACAAACATTATAGAGTGTTCCTTTATCATAAAGTACAAAAAGCCACGGACAAGCATTCCGCTACTCCTAGCCGTCACAGAGCTATAATCAGTGCAGGCTATTTAACCATTTAAATGCCTCTGACTACAGCATTGAAATGGCCTTTACATACCAAAATGTGATTTTGCTAATTTTGGGGGGTTTCTGTGTTTACATAATGCACTTTACAGTAAAACTGACATTTTATCTTTATTCTTTACGTCAGTCTGAATACAACGATAGCCATGCTTACATAGCTTTTCTAATGTTTCATTATTTTACTTTTTTGCAAATAATTATGATTAAAATGGCTGTATTGTGACTCTAATAACAATTATAGTTTTTTTTTTACCTCTGTTTGGGTCATTTTTATTTGCCCCATTGTCACTAATTTTTATTGGTATGAGATTTATGTTGATCAGACTTTTTGATCACTTTTTGTTAATATATATATATATATATATATATATATATATATATATATATATATATATATATGTCATTAGGGATGGTCCGAACCTGATTCGGTTCGGCTTCGTACAAACACGAACTCTCGGAAATGATTACCGCTCTCTGCCCGCTCCGTGGAGAGGGTGCATACAGCGAGAGGACCGCCTGGAAAACTGGAATACAGCCATAACCATAGGCTGTATTCCAGTTTTCCAGGCGGACCTCCCGCTGTATCCACCCGCTGCATGGAGAGGGCAGACGGCGGGAATCTGATGCCGAGCGTTCGAACCCGAACCTGATGCCGAGCGTTCGGACCATCCCCACATGTCATGTAAAATGGTGTTTTTTTCCTTTTTTTATTTACGCTATTTGCCAAGTGGGATCGGACAATTAAGCACACTACAATATATAATATGTTTATTTAATAATTTTTATATGTTTTATTTGTAAAATGGGAAGGGGGGGTAATTTAACATTTTATTGGGGGAAGGGTTTTGTCATATTTTTAAAAACTTCCTTCCTTCCTCCCTCCCCCTAGGGCACTATTGCCAGCAATCACTCGATTGCTAACACTGGTCAATGCTATGACATTGCACAGCATTGACCAGTGTTATCTGCAATCTTCCCATAGAGTCTACCTAAAGCACTTTATGAGGAGATCAATGATTGGACCGCTTGGAGGTAAGTATTTTACCTCCGGCATCAAGGGAAAATGATCAGGACTCCCTCAGTGACACTTCAGAGGGTCCATATCAGACAATGACAGGAGCCGCTCCTGTTATTTACACTTGCATTTTAGGGGTTAATGACGGCCAGCAGCGCAATTGCTCCTGCCCGTTATTGATGGTGAGGGCTTGGCTGCCATATTGTTGTAATCATACACTTTCCATGGATTGGTAAATATCATCATGCAGTAATGATGTTTCCAGGAGTGAGAGAAAGAGAGAGAGAAAATCAGATTCCACCTTTCATTTTTCAAAGAATCTGTGAGGAATGAAAGGTGGAATCTGATTGGTTGCTAGGGGCAACTGAGCCAGCACTACTTTACACCAGTTTGATAAATCTCTACCGAAGTGTATTAAATAAAGGACGTCAAATTAATGATGATGACAGTTATTTGAGGACATTATTTTGCAAACAAAGAACTTTTTTTACTTGTTCACACACATTTTATTTTTCACCGTCCTCTCACTGTCTTTACTACAATTTTCAATGGACCTTCAAAAATTAAGCACACCCAAAAGGACCTGAACTAGAATAATGTACCAACAGGCGCCCAATGTAATGACAGACATCATTTTGTACTCAGAATGACGGACGTCATTTTTTTGGGGGAAAAATGGACATAAAAAACGTCATGTGAATATAACCTGAAGTACACTCCATCCTAGTAAAAGGTCTCATAATGACCCTATTCTTCTGTATCCAGTTTAACCCCTTGAGGACCAGGCTAATTTTTGTTTTTGCGTTTTCAATTTTTCCTCCTTGTGCTTAAAAGGCCATAGCAAGTGCATTTTTACCCCTACAGACCCACATGAGCCCTTATTTTTTGCGTCACTAATTTTACTTTGCAATGACAGGCTGAATTTTTGCATAAAATATGCTGTGAAACCAGAAAAAAATTATTTGCGCGGTGAAATTGGGGGGGCTTCGTTTTTACACCGTGTGTCCTATGGAAAAGCCGACATGTTATATATGTTCCTCAAGTCGTCCTGATTACAACGATTTATAACATAACTATATATATAACTTTTATTGTATCTGAGTGCCTGTAAAAAATTCAAACCATTGTTAATATATATATGTTCCTTAAAATCGCTCCATTCCCAGGCTTATAGTGCTTTTATCCTTTGGTCTATGGGGCTGTGTGAGGTGTCTTTTTTGCGCAATGATGTGTTCTTTCTATCGGTACCTTGATTGCACATATGCGACTTTTTGATAGCTTTTTATTACAATTTTTCTGGATTTGATGAGACCAAAAATGCACAATTTTGCACTTTGGGATTTTTTTGCACGTACACCATTTACCGTACAAGATCTGGAATGTGATAAATTAATATTTTGGGCGATTACGCATGCGGTGGTACCAAACAAGTTTATTTATTTATTTTTATTTATAACATGAGAAAAAGGGGGGGGGGATTCTGACTTTTATTAGGGGAGGGGGCTTTTTTATTAATAACACCTTTTTTTTACACTTATACTAGAAGCCCCCATGGGGACTTCTAGTATAAGCACTTTGATCTCTCATACAGATCTATGCTGCATAGATATGCAGCATAGATCGATGAGATAGGCACTCGATTGCTTCCGGCTGCTGCAATCGGAATCAACCGAATGCCGAGCCGGGATCAGTGCCATTACGGCGCAGACCTCAGCCGGCACCAGTCACGTCACAGTCACGACAACGTCACGGGGGAGCGATCTCCCCACTAGACACCAGGGAAAAGCTGCTCTGAAGTCTTCAGATGCAGCTGTCAACTTTGACAGCTGCATCTGAAGACTTAATTAGCGGGCACGAAGATCGAACCGCGCCCAATAATAGCCACAGCCCCGGGCTACAGGCGGCACCCGCAGCCCCGCTCTGAACGCCCCCTCGTCCTCATGCGGGAAAGGGTTAAGGTTATGGGCCTAACATTAAAAAAAAATTACATCCTATACTTTAGTTTTTATTTTTCCATAACTCTGGCTATACCTGGAATATAAAACTTTTTG
The DNA here is from genome assembly GCF_027789765.1 of Dendropsophus ebraccatus. NCBI lineage: Eukaryota > Metazoa > Chordata > Amphibia > Anura > Hylidae > Dendropsophus > Dendropsophus ebraccatus. Next base: position 112,387,496 of record NC_091460.1, read on the forward strand.
ACCAATCACGTATTATAGTATATCAAATTGTTTTACATTGTACAATCATGCCGATTACTGAGATCATTAGGAGAAAGTAATGACTTAAACTACAGAACACAACATATGTTCAAACAGAGAGAAAAAAGATTTGTCATCCCCTTACCCAAACAATAGTGAGTAATGTTTTGAAGGTGCAAAATATAAAACAATAAGTTTCTTACACTTCTCTGCAGGTGTGGAAGCCTGTGCACACATGGTACATCAAAGCATTTCTCTGCAGACATTTACATTACTGCTGAATGAGGCCTGAATATGTAACGTATTAACAACAGTAAAGGTGTTGCTGGAGGCCTTTCATTTGTTCCTAGGCCACCACAAACATCTTATACCAGATGGGGTTCCTTCTCCCACACATATCATAAACATGCTAAATATGAACATGCTATATGTTTGGGGGCACTGATAACCTTACACCTCTAAAGCATAGTGGGGGGTCGGTAACATTTACCTTTAAAAAAAATGTTAATTCTTGTTAATATATAGACCAGGAAACAAAATGATTTGTTTAATTTAGTGAATTTCTCAATATCTCAGAAAGATGTTATTATGCTATATTTACTTTATTATCTTAAACTGGACTCACATTCCCACTTGGCCTTTGTAGGCTGGATGGCTGGACCACTGTAGAATTGAATTGACAAACTTTTTACTTGTAGATTATGGGCTCTTGCAAGCGGCGCCCTCACTTCTCTGTTTGACTTTATGGTTAAAAATATATCAATATACGAGTATATACCCTCAGAATTATGAAGTGTTGAGGAATATGATGGTGCTATATAAATAAAATTATTATGATGATAATGATTATTTTTATCATTTTTACCAATGTTCCCAGTGTAGCATTGGGTATAGAGGATGACTTAGAGTTGTACCTCGGCTTAAGAGTAACTTGGATTAAAAGCATTTTGCGAAACTTGCTCACAGTTTTTCAAATCTGTGACTTGGTTTAAGAGCATTGCTTTGATTTAAGAGCTCCCTGTACTGGGTGGGGGTGTAAGTGGAGGAAGGGCAGGGTGTGCATAGTGGGGTCTACAGCCCTGTACTCTGACCCAGGAAGTCTCCCTTACCTTCCAAATCATAGCAGATCCACTTCAGGCTGGGGCTTACATCAGGGGACAGGACTGTGGAGGTAATCTCTTCATAGCTGTAACCCCTCTCTCCAATGGGTCTCTTACAATGGCTCTATGCTTGCAAAATATTACACTCTTTAGAGACTGTTAAGCTCTATATGGAAAGGTATGAAATGTGTAAGTACTGTTTGGCTTTTTTCATTGCCTTTCCTACAAAATTGATAGTCACCGTTCCACAGGATTTAATGTTATTGTTTGTTAGTAGAAAGATGTCTTCAAAATATGCATTTGTCTAGAAAAACCTATTTGTCTTAAAAATTATTACACTCTTTAGCTGTAGCAATCATTTATACCATTTATTAAATATTCTGAAATGTCTTCTTTCGAGCCCTTACATTCACTTCCACTCATGAAATCTGTTTTTCATCAGACATGAGAGCCAAACAAAGACAAGTAAAAAAAACAAAACACTTTGGCTTAAAAAAGCTGTCTGGATTGACCAGTACTATGGATAGAATATTTTTTATAGCCAATCCAGTGGGAGAATACTATACAAATATTATATTGGATTAAATAAATGGCTGACACGGGTCTGTTTGCCAAAATGAATCTATGTGTAGAACAAACCTTTTAGGCAGTAAATTTGTAAAAAGTACACGTTTGGTATTTTCACATCCGTAAAGACGCTGGCAGTAAAATTATCCCATGATTTAACGCAGTTAACACAGAGAATTTTTCACAGTTTTTTTCATGAAATGTCTGCATTTTTAACAAAAAAAAAAAATCATAAGGATAAAGTGAGACTGGTCAGATTTTTAAAATGGGCCCTGGTCCTTAAAGGCGTGTCCAGGATAAATTGATAATTTAGCATCCTACCAGGACTGTCAGTAATGTATATTTACCTGTTGGCCGTTCCGCACACCTCTGTCAGTATTTTGGAAACAACCGGTAACATACTGCTCCTCCAGTCAGCATAGACAGTATAGGATCTACACTGGCTGCCCATTTCCATAGAGAGAGGCATGTCACCAGATGTTTCCAAAACACTGACATTGGCGGAGAATAGGTGGCTTGAGATTCTGCAGCCGCTGTGGGGAGCGGAACAGGTAAGTATGCATTACTGACATGTTCCATACAGCAAAAATATTATGGATAGAAATTGGTGACACTTCAAGACATAACCTGTGAGAAGCAATATGTTTTCTCAGTTCCATTCTGGATTCAACTATATCTGTATGCTTATAAACATCAAGTTGTAACGAAGCACCCATAAATCTGAGAGTAAAAATATTTAATAAATGGTAATAACATATAAAGGCAAACTGACGGTTGTGTAGAGCAATGTTTCTCAATTCCAGGCCTCAAGTAGTTTCAACAGGTCATGAATTTAGTATATCCGATACAAAGAATGCTTATAGTGATCCCTGATGCATTGGCTATAATAATATCACCTATCAAATACTAAAGAAATCCTCAAAACATGACCTCTTATGAGAAAATGAGGACCGGAGTTTAGAGGCTCATCGTTGCAATATGTGGTTCACAAACTATTAGGAAATGTAGACTCATCAATGCATTTTTCTGTAGTGCCACTGATTTTAAAGGAGGTATCTGTTCATTTGCACTTCAAATCCCAAGGTATTGTAGACTTTCAGTAAATGCTTGGAGTTGTAGTGTTTGCACCTACACCTCCCAATATAAGTGATGAGTGAATACTGTTCGATCGAATAGATATTCGATCGAATAGTGAGATATTCGAATATTCGATATTCGTACGCGAATATTCGATAAATATTCGATAAGAGTTCAAGTCCCCCAGCTTCCGGTTTCACATTCCAAATGGTCAAATAGATGTTTTTCACTAATCGAATACTTGTTCCCATAGACTTTAATGGGATCGAATATTCGATCGAATACTCAAATATTCGCGGGATATTCGTACAAATATCGAATATTCGAATATCTCACTATTCGCTCATCACTACCCAATATGCAATGAAGGTTTGCAGCTGTTATAGTTGTAGTTGGAGGGTGATAGATGCATTGTCCATTGAATGCTTTGTGGAAAACCAAAATACATAGTTCTGTGGAGGCTTACTGTGTAGAAGTGGCCCAAGAACAGCACTAAAAAGGTATATAACAAAAACAAAGCATTAAATACATTAAAAATAATAATATATATAGTCCCCATACATATCACCATATCTCCATACATATCCAGAACACCAAAACCAATTTTACCAACAATACTAGTATATAAGAAACAAACACCTTAACCACTGCCATTACCACCACATAGTGACTAATACATCCATATCATTACTAAAATTACAATGCAAAAACTAGTACAGTGGTACCTCGGTTTAAGAGTAACTTGTATTGAGAGCGTTTTGCAAGAAGAACTCACAGTTTTTTAAAATTGTAACTTGGTTTAAGAGCATTGCTTTGGTTTAAGACCTCCCTTTACTGGGTGGAAGGGAAAGTGGGGGAGGGGATGGTTGGCATAGCAAGGTACTTTGTACTGTACTGTACTCTTACCCAGGGAGTCTACCTCACCTTCCAAATTATAGAAGATGCACTTCAGGCTGGGGCTTGCATCAGGGGACAGTACTTCATAGCTGTAACCACTCTCCCCGAACAGAGAGCGCTGTATTTATGTGTTCGAATCTGCCCTGCTCATTCCTTTATGCTCCCTGCAGTCTCTGTCAGCCCCTTTGTTTCCCATCCTCTCCATTACTTTTCAGTGATAAATGCCAGCTGTGTTCCCCACTTGCCTGATGGGTATGCAGGAGGGTGCGTGGTAAGGCCTAGCGTAAATCATAGCAGAAATCTACACTTACTCCTGAGCACCTAGCGCAGGGCCGGCGGATTTACTAAGAGGTGCTTGCCAACTAGTAAATCATTCTGGGAAACCGGGGGCTGGCCTTTATATAAGACTGTGAGATGATCACTGCAATCGCCATGAGCTTCTGCCCCGAAGTATGTTGCGGAATCTGCCTTTATTAACCCCTGGACTAAAGCAGATGCCAAAACGGCCATCAGGGCATATCCAGGGTGTGCGTGGCGATCCAGGGCATACTGGTAAATATCACTGTATGAGATGTAATCCATCTTTCTGTGTATTTTGTCATTGTTTGCATAGTGCACTGGTCCTTTTATTCACACTTGGGAATTATATTCAAATATATCATATAAGATGTTATGCTATTTTAAAAAAATTCAAGCCTAGCATCAATAGCAGCTGCTGCAGAACATCTTTAGACGCAAAACTGCCAATCACCTAATTGCTGAAATAGGCTAAAGTGTAACATGAAGGGACTCATTTACGGTGCCTTCAATGCGTAATAGTTACCCTTGGGATTAATAATGAATCCAGCATTACTACAGCTGCTGCAGAACATCTTTAGAAGTGGACTTTATGTGGAATTATACAGCCGAAGGACAGCAAGAGGGGCAGGATAGAGGCAAGACATCTTCCAGCACAGAGATCATGTGGTAGATGATCATAAGACTGAAAATCAGAACCTCAGCTGCTGCAGAAACTCTCTGGAAGCGGACCTGTCAAACACCTGATAAAAGTGTAAAATGAGACAAAAAATATCTTTTTTAAAATTTTAATGAGGAATTAAAACTATCAGAGCTCAGCATGAATAGCAGCTGCTGCATACATAAACGCACTCACTCCGCTGCAGGTCTCTCTCTTTTTTCTTCTTTGTGTGCTGCCCCAGCGGTGCCTGCCCAGTAGGAGTCGGCAGAAGGGGAATCTGAGGTGCCGGGCTCCCTAGGCGGGAAGGTGGGGCTGCAGTAAACACCATCCCCGGAGCCGCGGCCGTACTATCTATTGTGTGCTATGGTTATTGGAGTGCAGGCACAGCATTCAAATTAAGAAGAAATGAAGTTCATCCAAACGATACTGCAATACGGCTGAGCATGGCAGGATTCCGCGGGGGAGAGCTCTACTGCTTTTGCTCAGTGTGAACTTGGCCTTAGGGTGTATTATTTGAGCGTATGGTCTATGTCAACTGCGAAAATAGTTGTAGACCCATTATTAGGGCACTGACAAAATGAGTTTAGGAAGGTAGCTAAAACACAGAATAAAAGGGGATATCTCTTTTACAAGTTTTTAAAATTGTTAGGTTGTCTTGCAAAATACTCTCAGACCAAGTTACTTGTAATTTTTCACAGTTTTTCAAAGTTTTCACTGTATTTACAAATTCTTACTAATTCTTTCAGCTTCATCTATTGTTTCCACTACAATGTACACATCTCTACAATGATATAAAAGGAATGTGTATTTCATGGGAACACTGTTCTCTTTTCCCTAGGAGCCACATCTTGCCTTTTGCAGTATAGCATTGAGAATTGTATTGTTTTAATACATGATAATGTAACAGACAGAGTATCGTAACTCAAGAGTCACACCTATGTTCCCACAATGTTTTTTCTTGTCCGTTTTTTTTTAATGATGTCTGTTATTTTGAGTTCAAAATAATATTCGTTATTTTGAGGTTTGGCCGTCCGTCCGTTATTGCACTGACGGGCATTACATTATTCTAGTTTAGGTAGACTGATTGGCCTTTGGCTGTGTTCACACAACGTCTTTTCATCTCCGTTTAAAATGACGTCCGTCATTTTGAGTCTAAAATAACGGACGTTATTTAGCAGCCTGACCTCCCCTTGGTGCACTGACGGCTGTTGTTACATTATTCTAGTTTTAGTTACTTGGACTTTGGGTGCGGCTTAATTGAAAAGTCCATTAAATTTAATAGTAAAAACGGAGACAGAACGGTGACAAAAGCAAAACTGTGTGTGAACTACAAATAAAAAGTGTCCGCTGTTTGCAAAAGACGTCCAAAAATAATGATCATGTTCATTGTTTTGACATCCGCCGCAAAAACATCTGTTATTTAATACGCTGTGTGCATTGGACGTCTGTCTTCCCATTGACTTTAATGCATTGCATTGCAGTCAGTTAAATCTCGGCAAAAACGGACGTTATTTTAAATATGAAAATCGGCCGCCTTTTTGATATTTGTGACGTTGTGTGAACATAGCCTTAGGGTGTTTTTAATTTAAAAAAAAAAAAACGTTCATTGAATTCAATAGTAAAGATGGTGAAAGAATGGTGAAAAAAGAAAAACTTCGTGTGAACAATTAAAAAATAACGTCCATCGTTTGCAAAGGACGTCTGAAAATAATTGTCATTAACATTATCTGACATCTCCCTCAAAAGATGTCCTTCATTTATTACACTGTGCAAATCATTAAGGTCAATTAAAATGATGTAATAACGGACATTTTTTTTTTTAAAGCAAAAAGGCCCCCCCCCCCTTTTTTTTTAACTTAGTGTGAACATAGCCTATTAGCTATTTTTAGAACATTTAATACTTCATTTTATTTTTAAATAAGTTAAAGACCTTTTTAAAGAGTTAATAGAAAAAATATAGTCATTGCACAAAAAAGATCTGGTAAGAAACAAAAATGTTAAATACTATTAAAAGTAAAAGGTATTCTTTGGCATGATTGTAAACGTAAAATTCAGCAAGGCTTCAATGCTATGCTAAACTATCATTTAGAAAGTGTATAAAAATGTCCAAACTGCTAGGACAAAAATTGAAAGTCTTGCTTTAGTTTGTTTATAGAAGCAAAGAAAAAGTACAGTGTATCCATCTGTAAACCAACATCAAAGACCTTTCACTGCTGAATTAGTATATTTGGAGTCACAGTATGACATCAGACTGTTACTGAGCCACAGGGTTGTGATTTTCTTTCTAAAAAAAAAAAATATATAAGGTAAAGGCTAATTGTGGTCCCATCACACTCTGCTTTGTATTATCACATCGTGCTTAACATATGTCTATGAATTGGATTAACGCCACATTTTTGGCAATGAACACGAGTCTCCCTGTTACAAAGGTAAATTTGGAAAATGGCAAGAAATGGTTTTCCTTTTCATTTAAAAATAATAATCTTTAGGGGATGACCATTAGTTTAAGCATAGTAACAATGTAATGTCAAATATTAACACTAATATTGGCCTTAAACTTAAAAAAGTCGATAAACTTTAATAAGTTGATTTAAACCATTCCACAGTATCACCTAGATTGCCTAGATTGCTTTTCTTTTATTGAAGTCAGATAATAAAACATACTTTTTTTTTTGCTTGATTCAGTCTGTAGATGGTCAGTTGGGAAAGCACTATACACATTTTACTGAGGACCACAGCCCTTGCAAGCTGAGGGTGCGGTTGACTAAAGTATAAGTTAGGGATGAGCTAAGCAAATCCAATTAGCAAAAATTTGCTTAGATAAGGAAGCTAATTTTTGCAAGCTTGCAAGCTAAAATTTGTTCAAGATGGGAATCATACAGTACATCTCTGATGTATCCTGCTAGCTCAGCAAATTACTCACTAAAATGGGACAGTGCCACACCAGTGATTGGCTGAGCAGGCTGTTAATCTTGTCTGCAAAGTGACGGCCTGCTCAACCAATCACTGGCCACAGCACAGTCTCTCAGTCAGTGATTGGTTGGGTGGGATTTTAACCTTGCGGGACTCTGGAGACTGAGGACACTAGGGAAACACAGACAGATAAGTAGAGATAAGAGAACCACACCAAATCAACTAAGCACCTGTATGTGTTTAGCCAGTTTAGCATAATTCTTTTAAGGTTCACACAAATTTTACTGCAAAAATTAGCGAACGTGACGGACCAAACTTTTGGAAAGTTCGCTCATCTCTAGTATAAGGTGTATGAAACCTTTAGACTTTCCTCTACTAGACTTAGGGCCCTATTAGAATACACTAAGTATGCTGTAAACCAGTGCCAATCTTGTAGATCAGTTCTCGTATACAGAGCCCATTCTACGGCTTAGTAATCACGTAGGGAGGGCTGCGCGATCGCCTCTTTCCTGCAGTCAGCCATCAAAACACAGAGGCGTGCGGCAGATGGCCAACGATCTTAAATCAGCCAATGAATAAGCATTTGCTCACTTCTTCTTCTGATTGCTGTCCCTAATACAAAAGTCAACATTTGCCTGTTTGGCTGATAATCACACAATGTAATAATGCCCCTACACAGTTACACTTAGTATCTGAAGGTTATGACCTCAAGTGTAATTTCACCAGAGATATAGTGAAATATATTAGGTTCACAGAAGAGAGGATCTACATCTGTGGATAACATACCGTATAATTCTACCTCTATAAGTGAATAGGAAAAAGCAGACCTACACATACGGTAGGTATTAAAGGTGATAAAAATGCCAATCTGAACCCTATCCAAAGTGAAATATATTTTTTAATAATATATAATTTAATAAATTACGGTATAGAGGGTTTCCTACATCTCTCTACAATGTTGTCAATGGATGACTGCACACCACTGACACACTAACATGTCATAGCACAGAGAGCCAGGCCCCTGCATAGTCATTCCTTATGCTGCCTATCTGAGGCACTGTATTCTCTCATTGATGCAGTGCTACTCGTGGTGAACCCCTCCATAATGCAGCATGCAGTAAGTCATGTCACCTTTATTTTATTCACAAATTGCAATGGAAAAACTTTTTGTATGCCTTTGTGTAATATTGGAGGTAAGGTATATGAGGGTATGTTATGGATTCACAACAGTCTATGGGAAATTTTTTGTACAAGGATGGCATATAGAACTAAGATTTATAAACTTACCAATAAAATAAAATGGATAAACAAGCAAACAAATTACATAAGACAAGCTGTGTAATATAGCAGTCTTTGGCCTTACAAGAAACAACTAACTGAAAAAACAACTCAAATTTTCGACCATTGGGTTTTTGTGTTTAAAAATCAACATATGTTTAAGGCTATGTTCACACTACGTATATGTCCGGCCGTATATTTTTGCGGCCGGACATATACGTGTTAAACTCTGGCCGGAAATTTACGCAAGTTGCGGCTGGCTACGTACGGACCGCGAGCTTACGCCCGTAGTCTACTTACGCTTCCCGAGCGCACTACGTAGCGATCTGACAGCGGTCTTTTACTTGGAAATCTTCGCCTAGCCCTGAACACCCCACATAACCTTTTGGATCGGCAAAGAAAAGTGGAAAAATTAAGAAATCGCCACTACGTACGGGACCGCATGTTACGCTACGGGCGTAAGTTACGGCATTTTCGTCCTCAAACAATGGTCTGGTTCATTTTTTACGGCGCCGCATACGATACGGGCGTAAGTTCTTACGTAGTGTGAACTGTGCAGCCGTACATCGTATACTTTCCATTGTACGCAAACTACGTAAATCTCCGGCCGCTTATTCACGGAACGCGCTACGTCCGGAGACTTATGTAGTGTGAATATAGCCTAATAGTAATGAGCGAACATGTTCGGAAATGTTTGTATGTTCATACAAACATGAAGCTAATTGTTTGTGTTCGGAATGATTCTAATGATCATTTTCGAACATATTCAAACATGCAACTGCGCAGGTTTCCTCCCACCAATTTGAAAGAGCCAATGAACATGTGGGGAAGGAAGGGCACATCAGGTAATGTAGTAGGCATGCTCACTACTGGCATTACTGTGATTGGCTGTGCGATTAGTGTCATTACATACATTAAGTACATGCTATAAAAAAGCGACACTGAGGCGAATTTTCTCACAGTCTTTCCTGATTATTGTGCCGTTCAGTAGGGAGAGTGAAACAAGCAGGCACAGCATCTGAGTTTAGTTAGGCATCAATATTCACATGGTAGTTAGTCAGTGTAGGGAGGGAGAGCTGACCGAGTAGTGCTTAGAACGTTGTGAAGTTGTCAGTGTATGGAGGGTGAGAGAATTTAGTGTTTTAGCACTATAAGGATTCATTTCTTAACCCTTTAGTTACCAGGCCTCCATCATAGTCCATCCTGTCCATTATTTTCACAATGTATTTGAGTTCTCCGAGGCCAAAAGGGAAGGCCCGCTGGGACATCTTGACTTGCTAAGCTGACTGCACACTGTGGGCTGGCTTTTCTCACGCATATTGCATGGTACATGTATGCACATCATTGTGTATATATGCAGTGGCAAATAAAAGATACACTAATGCTATGCACCTTGTAATTGCTCCACTTTTGCGCATCTTACGCTTTGCACCTGATATTCTGTACACACTGAACTGTGCTCTTCTGCTTTTCTTTGTGAATGTTTGAACATCACAATAATATTTTTTTTGATGTTCTTGTTCAGGATCCAAACCGAACATTGGAATGTTCGTTCATCACTAGGGTTTAATAGTGAGTATATATTTTTGTTTAAAAATCTGTATATGTGTGTGTTTAATAGTCAGCATATATGTGTGTGTTTATTCAGCATATATTTGAAGAGTACTGGTCTATCTTGTGTTTTGCAATAACCGATTATCTAGCTTCGCTTCAATTTATTTGGTGTTATATGTATTTCTGACTGACTCTTGAATGCAACATCATTTTGTCTACCCATGCACTACTAATCCCATGTTATTCGCTTGCAATCTGCGTCTAAGCTCACTTTGAAGAACCTTTTCAACCGTGAAAGATCACTTAAAACCAAGCACGGTGTTTTGAGAACAGTGAAATGCTTACAGAGCAAACAGAAGAGAAACGAGAAACGGTTCATCCTTGCCTATCTGATTTTTCTTCTTATGATGACAAAGAAGATGATTTGATAATATTCCCTTTAGTGACGCTTTTAAAAACTTTGTACTATTTTATTTTCAGTTCTGTTTTAGGTGAACGTTCATCTGCCATCGTCATGTCGTTTTTGGATTCATCATTCTGTGCTGATTCATTTCTAAATTGATCTCCCAAGCAGTCAGAGCTCCAATTCTTTGAAGTCTTCACGTCCTGCTCAGCAAATCAGTGCGCTGCGGCGGGGCAGCGCACTGATTGGCCAAGCGTTAGCGTGGAGAAGGGGATGTATACGTTCCGGCAACTGGGGGTTAATGGGGCGGCCTGCAGACATACTCACAGAGGGATTTCCATCCCACTACGAGTTTGTCTGCCTATAGAGTGTACAGGGCAGGGAATTCGCAGCGAGATCCGCTGCAGATCCATTACATGTGAAGGCACCCTAAAAGAGATAGTTACCCAGATGCAATCACAGACAGAATAAACATCTATTAAAAAGAATCTGTCTGCTTTCCTATCAGGTCTATTTTAGTAAATACCTGTATCCTTCACAAAATAATAATTCTTATGCTGCGTTTACACGTAACGATCGAACGATAATCGTACGTGTAAACGCAGCGAACGATCAAACAACGAGCGAGAAATCGTTCATTTTGATCTTTGAACATGTTCTCAAATCGTCGTTGATCATTCGCAAAAAATTTGCAGATTGTTCCATGTGAACAGTCGTTCACCGATTTAATTAATGTATGAGATAGGCTTAAGCGATCGCAAAATGATCGCAAAACTAATTTTCAGTATGATATATCGTACCGTCTAAATGCTGATCGTTATAAAAAAAAAACCCACTTTATTTCGACATTGTTAATCGTATGATCGGGCCAATTATCGTTTCGTGTAAACGCAGCATTAATTATAACTATATCATTATCAGTATACTGTACTGGCAGGGCCGCATGCAGGGGGAAAATGCTGCACAACCATCAAATTACTTGCGGATATAGCAGAGCAGCTGCAGCTACAGTATCCCCTCGCTGCGGCTTCTGCCTATCAGAGGGAAGCTGTATTGCTGAGGTTTATGACAGGAAAACAATTGTGTGCTCACCTGAAATGGTTACCCTTCCACACCATGGGTCCATACTGAGATTGTTACCCCAACACACTAGGGGGCCACACAGAGATGGTTGCCTCACCACACTAGTGGGCCATGCCAAGATGGTTACCCCACCGTACTAGGGGGCCATACCAAAATGGTCCATATTAGAAGGTCATACAGAGATGGTTACCCCTTCACACAAGGGGGCTATACCAAGATGGGTACCTCTCCATAAATGGCGGCCATAACCACACAGTTACTCGATCATACCGGGGGGGCCATACAGACATGGTTACCCCTCCACACCAAGGGGTCATATCTGAGATGGTTAGTCCTATATAACAGGTAACCATACTAAGAGGGTTACCCTTGCATACCAGGAAACCATACCTCCAGTGACCCATAAGCCATACAGTATTAGGCTATGTTCACACTACACAAGTTTAAGCACAGATGTTGTTGCCGATTTGCAACATACGGCTGTGATTAATATGAAACTTACATTGTGCTGCTGTCTATGGAATCACGGCCAGAGTGTATACACATAGTGGGAGATTTATTAAAGAGTGTAAAATTTAGACTGGTGTAAACTGCCCATGATAACCAATGAAAGCTGAGCTGTGATTGGTTGCTGTGGGCAGTTTGCACCAGTCTAAATTTGATAAATCTCCCCCATAGTATACACTTCGTACGGGTTTGCTAGCAGCCACGCAAAAAACGGTCATGTCAGTTTTCTGCGGCTGCTATTCAATTGAGTTGGGGCAAACTCCAGATATTAATTCAGCCTACACCCTAGTATATGCCCCCCCCCCCCCCAACTGTTAATTCTAAGGTATATGATGTCAACAAGGACCTAGCATCATAAATTGTAGATATTGCAGAAAAGACTTGAGCAACCTTTTGCCCATAATTATGAACTGCCAGCTGTCATTAAAAATTACCTATGTCCATTCTGCAGGTGGTCCACATGATTGTTACAATCTCCAGTGTGTTGCAGTTTGTTTTATATCTGCAGTAAAAATTAAGCTATAGATATCACACGCATCTAATAAAAATCTGTTATTGTAAAGAATGTTTTTTATTTCATTAACAGTGGGGAAAAAATGCTTTTTACAGCAAAATAGTTTGAAGTTGCCATAAATTACAGTAATTTTCAATAAAATGTCAGATTGCGCACACTAAATAATGGTTTAAATATTATCAATATTCAATTTAAACAAGAAAATGCAGCCCAGTATGATAAATAGCAGTAAGAAGCTTGAGACCACACAGTGAAAATGTACGGCCATACGTGTGAAAACCCTTTATCAGAGAAGTAATTGTCAGCTATTAGCATGAGGTGTTTTCTTTCTCCATCTGTATTCACATGTCCAGCAGAGGGGTAATAATCCTGTACAATTATCATAATAAACCCTAAATTATTTTCAGAACAAGTCTGTTTCAAACACGCTAAACTGCCCAAAACTCCCTTTGTAGTTTGTGACCATTGGAGCATAATGGAATGTATTTATGTATTATGATGAGTATGAGTTTTCTTATCATTATTACTTTTCTTAGGGTGTTTGCTATACATATTACTATGTATTAGAACTAACTTTAGTGGTACCTCAGTTTCCGAACGCTTCCGGGTTCGAACTTTTTGGCGTTCGACCAAAAATTGACTTGGTAGTTACGTTCAGAAATCAAGCTTTGCTCGGTATGTGAACACCGGCAGATGCTTGGGTCAAAAGGTAGCGATGAGTGAACTATCTGAATGTGTGAGCTTGTTCCCTCATTAACAGTGTTGCGCATTTTCATGTACTGCTTGTCTTATCCTTCCTCCACCTGGTGTCCTGACTCCTCCTGTCCCCCTCTAGTGTGTCCCCATCCCCCTGAAGTGTGGCAAAAGTGTAATTTTTCCGGGCATGGATCCTGGGTGAGTTTAGCACTGGTGAGTCCTACCATACAGTCCAGGGCTATGTTCACACTACGTAAAAGTACAGCCATACTTTTTGCGGAGCGCAACATAACCTTATCTGATCTGGGATCCTGGCCGGAGCGTATACACATCGTATACGCTCCGGACGGGATCCCATAAGGGGCCGCAAATAACTGGCATGTCAGTTTTTTGCGGCCGGAATTCAGTGAATTCCAGCCGCAGAAAGCCCTGTCAGTTCACACAGTGAAGCGAGCGGCTCCGGCTGCTTGCTTCACTGCGCGCTATGGGAAGCTCTGATGCGGGCGCGTGCTGATGCGCCTGCATCAGACAGTGGCGGATTATAATTTGGGCGGCCGCCCGGGGCCCAAGGCTCCGGGGGGGGCCCGCGCCGCCCACATTAAGATCTTACATAGCAGGCCAATGGGCCCCCGAGTGATGTTCTGCTGTGTCGCGCTATTGTCGGAGTCCGCCGCGGCACCGCCCCCTCTCTCCTTGCCGTCTTTGCGGTGCCTGTACTTCTCTCCTGGCGGCGTGATGACGTCACATCATGCGCGCCGCCAAGCAGAGAAGTTCGGGCACCGCGGGGCTGCACTGTGAGCTTCAGGCCTGCGTGACAGGCTCTCCGGAAGCTCACCCTGGCTCCCTGCTGCCCGACTATACCCCCTGCCGCCCGGCTGTACCCCTTGCCCTTTAGCTGCTCTCCATGCCGCCCCATCTTCTCCCCCTGCTGCTACCCCCATCATTTTCTCCCCCTGCTGCTACCCCCATCATCTTCTCCCCCTGCTGCCACCCCCATCATCTTCTCCCCCTGCTGCTACCCCCATCATCTTCTCCCCCTGCTGCTACCCCCATCATCTTCTCCCCCTGCTGCTACCCCCATCTTCTTCTCCCCCTGCTGCGACCCCCATCATCTTCTCCCCCTGCTGATACCCCCATCATCTCCCCCTGCTGCCACCCCCATCATCTTCTCCCCCTGCTGCCACCCCATCATCTTCTCCCCCTGCTGCCACCCCCATCATCTTCTACTCCTGCCTCCACCCCCATCATCTTCTACTCCTGCTGCCACCCCCATCATCTTCTCCCCCTGCTGCCACCCCCATCATCTTCTCCCCCTGCTGCTACCCCCATTATCTTCTACTCCTGCTGCCACCCCCATCATCTTCTCCCCCTGCTGCCACCCCCATCATCTTCTCCCTCTGCTGCCACCCCCATCATCTTCTCCCCCTGCTGCCACCCCCATCATCTTCTCCCTCTGCTGCCACCCCCATCATCTTCTCCCCCTGTTCCCACCCTCATCATCATCTCCCCCTGCTGCCACCCCCATCATCATCTCCCCCTGCTGCTACCCTTCATCATCTTCTCCCCCTGCTGCCACCCCCATCATCTTCTCCCCCTGCTGCTACCCTTCATCATCTGCTGCTACCCCCATCATCTTCTCCCCCTGCTGCTACCCTTCATCATCTTCTCCCCCTGCTGCCACCCCCATCATCTTCTCCCCCTGCTGCTACCCTTCATCATCTGCTGCCACCCCCATCATCTTCTCCCCCTGCTGCCACCCCATCATCTTCTCCCCCTGCTGCCACCCCCATCATCTTCTACTCCTGCTGCCACCCCCATCATCTTCTCCCCCTGCTGCCACCCCCATCATCTTCTCCCCCTGCTGCTACCCCCATCATCTTCTACTCCTGCTGCCACCCCCATCATCTTCTCCCCCTGCTGCCACCCCCATCATCTTCTCCCTCTGCTGCCACCCCCATCATCTTCTCCCCCTGCTGCCACCCCCATCATCTTCTCCCTCTGCTGCCACCCCCATCATCTTCTCCCCCTGTTGCCACCCTCATCATCATCTCCCCCTGCTGCCACCCCCATCATCATCTCCCCCTGCTGCCACCCCCATCATCTTCTCCCCCTGCTGCTATCCTTCATCATCTTCTCCCCCTGCTGCCACCCCCATCATCTTCTCCCCCTGCTGCTACCCTTCCTCATCTGCTTCTACCCCCATCATCTTCTCCCCCTGCTGCTACCCTTCATCATCTTCTCCCCCTGCTGCCACCCCCATCATCTTCTCCCCCTGCTGCTACCCTTCATCATCTGCTGCCACCCCCATCATCTTCTCCCCCTGCTGCTACCCCCATCATCTTCTCCCCCTGCTGCTACCCCATCATCTTCTACTCCTGCTGCCACCCCCATCATCTTCTCCCCCTGCTGCCACCCCCATCATCTTCTCCCTCTGCTTCCACCCCCATCATCTTCTCCCCCTGTTGCCACCCTCATCATCATCTCCCCCTGCTGCCACCCCCATCATCATCTCCCCCTGCTGCCACCCCCATCATCTTCTCCCCCTGCTGCTACCCTTCATCATCTTCTCCCCCTGCTGCCACCCCCATCATCTTCTCCCCCTGCTGCTACCCTTCATCATCTTCTCCCCCTGCTGCTACCCTTCATCATCTTCTCCCCCTGCTGCTACCACCATCATTTTCTCCCCCTGCTGCTACCCTTCATCATCTTCTCCCCCTGCTGCCACCCCCATCATCTTCTCCCCCTGCTGCTACCCTTCATCATCTTCTCCCCCTGCTGCTACCACCATCATTTTCTCCCCCTGCTGCTACCCTTCATCATCTTCTCCCCCTTGCTAACACCCCCATCATCTTCTCCCCACGCTGCCACCCCCATCATTTTCTCCCCCTGCTGCTACCCCCATCATCTTCTCTCCCTGCTGCTACCCCCATCATCTTCTCCCCCTGCTGCTAACCCCATCATGTTCACCCCCTGCTGCTTCCCTGCCTTCCCAGCTTCCCCCCCCCCCCCGGCCTCTGTCGCCCCAGCTTCTCCCCCTGTCGCCCCAGCTGCCTCCCTTCCCCAGTCACCCCCAGCTCCCCGCCTGCAGATGAGTTGGGGTCGGAGAAGTCTTCATGATGCTGTGCCAAATAGAGAAGAAAGGAAAAAGTGAGCGACGGCAATCGGAGAAGACGTCACTTGTGAGTCATTAGTAACTGCACTGTAATCAATTATAGGCTGGGTTCACACACAGTATTTTTCAGTCAGTATTGTGGTCCTCATGTTAGGTCCTCATAGCAACCAAAACCAGGAGTGGATGGAAAACACAGAAAGGATCTTTTCACACAATGGTGTAATTGAGTGGATGGCCGCCATTTAATGGCAAATATTTGCTGTTATCTTAAAACAACGGCCATTATATTGAAATAATGGAAGTTATTTACCATTATATGGCGGCCATCCACTCAATTACAACATTGTGTGAACAGATCCTTTCTGTGTTTTCCATCCACTCCTGGTTTTGGTTGCTATGAGGACCACAATACTGACTGAAATATACTGTGTGTGAACCCAGCCCTATAGTGTGCAGAGCCTGTGTACCATTGGGGTCTAAATGGGTCAGTGTATTGTTTGCGGTAGTGTACTAAAAAACTAGAAGGGGTATACACTTAAAAATTAACCTTTACTGATTTCTATTAAAACTTTAATCCCCACATGACACAACACAAACAAGTTATATACATAGGGTTGCCTCAAATCCACCAAAACTAATAACGTCACTGCAATAATCAAAAACCATCAGGGGTTAAATAAACAAATGATGCAAGGTATTATCTCACCCATCTGATGTCTTGTTCAAGCGATGTTGCTATTGAGTAGCTTGCAGGGGTAGAGAGAGTCCAGCATCCAGGTGTTAGAGAGCCACTGCTTCCATAGTGTCCTGGCTTGATCATCCACATGTACCCCTATAGGCACGGACACCATACCGGAGCCTTATTGGTAGTTTATTTTGATAGATTTTTTATTTTCCCTGTGTGCCTTGCTTCCTTGATAACCCCAGTACACCTGGCAGAAACGCGTCGGAAGGTGGGGGACCTGCACGTTAGGAAGGGAAAGTTAGGGTTTTCTTTACAAAGGGGTAGTTCGGGGTAGGGGTCGCCCTTTTTAGGGCGAGTGCCCCGCTGTTCCCTGTGCGAGCAGGGGTAGTACGGCCTATAATCCATCTAGGGCATAGTAGGGCCAGCAGGTCTCTAACACCTGGATGCTGGACTCTCTACCCCTGCAAGCTACTCAATAGCAACATCGCTTGAACAAGACATCAGATGGGTGAGATAATACCTTGCATCATTTGTTTATTTAACCCCTGATGGTTTTTGATTATTGCAGTGACGTTAATAGTTTTGGTGGATTTGAGGCCACCCTATGTATATAACTTGTTTGTGTTGTGTCATGTGGGGATTAAAGTTTTAATAGAAATCAGTAAAGGTTAATTTTTAAGTGTATACCCCTTCTAGTTTTTTGTTTGATTCGCGGAGGTATAGCCCACTAATATTAGCACTATCTGACTAATTTCTGATTGTTGCCGTAGTGTACTGACACAGCCCCGGGGTCACTACAGTACACTAGCGAAAACTTTTAAACTACAACCCAACTACAACTGCAGGCACTACAACTCCCAGCATATTATGAGGGCTGCAGACTGTCGGTACATGCTGGGAGTTGTAGTGCCTGCAGCTGTTGTAGTTGGGTCCTAGGTGCATTATACACTGGATGCTTTGTGGCATATAAGAATACATAGATCTGTGGGGGCTCAGTGCTGGGAAGTGACCCCAGAACAGCACTAATAGGGGATAGAATAAAAACATCTCCCCTTATCCCCTATTAGTGATGTTCTGGGGTCACTTCTATATACTGATCCCCCACAGACCTCTGTATTCTTATATACCCCACACAGCCTGCTGGGGTGGCTGGGGGGGCCCAGGTTGGGTGGACAGCCCGGGGCCCAGGGTACATTTAATCCGCCACTGGCATCAGAGCTTTGCGGCCGGACGGATCATCCAGCCGCGATGATCCGGGCACAGACGATGATCCGGCGGCGATGATCCGGGCACGGACCGGCCGGGGTCACGGAACGGCCGGTGTAATACATTGTGTGAACATAGCCCAGTACTGTATAAGATTGCTAGAAGGCTTTCCAATGCTAGAACTTAGGTGCTGGAACCATATGAACACATTTGCATTCCCCCATATACCTGCTTTGTTTTAATCACTCTTGGTTGTGACCCACAAGGTGGGCCAGGCATGCTCAGTTCAACTGCAATCTCCAGGAACCACAGGCAGTTGGTCTCAACTTAGCCTTCAAGCAAGAGGGATTGTGGGAAACCATGTACAATGTAGCATGGCAACAGCAGAGTTGGTTCAGAGAGAAAAACACAAATTGCTTAAAGAGACTCTGTCAGCAGGTTTTTGCTGTCCTATCTAAGGGTAACATAAACGAGTATCAAAGAAGCTAAACAGAATGATGTATAACTTACACTGTTCTGTACAGCTGATCCAGAGAGATCCTCCTGAATAACATGGACAATAAGTAGTCCTTTCCATTATATGCATGAGCCCAGTAGTCCTCGATAATAATGAGAAGCAGGAAACTCCGCCCACCAGCTGCTGATTGACAGTTATCTATCCATGCTGTGTATAGGCAGTCAACTGTCAATCAGCAGCTTCAGGGTGGAGAATAGTATTCTCCTGCATATTAGGTGAATGGTGTAAGTAATAGACCGATCTGTTCAGCATTTCTGTCACTAGTTTATGCTGCCCTCATTTAAAGCAGAATAAACCTAGTGAAAGAGTCCCTTTAAATTCATGGGGGAGAAAAACAATACAGTCATATAGGTTACATGACTTAAAACAGCACATTTGTACTCATGTACAAATTTTTATATATATGGTACACATTTGATTTTACCAACTTGACTTCATGACACCATCCCTTTAACAGTTGTACATGTTTAAAGCTCAGGATCAAACACTGTACTTTTATGATGTATGGTCATTAACAGGTTAATGAACATGGCTACAGGTTCCGCTTAAAGTCCCACTTCACGATAATCAGATTTACAGCTCTAAAGCAGTCTTCTTCTTTCAGATGCTTTTAAAAACTGCTTAGTAGCTTTCTTTCTGCATTTATATTGTCTTTTTTATACATAATTCCAGTGTCATTATCAAAAACCATAAAATGCACATCAAGTTGTAAGACCTACGGATACAGTCCTTGACATCTTTTATGAATAACAAAAGTAACGGCTGAGGGAGAGAATAGATAATAAAGGGCAGACTCAATTAGCAATATTACTTTGTGAATGGTTTTACCTGGCACTCCAAATGAATAAACACTGACTGATGTAATTTTGTTTTAAAGAGCATTTATATTATATTACATAGCATTAAACTGGGGATTTGGCACCTTAAGCGAAAAGACATCCATTATGACAAAGCCTTTGTAACAATTTGCATAAATTAACTAATGATAGTTTGTAATTTTTACCGTTTAACCATTACCCTTGGCGGTCTTGTAAAAATATATATCACCTATGTCAAAGAAGATATCAAAATCTACCTGTGAAAAAAAATGATATTTCTCAAAAAGTGCTTTGTGGTTTTGAGAAATATATATATATTTTTTTTTATTAAAGCCTTTACGTATGTATATGTTATGTTTATTTATATGCCAATTGCATGCTTATAATAATATCTTTTTTTATCACATAGAAAAAATGAACCATTGTCCCCTTGCCCACCATGTGCCATGTCTATGACCGGTGTGTTTTCATGTGGCTCCCGTATGGAATTAAGTTAAAGGGGTTGTCAATGAATTTTCAATAATATAACATTGCATTGGCCTCTGTGGGTGTTGTATATTCTATATATACTTTCATTATTTATTTCTAGCTCTTCTTGTGTTCTCAGGCTCAGTCACATGACCACTCTGACCACTCCCTTTCATTTCATGCTGCCCTTTCTGTTATAGCTTCTACTGCGTTCCAATATTAGCTCCGCCTACATGGGCAGGGAAAAAAATTTGCAATTTTAGCCAGCCCATGGAAAGTACCCATGCCCCACCCAACTTATGACTCTACTTGTTATAGTGTTCAGTGGAAGGAAAAGGAAACAGAGAAGTCCCTTTAAAGTGTCACTGTCGTTATAACTTTAAAAATCTACATCAATTTACATTCTTTCTTTTTTTTTTTCTAGTTACCATGGAAAACACTTTCAAAGAGTCAGAAAACAGGTGTTTCCCAGGCTAAGTTATAACGACAGGTACACCTTAAAAATTTGTTCTCACCAGCTATGAAACAAGCTCAGCTCCTAAACTTGCTTCATAGCATTATAGCATATAATGACGTATGTGTATGGCATGGGTCTTCTGGTCTTCTAGGCTCCCATGCTGTACCCATACGGCATTGGTCGTCTAGGGGTTAATCTCCCAATTAAATATAAATTTACACCAACTTACCAGTTTGAAGAGTTCAGTGCTTGGATCAGCACTTAGCTTAGTGTGTACATAGAGTCCACCAAGAAACACACTGATCCAGCACTTGCAGAAATCCAAGATTTATTCCATCATGCAATAAATAAATAAATAAATATACAATACCAATGTGCAACTATTTTTACTGGAAACCAGACGCTTTGTTAGCGCATGAGCACAGTGATCAAGAGTGTGCATACTCTCGAAACGTGTCTAATATTCTGTGGGGTCTTTGCATGTTGGAATAAATCTTGGATTTCTGCAAGTGCTAGATCACAGTGTCTGATGGACATTATTTTGATGTGAAAGACTTTTTGTTACCCTTATTTTTTTTTTTCTTTTGATGTGGTTTATAATAAATGAATAAACATATGGGTAGGGTTTAAATACTTGAAAATAGGGTTGAAATAAGGTTGAAAATAGGCTTGAAATACTGTCCTAGGGTTAAAGCTGAAAGTGTCACTGTCGTTAAAAACTTTCAAAATTTAAACCAACAGTGGAAGTGATATAAAGCAAGTTTTCAATTTACATTCTCTTTTTTATTTATTTTTTATTTTATATATATATATATATATATATATATATATATATATATATATCATGGAGAACAAGGCACTTCCTGTTTTCTGACTCTTTTTTTCTAAAAAAAAAAAAACAGGAAACAGTCAGAAAGCAGGAAGTCATGTGTATCCCAGGCCATCTGAGAAGGCAGTCATGTTACTGATGGACACATTGAGCCGTGACTTTCTGTACTGGCCGGAATTCCTGTGTTTAGTCTGTTTTTTACACCCAGCTCAATTCAGAAAATCTTCCTTCAGGAGACTGGACCTGGGTGTCTGGTAAGTACAGCTTTGTTTTACAAATGATAACATGATAACAACAACAAAAATAATGAATGTATAAGGCAAACTTGCCTTATATCATATTTACTATAGATTTAGAAAGTTATAACAGTGACACTTGTAGCATGCACAAGCTTATTCCTGCTGTTATATATTTTGTATTTAACATGGACAACAGTATTACTAGCTTTAAAAATTATCAGTGAACATAGCTGACTATAAACATACAGCTTGCCGAAGTATGAACATTAACAGTTAATATAATTTAAGTTAAAGGTCTCGAAAATTGAGCAGGTAGTAATGCGAAATGACTTCAAAGTGACCTCCCTTAAAGGATCAATTTTTGTCATTTAGACCTTACAAATTCAAGAATTTTATCGACTGCCAGATATTGATAAAATATATGGAATGCAATAACTACCACTTCTGCAACCTGTTAAAGGGAAATTTTAATATTTTACAATATTAATTAAGTACAAAAAATCCACAAACTAATGGGAAAAATGAGAAATCCAGTCAAGTGCATTTAGAGGGAATTGATGTAGAATAATGGAACGTGTAAAACTAATTTTTCCACTTGTGAACTATGTTTTGGCAGAACTGCCTCTTCAGCATCAGTCACAGCGGCAAGAACCACTCTGCCTTGTGCTGAGCACTTGTTTCATGTGTCATAAATATACTAGAAATAATCTAAAGCATAATGTAGTTCAGAATATGAGAAGTTGAGGTTCATATGCAGGACTACAACATATTTTATTTATTATTATTTTTTAATTATATAGCACCAACAGATTCTGCCGCAATTTACAATTCTGGGGGTACATACACAGACAAAAATCAGACATTACAGAGATATACATATAATTATCCATACACGAGGAGTGAGTGCCCTGCTCACAAGAGCTTACCGACTATTGGGAGGTAGTTTTAGACAAAAGGCAGAAGGCCAAAGTGCTTCATTGATACTATTGTCTTGGCATCTTTATATTTTGGGCAGGGCAGGTAAGGGTGGGTGAACCAATCACCAACCAATGCCTGCATGCTACAGGTCTAAGTGCTTATATAATTGGCCCGCGTGTGTAGCGGTCAATGTAAAGAACTTGATAAGCCTGCTTGAAAAGATGCATTTTGAGGGCATGTTTGAAGCTGTGGGTATTAGCGGTGAGTCTGACAGTCTTGGGTAATGCCTTCCATAGAACTGGAGCACAGGAAGACAGGAGTGAGAGATGTGGATTAAGGAGGATGTTAGGTGTAGGTTATTAGCGGAGCGTAAAGCATGGGTAGGACAGTAGGGAGATGTAGGGAGGTGCAGCACTGTGGAGAGCTTTATGGCTTAGCAGGAGGAGTTTATATTGCATCCTGTGTTTAATAGGGAGCCAATGTAGTGAATGGCACAAGGGGGAGGCATCAGTATAGCACATGGACAGAGAGATTAGCCTAGCAGCTGTATTAAAGGGGTTATCCAGCGCTACAAAAACATGGCCACTTTCCCCCTACTGTTGTCTCCAGTTTGGGTGGGGTTTTGAAACTCGGTTTCAGTGAAGTAAATGGAGCTTAAATGCAAACCACACCTGAACTGGAGACAACAGTAGGGGGAAAAGTGGCCATGTTTTTGTAGGGCTGCATAACCCCTTTAAGAATGGACTGAAGAGGGGAAAGTTTAGAGGATGGAAGGACGAATTTGGAGCACTATCCTGCCCCTAGAGCACCTATCCGGCCAGCCTGCTCCACTGATAATCATTAGAAGGGGTGGTCTGGCCGAGGGCGGAATGGCGCTCTGGGGCAGTGCTCCAAATGGCCTTACTGGACACAGGATTGCATTAAAACTGAATAGGAACAGAGCGGATGATGAAGCTAAGAGACAGCAGGTTGAATTCGTCTTTAACTCATAAAAGTATTTATAGTTAGCATGAAAATGAAAGTAAATGCTTTTTTTTCTAATAAAGCTTTGCAACATACGACATTGGCACGTTAATTTAGTTAGCAATAGATTAAGTGGAAGCGAGTGGACTCTTGACTGAGTCACATGAAGCAGGAATGTGAATTAGAGTATCCGTTTTCTTAATAGTCACATTAGGCCTATGACTAGGGTAAACTGAAGGGCAGGGGACCCTTTAATGTTTAACCTCAGCCCCCAGGACTGGCAATTATTATATTCCCCTACTCTATGCCAACAGAAAAATACCTGATGAGCTCTTAAGCTGCAATCTAAATGACTTAATACAAATGCGGCCTAAAGGACTCCAGATATCAAGTTCACTCATTGATTAAGTGCTTAAGAGGAGCATTCATTTTGGCTGCTCAGCAGACTAAATATGTTTAGCCCGTTCAGGAAAATCTACAAGGAGAGGAGAGATTCTTATAAATCAGAAGAATGAGCAAGACAAGAGCCTGCACAAAGTGGTAATAAGAGCTTGCTAAATTAATCTGGCTTTAATGCACCAGGATGTCTATATTATCTAGAAGAACATATAGGATTAACTGTTGTATCTGTGGGTTAAACATGACAGTGTTCATATATATTTCAAGGTATTTTAACTAAAAGAATATTGGTATCATGTAGTGTGGTCAAGCTTTATATATTTAAAGGGTCTGCAATGTCAAAACCATGCACAGCGCGGACAGAATGGCGTTGTACCGGTGGTGGTGTAGGAGCCAATTGTCCACTCTGTAACTGTTCTGTAGATTTTTAAGGGAAAAGTTATCCATTTTAAACTGGAAACTGAGATCCCGGACCTCAGGAATAACTCTGAATGTTCATGCAATCTCTGTGTTGTCCTAGGAAAACACTCTTACAGGTTAGCAAGAAAGGGGTCAGACTGAGTACAGTTACACATCACTGACCACAGCGTCTACAGGGTTAAGCTGCAGAAACTGACACCAGTTCAGTCTCTGCAGTACCAGTGAGAACATGGCTGTGCTTGATAGCTGGTTCCCATTGCTGTTCAGGTGGGCTCTGCTTCTGATCTCACCCAATTGCCAGGATGTACTAACCAGACCAAAAAATGTAAAATACCTGAATCTGTTAAAGAGGTTACCCAGGCTTAGAAAAACATGGTCGCTTATTTCTAGAAACAGCATCCCTCTTGTCTCTAGTTTGGATGTGGTTTTGTAGCTCATTTCCATTAAAGTGAATAGAGTTTAATTGTAATACCACACACAACCTGAGGAAAGGGGTGGTACTGACTCCCCTAGAGCCTTAAGCAAAGGGGGACATGTTTTTAGAAGGGGGGATCTAGAGCCACCACAGTCTTGCCTGTACAATGATATACACTTAAGCACAGGTGGTTCTGTCTGCTTTAAAAGGGAGGAGTATATGCCTAGTGTAAAACTATGAGGATGGTGGGGTATAGTAAAAGATATAGCTTCCTGTCTGGACTCTCCCTTCCTCTCTCTTACAAGAAGATCTGGAGAAAAACATCCCCCCCCCCCACACACACACACACACACTTTTTTTTAAACCCCTTCAGGACCAGAAAAAAAATATTTCTGCACTTTTTCCTCCTTGTGTTTAAAAGGCTATAGCGTTCGCATTTTTTCACAACAGACCCTCTGTGCCACTAATTGTACTTTGCAATGTCAGGCTTACCTTTTGCCGTTTGCCCTGGGGTAAAACTGACTTGTTATGCATGTTCCTCAAGTTGTTACGATTACAACGATATGTAACATATATAACGTTTATTTTTTTTTATGGCTTTTAAAAAATAAAAACTTTTTAAATAAATTAATGTTTCTTTTAAAATCGCTCTATTACCATGCTTATAGCGCTTTTATCCTTTGGACTGTGGGGCTGTGTGAGTTTTTTTTGCGCCATGATCTGTACTTTCTATTGATACCTTGATTGCGTGTTTGCGACTTTTTGATAGCTTTTTATTACAAATTTTCTGGATTTGATGCGACCAAAAATGCGCAATTTTGCACTTTGGATTTTTTTTGTGATAATTTAATAGTTCGGACGATTACACACGCAGTGATACCAAACATGTTTGTTTACTTATTTATTTTTATTTATAAAATGGGGAAAGGGGGGTGAAAAGAACCTTTATTAGGGGAAGGTTTTTTTTTATTAATAAAAAAAAAACATTTATTTAATTTTTTACACACATTCTAGAAGTCCCCCTGCCTGCTCTGATCTCTCATAGAGATCTATGCAATATAGATATACTGCATAGATCCATGAGATGGGTACTCTATTGCTATCGGCTGCTGCCGATAGAATGCCGAGCCAGGATCAGCGCCATTATGCCGCAGACCCCGGCCGATACCAGAAGCGGGAATCGCTCCTCCTCGACAACATCGCGGAGGGGTGATCCCCCCACTAGACACCAGGGAAGTGGCCAAGCAGCATTTTAAATGCAGCTGTCAGCTGATCCAGTATAAAGTGTTGTAATGCCAGTTGCAAGTCGCTGGCTATTAGTTGTTTCTAGTCCCAGCTCCCCTGCTCCTTTCCCAGCATTCCCTGTCCTAATCCCCTTGCTATTGCTCTACCCGTATTCTGACCTCTTGCCTGACATTTGACTATCCGCTCTCCTTCTGATTTTGCACTGCATTGTCTGTTTGGTTTTGACCCTGCTAGTTGACTATCCTCTATTGTGTTTTGTTTGTCTGTCTACGTTTTGTGTATTCACCTACGCAGTGTAGGGACCGACTCCGTGGTTGTCCGCGACCGTTTAGGGTCGACCGAGGCAATTAGGCAGGGTTAGTGGTGGGTTCAGATTCAGGGCCCACTGTCTCTGTCCTGTCTGTTCTAGCCTGTCTTGACATCTATACTCTACAACTGATTCTTTTTTGTCTACTGCAATAATACATGTGTTATTGTAAATCTTATCTGTTTGTTTATGCAATGACAAAATCACTTTTATTTTAATTTGATTAGTTACAGTTTTGCATTTACCCTCTAGGTCCAAATGATGGGAAATCCTTCAGCCATGGTTCCCTAGAGGTTTCCTCCACAGGGGCTTTTTCCCCTCCTGAGTGCTGGAGGATGACTGTTTAAGAGCTGGAGATTAGATAGTTTTTGCCTAGACTTGCAGTTCTGAGTTATAAATTCATGACATTAAATTAGGTGTGTGTGTGTGTGTATATATATACATATATATATAAATCTTCTTCAGTAGAGTCTTTGGTGCCCTTAAAGCGGCTCTGTACCCACAATCTGACCCCCCCAAACCGCTTGTACCTTCGGATAGTTGCTTTTAATCCAAGATCTGTCTTGTGGTCCGTTTGGCAGGTGATGCAATTATTGTCATAAAAAAGTTATTTCAAAATTGCAGCCCAGTGCCTTACGGGCGTATCTGTGCCCTAACTTTGCACCACCCCCTCCGTCCCTCCTCCCCACCCTCTTCATTATTAGGAATGCTCTAGGCAGATTGCCTATTATTCACCACCTGTGTTACCACAGCTCATGGGCTGGATCATTAAGACACCTGTGCAATGTTCAAACAGAAGTAAAGGTTCCAGTGGCATTCCTAATGATGAAGAGGGTGGGGAGGACGGACGGAGGGGTGGTGCAAAGTTAGGGCACAGATTCGCCCGTAGGGCACGGGGCTGCAATTTTAAAATAACTTTTTTAATGACAATAACTGCATCATCTGCCAAACGGACCACAGGACAGATCTTGGATTAAAAGCAGCTATCCAAAGGGACAAGTGGTTTGGGGGGTCAGATTGTGGGTACAGAGTCGCTTTAAAGTCTACTGGCTCCGCCAGAACGTGCCTCCCCTTTATTGCTGTCCGGTTGGTTTCTGTATGTCAGACAGCTGGGGATCTCACTGTATCTGTGAATCCCAGTGACCTAGCACTTCACCTAACTCCAAAAAATGCATTTTCTGCAGTCATTTCATAGTCTGTGTTTATTGTGGTTGGAGTTGTTTCAAGGGGAAGCGAAGGTCCGTCCCATATCCAAAAGTCCAAAAGTGGCTGTTTTTTCTATTCCTGCATAATCTCTTAATCTTCTAAGTGGCCCTGTAAAAGTTAGTGAAACTTTAGGGGTGCTACCAATCCATCTAATCTATGTACTTACAATTTTTCTTTTAAAGTGACCTCTCTAGTGCTAATATTAAATATTTGCTTGCAAATAAAAAAAAAAGAAAAAAAAGAAAAATAAAAACCGTATGATGAGCATATATATCCTTCACTGGTAAAAAAAAAATATTTTTCTTTGTCAAGAAGCAATTAAACTAACAGAGCTGTATGGCATCTCACACCATGATAGCCAAAAATATATATAATTACCACCATATCACATTAACCATGCAGTAAAAAGAAGCAGCTTCTATATTTTTAATATGGATAGCAATATAACCATGTAATTAAAACGTAATACACCAGTGTGACAGAGTCGTTAGCATCTCTAAATGAAGATGCGCTCAGATCTACATGTCGTCTAATATTTTGTTGTGATTAAATTGCTGTTCATAAAAATTCAGATTTTTTTTAAGAACAAATAAAATTCTAAGTCTCAGAGCAAATGAATGTCATGGAATGGCACAGGATTTTAAACACATAAATGGCTCAGTTGCTAAGGGTGAAATTTAAATAAACACAAATAATGTTAGGCTGTGTTCACACATGGCGTTTATTTTCCGTAACCAATGCAAATGTTGCAGTTGTGGTAGAAGTAGTGCAAATTTTCCTGTGATTTTGATAGAATTGCAGCAAAAAAAATATGCTTTGTTATCACAGCAAAATAGCATCAATAGTTGCCCTCCCCAAGCAGTGAGGTAAAGAACTTAAAGGGGTATGCCAGCAAAAAAAAAAAAAAAAAATCTTTTAAATTTGTATTTTTATTTTTTTATTTTTTTGCCTGTCAGCTTTAGTGTTTACTCTTATTTTGTTGATAAATTTTCAAGGACAGACATTTTCAAAGATAGAAAATATAGCAAAACATGAAGCCTTCACAAACTGAGGCTAATGACATTGCACTCAAATCAGAATTGCTAATAACAAAGTATAACCACCAGAACTAGTATAAGTACAGAACAAGTAAAGTTACAAAAATAGCGCATTACTTCTATTAAAAAAATCTCAATTCAAGTACTTATCAGCTGATGCAGGATGCAGGAAGTGGTGTTTTCTTTCCAGTCTGACACAGTGCTCTCTGCTGCCACCTCTGTCCATGTCAGGAACTATCCAGAGCAGTAGCAAATCCCTATAGAAAACCTTTCCTGCTCTCCAGACTGGAAAAAATATACCACTTCTTGCAGCAAGACATACAGCAGCTGATAAGTACTGGAAAACTTAAATAAAAAAAAAAAATAGAAGTAAATTACACTTTCTGACACCAGTTGATTTAAAAGAATTTATTTATTCGACTTTACAGTGGGTTGTTGGCTGTATATTACACTCACTAGTAATGGCACAGGTATAGCTCCCTCACTCACATAATCACTGTAGTAGTAAGTATACCATTTACAGAATACAAAATAAGATAGTGTAATACTCACGGATTGATGAGCCTGTAAAAAGAATCAGAGGCCAATTGGGAAGTGCATTGTTAATGCTATTAAATATTACTTAGTCTGCTGCCTGCTGCATGTTCAACAATTTAAATTTTAATTGCCAGCTGATGCAGCCTTAAAGCGGAATATATGTAAATCCTGTTGAAAGTTAATGTCACTTTCAATGCTACAAGAATTAGCTGCAGCCTCCACAATTACCAGCATCTGCATTTGAGATTATGATAGATCCACATACAGGTTTAGGTAAAAAACAAAAAACAATAAATTATAACAATACAAAAAAACTTAACACTTAACTTTACACTTAAAGGAGACCTGTCACCCCCCGTGCTGGGGTGACAGGCTCCCGACCCCCCGTTACAGCCACCTATACTAATCCTGTTCCCTCCGGGTCTCACTTTTGGATCCGGTCGGGTCACGGAGATATCAGCTCCCGAAGCCCGGCGCGCGCGTCGACAGGAGAGTCCGATGCCCATAGAGAATGACGGAGCATCGGACTCCCCATTCATTCTCTATAAGCGTCGGACTCTCCTGTCAGTGCGCGCGCCGGGCTTCGGGAGCTGATATCTCCGTGACACAACCGGATCAAAAAGCGGGACCCAGCGGGATCAGGTGAGTATAGGGGGCAGTAACGGGGGGTCGGGAGCCTGTCTCCCTGGCACGGGGGGTGACAGGTCCTCTTTAATAAGCTCATCATATAAATAAGTCCTTATTTTCACGTTCTGTGATGATGTGCTACAAAATGGAATTCAGAGCTCCTGGCATCGTCATTCATTATAATGCCA
Organism: Dendropsophus ebraccatus; assembly: GCF_027789765.1. NCBI lineage: Eukaryota > Metazoa > Chordata > Amphibia > Anura > Hylidae > Dendropsophus > Dendropsophus ebraccatus. Next base: position 112,417,636 of record NC_091460.1, read on the forward strand.
GGAGCTCTGAAACTGTTTAAGCGTCACGCTACTGTACTGACACAGCATGTTAGGAGCTCCGAACTCCATTCCACCATAGCACATTGTCCATCCATGGAACATGGGAATAAGGCTTAACATTGGGAATACTGATGGATATTAACTATGCAATATACCAACTTTGTAAAAATAACCTACAATAATGTTACCTTTGTACAGGTGAAACAGAGCTGGCACCACTATGCTGACAGTGCTGACCCCACTGGAATGGAGGAGAATATGACAGCCACTATTGGAGGTGCTCCCAATCAGAAAAACAGACAATGCAATCTCGGTGGAAGGTAAAGGATGGGGCACTCACCAAGTCTTCTGGCTTGTTTCACTATATTCCAAACATCCAAAGGAAGGGAGGACAGGTGGATTAGCGGGTGCGGGAGTGCATGCCCACTAGTCCACCTGTCCTCCCCTCCTTTGGATGTTTGGAATACAGTGAATCAATCCAGAAGACTTGGTGAGTGCCCCATTCTTTACCTTTCACCAAGTTGTCTATTCAGATCAGAAGCTTGAGCCCACAATGCTCTGGGACACACTAGTAAAGACATTCTAAACAATTCAATCCTTCCATGTGTCCTTCCGAGAGCAGTTCTCTAAGGCACTGAATGCAAAGTGTGGCTCACCTGGACCAGGTGAGTAGAGAAAAACGTAACCTCCTATGAACAAGCTCATATGACCAACCATTTCTTGGAGGGAAAGTGGCGGTTACAAAGAGCTTAAGGGTTACAGTGAGCCTTCCTCAGGAAGGCCGAGAAGGCTTGTTGTGACCCTCAAGCTGAAATGCGTTGCTTTTACAAATAAAGAATTTCTACATTGGTGGCACAGCCTCTGTGTTCTTGTCCAGCCTGGTTCACATAGATGCGGCTTTTGAGCTGGTTGATCATATGCGCTTCTTCTCTACTCACCTGGTCGATTGCATTGCTACGCCTCGGGATACTGGTGGTGATCCTTCACTGCATTGCTACAGCTGTAAGAAAAAGTGACCTCCTTTGAATTACCAGAATTATATTAGTACAATTCAAGCTACAAATCACAGTTATAGAGAATGATCAGGATTAAGGTAAAACTATTAGCAATTAGTAGAATAAGCCATCTGTAGTGGGGGCAGCATAGTGTACATAGAGATGAATCTAAATAAAGAACACAAAGATGTTACCAGTTAAACTCACTATGTAGTTCCCTACAGTTCCACACTTAGGGGGGTATTTATCAATCGTTTTGTGCCATTATTTTGGCGAAAAAAGTGTTTTTGCGCACAGTGTATTTTTTTCACAGAATTAATTAATCTGTTTGCACTATTTTTAAGAAGTAGTGCCAGCTGCGCAGTTGTTGAATTTTTTTTTCACTTGGAGGGGACGTGGCTTTATGTTAGCTACTTTTTAAGCCAGATTTATCATGTACGATTTTTTGGTTTGGGACAAACTAATTGCAAAAATATTAATCACAAAAAAGGAAAGAGTGTAGCTCACTAATACCTAGCATAATTGCAAAAATATTGATCAGCCGGTCATTGATTGGCTAAGCAGGCTGTCACTCTCATCTCGGAAGTGACAGCCTTCCCAGCCAATAACTGACTGGCTGGACATGACATTGTCATGGCCAGCGATTGGCTAAGCAGGATATCACTCGTGAAAGAAGGGTGACAGCCCACTCAGCCAATCACTGAGACAATGCCATGGCACCCTCATGCTGATACACAATAATCAGCATGAGGGAGACCATGTAGTTCTATAGTATGGTTAGAGAGTGATCCTCCACAATACAGGCTGTAACACCTACTGCGCAATATTTTCTGTGCTCCCTCCCTTCCCATAGCAACATAGAATTACACAAATTTAATTTTTATTAAATATTTTAAATAATTTTTCCTCCCTATTTTCCTCCTTTGAAACCTTGGTGCATCATATTATTAGGTACGTCTTATAAAACGCAAAATACGGTTATTTAACCATCCTTCCTAGGCTGTCTATATTACAGGGTGGATGAAGAGACCTCCTACATCTATACAACACGTTGGAAGTATTTTTTCTTAACTTATTTTATACATTAAATGATAAATGCAATGAATTTTATGTTTCTTTAAAAAGGACTCACAAAGAGTTACAACAATGCCATGAAAATTAAATCAGTTGTGAGTTTTAGATAAGATATTATGGTTTTATGTAATGATTATATGTTGTATTATCACAATGATATAATGTCCAGCATGCAAAGTTCCCATTTACTCAATTCATTTTCTGCTGTTTTATTCATGCAGACGAACAATATTAAGTGATGATGAACAATCCTACTGTAGGTCAATGTACTTTGAGTCATTTACTGCTTATTCTGCATATTATTTTATCATATAGATTAACCAAACCATAGCATTCTGGGAAAGGGTGTTGATAGGAAATAGGAAATGTGTTGTAATGGAAGCTGATCAATGAAATTGAAATGTGAAGGTCTTTTAAAATATACACGGAAGATTATAGGATGATGAAATCCAAGAATTCATAAGGTCGACCTATAGTGCTTTCAATGTGCTGAAAGACAATGGGAGATATATTTAACAAAGTCAATGACATTACACAAAGCAACTGCTCAGATGGTATAAACACAGACCATTTTATTTTTTTTGCAATAAATGTTATGCCCATTTATTGTACCCACAGACATTAATCCCTTCAGGTCACAATGAAGCAATGTTCCTCAGAGCATCCTAAGGGCCATAAGGCTCTTATTGTTCCACCTACAGAGCTGGTTGGGACTCATTGTTTGCGTCACGATCATATAAGTGTCAATGGAAATGTTTGATTTTTTTCCTCTTGTTTTCACTGTTCTTCGTTTGGGATGTGAGAAAAATATTGGTATATTTTAATAGATTTTGCACACTATAATGACAAATATGTTAATTTATTTTTACATACTATTTGTATAATGGGAAAGGGGTGATTTAAACTTTTATTTATTTTTACACATTATAAGTCCCCCTAGGGGCCTTTTATAAGCAATCATTAGATTGCATATACTGATCAATGCTATGCCATTGCATAGCATTGCTCAGTATTATCAGTGCTCTTCTCACAGTCTGGAAAAGTGATTGGGACGCCCCAAGGTCACGCTGAGAGGGTCCCGATCAGTCAGTGACAGGTACTTCTGTCACTGACTCCCTTAAATAGTGTGATAGCTATAGGTCAAAGGAAGCCTGTCACCCCGGTGGAGCCCCTTATACTTACCCCTTACCGGTCCCAGACCCCGTCCTGACGCTGAGAAATCCCTGTCGGAAGCTATGCGTGCGCTTACCAGAGATGAGTCCGACGTCCATAGAGAATGACTGCTCAGTCATTCTCTATGGGCGTCTGACTCATCTCTGGTGAGCGTGCGCATGACTTCCGACAGGGATTTCTTGGCGGCGGAATGGGGTCCGGTACTAGAGGGGAATAAGCATAAGGGGCTCCACAGGGGGTCAGACGGGGTGACAGGTCCCCTTTAAAGTCAGGCAACTGCATAATTGTGGCTGCCTATCATTACCCCTGGCTCCTGGCACATTAGTGTGTGTGTGGGGCTGATTACACTGAAGCAGCCCTGCGCATATTAAACACCTTACATGTTCCTACTGCACAGGGCATTGGCAGAACAAGCGTATATAGCCAGATGGCTGAAGTGAAAGGGGTAAAAGATTAAAAATGCCTTTAAAAATAAAATTATAGATTACAGGCCACATACACCGTTAGCCTTGAATGACCCTGGGTTTCACCTTTCTATCTTCTTCCTTTTATTGCAAGATGTATGGTCTGAGCTGCTCATTGTTTGTGCCCCTCCGATTGCAGTGAATCTACTGCTCAGTGAAACACTGACTTGAAGGGATACCCCTTTGCCTTAGTGGCGTGAGAGCTATTTGCATATCTTTTCTTCCTATAGTATATAGAACACCTTGAAAATTGCAATTGAGAGACATAATGCATAAATTAACGGCAATCATAAGTCAATTTCACAAAATATGAACATTGCCTAGCCTTTTACTTTAAAAACAGAGAACACAGGACAGGAAACACCGAGGATCTTACAAGCTGTTATTGAAATGAAACATTGATTTTTTATTTCCACATGTGCACCATACTATAACAACTGACCATAGAAACCAAACTGTCTGAAACAGATGAACATTACGTTAATTCCACAGTATTGTCAGCAATGGTTACTCTGTATCTGGCAAATGGGATAATTTGAAGAATAAAAATAAACACTTGCTGTAGACTAAAGGCTATTGATAACATGTCTTTCTCACATCAATGGAACTGTAATTGTTACTCAGACCCGGAGCTTGCCAGCTGGCAGCGGAGCTCTCGTAATATTAAGAAAATGTTACATTAAGCTCTGTGGTGTGTTAATTAGGAAAAGCCACATGTTATGAATAATATTTTACACTCACTTTACACATTAATGATAACACTTTGTTCAGCCATCAAAGATTGTAGGAAAATGAGATTTTATAGTTAATGTTAATGACAATGATTTAATGATAATGATATAGGGGTTTTAAATCTGCATTTGTGTCTAAAAGGCGTAGATGAGCAGTTTTTCCATTTTCCAAGTTCCAATTCTAAAAATATGTGGCCTAAATGTTGTAGCTGTTTATTTTATTTACTTGATGGCCATATTAGAGACAAACACTTTCTTCTTGTGTGATATGTGGGCTCTTCTGTTTTCATAGGGGCTGGTGCTGTCCTAGAAATAAAAAAGAAGTTATAAAAACCTTCCCTATTATCTGTGTTAGAAAGGAATACGGAGATTCTGATTATCTAGAACTAGGTACCATCAGGATAGCAGTGCATGTGGTAAGGCAGTTTGCATGTAGACATATTTATCCAATGTGGTTAGCCCTTGACATCACTGGAGGATAGAAACTTGTAATATAAAGTTGGCATTAGAAACTCTGTCTCCACTCCTCTGGCTTTTTCCTTTTTTTCTGAGACAGGGGTCACACGATCTTTGTCTCTTCACCTCAGTAACTCAAGCCGCCACTGACATTACACATACTGATCACCTAGCCAGGAACGGGGAAAAAACAGCCTCTCCTGAGTAATATAGGGGAAAGGAAACACTGTTGCTTCATCTCTCTTACACTTATTCTCAAATCTATCAAGATAGATAGATACTGTGTTTACTGTGCAAAGCAGAAACAGATCGAGCCAGTGATGGGCAGATACTGCAAAACAGGGACGTTGGTTCTGAGGTGCAGTACATGCTGGGAGATGCAGTTTCCCAGCCAGTTTCCTTGATATAAAACTGGGATCATCTTTAAAAGTTTGAATCTGGGGCTATAATATATGGGACTTAATATATATATATATATATATATATATATATATATATATATATATATATTAGTGGGGGAAAAAAGTATTTAGTCAGTCACCAATAGTACAAGTTCTCCCACTTAAAAAGATGAGAGGCGTTTGTAATTTACATCGTAGGTAGACCTCAACTATAAGAGACAAAATGAGAAAACAAATCCCGAAAATCACATTGTCTGACTTTGTAAGAATTTATTTGCAAATTATGGTGGAAAATAAGTATTTGGTCACCTACAAACAATCAAGATTTCTGGCTCTCACAGACCTGTAACTTGTTCTTTAAGAGTCTCCTCTTTCCTCCACTCATTACCTGTAGTAATGGCACCTGTTTAAACTTGTTATCAGTATAAAAAGACACCTGTGCACACCCTCAAACAGTCAGACTCCAAACTCCACTATGAAGGAGAGGAGATCTGCATAGAGGAATGGGCCAACATACCAACAACAGTGTGTGCCAACCTTGTGAAAACTTACAGAAAACGTTTGACCTCTGTCATTGCCAACAAAGGATATATAACAAAGTATTGAGATGAAATTTTGTTACTGACCAAATGCTTATTTTCCACCATAATTTGCAAATAAATTCTTACAAAATCAGACAATGTGATTTTCTGGATTTGTTTTCTCATTTTGTCTCCCATAGTTGAGGTCTACATATGGTGTCAATTACAGACGCCTCTCTCATCTTTTTAAGTGGTGGAACTTGCACTATTGGTGACTGACTAAATACTTTTTTTCCCCACTGTATATAGTTCATTTTGTACTTCTTAGTGGAAAAATAAGGCATTCCCTCAAAATAAGACATAGTGCAGTGCTTCTTTGGGAGCAAAAATTTATATAAGACACTGTCTTATTTTTTTTTTTGGGGGGGGGGTAAATTGCATAAATTGCATAAAAATTGTAAAAATTGGTGAAGCCTTTTATTCTCTATCTGTGACTTTTTCATTTCCGTTAGCGACCCTCTATTCAAGCAGTATGCTGGGAGTTTTAGTTCCACAACAGCTGGTGAGCCTTAGTTTGAAGCCACTGATTTATATGGATAAAGCTGATAAGCTTTCTGAAACATTTCCTGTGATAAATAAAGCACAAAAATTCTGCGACATTCTGCCATTCGGCTGCTGTAAAGTGACTTAGCTGCTCCTCAATGTCATGGATCATGCAGCTTGTCTAGCTATTGACATGTTAACGTTTTCCTGACGAGTATCATGCAATGATAATTTGTTACTGTGAAACCCATAATGACTTTTAATTGTGACTTCTAATATCATATGCTGTCATTTAAATCTCAATGCCTGTCACTTGCTTGTTCTCGCTGTGAAAATATACAGCTCATCTCTCCTTCAAACATCTGCATTAGCACATGGTTTATTTCTTCCATGAGCTTTCAGAGGGCTCTGTGACTCACCAAGTGCAAGATTTAGTTGCTTAAAATTTCACATTAGACTTTAGATTTTTATGTTTAAAATATTTGTATATACTCTGTTTCTATTATTATCTTTTATATCCAGTGCCATTAATTTATTTCTTTGTATGCTTAAAGGGGAACAATCAGCAGTTTAGACACATCTAACCTGCTAATAGCCCCCAATGAGCACGGAGTGCAGAGGAGAAAGGTATGTCTCTTATATTCTACCTCTACACCGTTCCCATGCTGTTAGTTGTTGAATCCTCGACCTGGAGCACCATTAGGAGCACTGCCTCGCCCCCATAGTGCAGAGCTGGCCCGCCCACTCAATTGTTAATCATTAGAAGGGGTGGGCAGGCACGGTGCTCTGTGGGGCCATGGCATTGCTCCTAGCTGTGCTCCAGGGTTGAGGATTCAACTACTAACAGCATGGGAATGGCGCTGAGGAGGAAGGTAAGAGACATACCTTCCTCCTCAGCATCCCATGCACGTCCCATGAATTTTTGGTGTTTTTTTTCTAATTTTCCATTATATTATCTAAGTGAATTTTTAGTGGGTTTTTTTTTCTCATTTTCAATTATACTACCTGTGTTAATGTGAAATCTTCTTAAAAAACAACAATCCAGACAAAATGGCAGCGCCCATAATAATGAAAATAAAAAATGACAATCATAAAATAAAAACATCAGCAAAAAACATTTAGGTGATGCATTCCCTTTAAGGCTGGGTTCACACTACGTATATTTCAGTCAGTATTGTGGTCCTCATATTGCAACCAAAACCAGGAGTGGATTAAAAACACAGAAAGGATCTGTTCACACAATGTTGAAATTGAGTGGATGGCCACCATATAACAGTAAATAACGGCCATTATTTCAATATAACAGCCATTGTTTTAAAATAATAGCAAATATTTGCCATTAAATGGCGGCCATCCACTCAATTTCAACATTGTGTGAACAGATCCTTTCTGTGTTTTTAATCCACTCCTGGTTTTGGTTGCAATATGAGGACCACAATACTGACTGAAATATACGTAGTGTGAACCCAGCCTAAGGCTATGTTCACACTGCGTATGATTTTGTCCATAGTTCGTGAAACTACGGGCGTGGGAAAAATCGACATGCGGCCGGATGCGTACGAACCGAGAACATACGCCCGTAGTACAGTTATGCTTCCCTAGCTTGATTCGAAGCGATCTGAGGCAGGTCATTTACTTGGAAATCTTCGCCCAGCCCAATAAAACTTACAGAACCTTTTGGATCGAAAAATCAAGTTTAATTTGACTGAAATAAGTACTTTGTACGGGGCCGCAAGTAAATCCATGGCCGTGAGTTGGAACATTTCCGTCCTCAAACAATGGTCTTGTTCATTTTTCACGGCGCCGTATACGATCCAGCCGTAAGCTCATACGTAGTGTGCATTGTGCGGGCGTATATTGTATACTTTCAAGCGAACGCATCAACCTCAAAACTACGTGCGTACATTCGCGGTTCGCACTACGGACGGAATCATACGCAGTGTTTACATAGCCTAAAGCTGGTAAAACACATAGAGGACATTTACGAAAACTGCGCCCCTGCTATACGCCAGGGAGAAGGTGCTGAATTGCCCTTTTTCTCTGGCATACGCCAGCTGTATCCCCTGCTCACCTCCTACCACCCCTAATTTACCATGATTTACACCTGCTCGCAGGTGCCCTTTCCTGTTCTTTGTCCTACTACACAAGAAATAAACACATAAACCCAGACTGGTGCAGCCAGTGATTCAGCAGCTTTCTGTTGGATGTAGAACAGGAGGCTCTGAGCAGTGGGAATGCGCCACTTAAAGGAGACATCCGGCAAAATTTTTATTAAAGTATTGTATTGCCCCCTAAAAAGTTATACATCACTAATATACACTTATTACAGAAAATGCTCATAAAGTGCTTTTTTCCCTGCACTTACTACTACATCAAGGCTTCACCTCCTGGATAAAATGGTGATTTCACGAGCAGACTCCTGTTGAGCTGTCTCCTGAAAAAAGCACTTTATGTGTAATAAGTAAATATTGGGGATTTGTATAACTTTTGGGGGGCAATAAAATACTTTAATAAAAATTTTCACTGAACTCCTCCTTTAAACACCAGCATGAACTCCAGAACCTGTTTTTCTTTTTCTCTTATTGTCAACAGTACTTCTATGGCTAAATAATTGGTCTAAGTTCTATTTATAAACCAGTATTCGACAGGCAAATATTTTTTAGATGCAATTTTTTTAATTTCTGCTGTTTTGAGTATTCACCCACAAATTGGCATAGTCCAGGATTTGCGCCAAATTTATCATTTGCACATTAAAAAAAAATAAAAAAAAATTGCACAAACAGGTGCAGGCCTACCAGGGGAATTTTTTGTATTTTGAGAATATTCTATTCACAACTTCCTGGATATTTTGTTATTCATCCCTCAATAACCAATATTATTTGACCTCAAATGACAGACATCCACAAAAACGGCTGTCAAACGGCCGAAAAAAGATGTGTGAATCTAGCCTTAGTAAAAATCAGTTATGACCATTACTCTCTACAGTGTTTGCACTACCGGACAATTTCCCATTGACTTCAGTAGGGCGCATTATTCCATTGAAAATACTACCATATTTTAACCACAAAATTACGGCCATATTTTACATTTACTTTACGGTCTATGAACATAACCTAGAAAGTGAACATTTTCACCACATAATTCTTTTAAAACATCCATGGTAGAAACATTGTTTTAAATTTAAATTAAAATTGTTCCAATGAAGAAAATCTGAGTTCCGGTATTGGAGCATCTATTGCAGTACATTTATGTTGTTGTACAGCTGTCAGCATATTACTTTCGCTGTCTATAGTTATGCCAAGAAATATTCCGATCAGATGTCAGGATCATTTTATGCAAATGGCGCACTGTAGTTAACAAATAAAGTTTGGTTAAATGTCTATAAAGAGAGATGCCATAGCATTTAAAATGAAATGTGAGCTTTTTTCTATGAACTTTCCTGAGTTTTTTAGGAAGCTGAAAATGTATTGCATATAGTCGAGTTATAAAACCTCATTGAATGCTCACTGCATAATTTCCATTCTACTGACATATGGAAGAAATTTCAGAACTGCCGCCCTGGTTAAGGAACAAACTCCATTTAAGATTTGGACAAACTCCAAAGCTGATCTAGACTATCCTAAAGACAGCTGAGCTACTTTTAAACATCAGCTTGTCTCTGACTGATGGGTGGGGGAATGGCAAATAAACTGGCAATCGACTTACACTGACATCAGTTGTAAAACATCTGCCTTGCTTATCAGGAACACGTCTACATATTCATGCACAGTTTCCTCAGGACTCAGGAGACCATCTGAGACACAGAACAAGTGGAGGACCCCGATTCTATGAGTTATTTCCATAATAAGAAGGCTGCATATACTAAGTGTCTCAGTGCACACACTTAACACTACAAAAAGGTTTGTGAACTGCTGGGGGTCTCAGCAAGAGGTGCATGCCATCCACTGGTGATCAGTTGCCCAGCACATGGTCACAGAAAATACTACAATGTTTTTACAAATTGCATGTTCCGCTATATTCACACAATGTCTTTTTTGACTGTTAAATAAAGAATGTTTTTGTATAAAGGACAGTCGTCATTATGAAATAAGGGCCGTTTTTTTACTCAAACGGCCAAAAGAAGACGTTGTGGGAACATAGGTTAAGATTTATCAAACATGGTGTAAAGTGACACTGGCTCAGTCGCCTCAGTACGGAATCCACGCAGCAGACTGCGAAGTTCCGCATGTCCCATTGATTCAATAGGATGTCTCACATGCACTCCACCCTCCGCCCAAATAAGTGAGTTCAGTTTTTTTTCCTAAAAACACTCACTTCCTGAACCTTATTTAGTCCTTTAACATAGTTAGAGGTTTCGATCATGTCCCCTCTTACCCTTCTTTCTCTAGACTATACACATTTAAATCTTTAAGTTATTTCTGGCATGTTTTATGCCTCACACCCGCCACGCAAGTCCTTATGGCTATATTGACAAAAAATAAAGTTATAGCTCTTAGGCTATGTTGACACAACGTCAAAAATAGAGAAAAGGCGGCCGATTTTCTTATTTAAAATAACTTCCATTTTTGCCGCGATTTTACTGATTGCAATGGCAATGCATTGGAGTTAATGGGAAGACGGACGTCCAATTCACACAATGCATTGAATAACAGACGTTTTTGCCGCGGACGTCAAAATAATGAACATGAACATTCTTTTCGGACTTTTTTTGCAAACAGCGGATGTTTTTTATTAGTTGTTCATACACAGTTCTTCTTTTGTAACCGTTCTTTCTCCGTTTTTACTATTAAATTCAATGGACTTTTAAATTAAGACACACCCAAAAGGCAATCAGTATACCCTAAATTAAATTAATGTGCAAACATCATTAATTGCACTAAGGGGAGGCAGGCTGCTAAAAACGTCCATTATTTTAGACTCAAAATAACGGACGTCATTTTAAACAGAGCTGAAAAAAACATTGTGTGAACATAGCCTTATAGTGCAATGATGAAAAAAAAAAAAAAGTTAAACAATGATTTTGATAATGCAGAATTTGAAAGGCTTGGATTCCCATTAGCCTTTGGTGTACCATTGTCTGTATAAAAAAAAAATATTTATAGTGCTAGTTCATATAAAATTTTGGATTCCTCAAAATAATAATACTTTTTTTAAAAAAATCCAATCATGCAACGTTACAAATCATAAAACAATTCATCTTGTTACTCAATTTGTTTCTGAACCAATTACCTCGCACCCTAAGTAGGAGAGAGAAGACACAAAAGAGAGGGAGGGAAAAATAAATAAATATTAGAAATATTATAGATATTTATATTTTACAAGCAGTTTCAATGCAGTTGCCGGCGGCTTAGATATCAGACGTGCTTTGCCAATGCTAACAGCACTTTTCGCGAGCCTGTGCCAGATGTGTTTTTAGATATTGATGAACCAAATTAATGTTCTGCTGGCATTAAAATGACCACAGACTGATGCATTGAGCTGCGGCTGCTGGAATGGAATGGATGGCATATTAATAAACAGGGTGTCGTGTTCATCTTAATGGAGGCGGAAAGGTTTCTGATAAAAACATAATGAATTTGATATCAGACACAAGCTGTTACAACAAACTGCCAATATAATTAATGATCTTTAGATGCTAATGACAAATATTGCAGAGCAGGAAAGGAGAGAGAATGTAATGCAGACGAAACTTATTTAACAGTTACTGCTGACAGAGTTCTTGCTGAGTCATATTTGTACAGATGGAACAGAGTTAACAGTCAGCGTTGAGATGTCTTATCTAGACAGGAGCGAGCCGAGTCTTCTAGACCCAGACTCGTTGTGAACTTTTGGGTTGTTGCCGAACCAAACTTTTTTCAAAATTCAGAACAAGTTTGTGAAGATATCGGCCGCACATTTAAAAAAAAACAATAATAATAAAGATATTCTCACCTTTACACACTCCACCTGTATCTACTTGGTGGTCTTTGGGGTCTTCAGCCTCCTGGGGAGTAAAGGCCGGCTGAGGACAGGACAGCACCACAGCCACCATGATTGGCTGAACGAGCTGTCAACAACAAAGACGAGACAAGACAGAAGGAGACAGACACCTGGGAAGCGCGGACAGGCATATACTGTATGATGAGCAAACTTTCGGAACTGCAGTAAGACAGCTAGATGTCTGCAATTGTTACGCTGTTTTAGTGTGGTTCATTTAAAGTTTGTTTCGGACAAACCCAAATTTTACATTAAAGTTTAGCGAAAAGGTCAATCTCTAGTGTTAAAACATTTAGTCAACATATTATGACTCTGACTTCTAATTCTGCTACATCTGTAAATCACTTCAATAACTAAAAGTGATTCCTTACCCAGGAAAAAAAAATCCTTAAGTGTCTCACATCCCTGTCTTACTTTTACATGCTGTTCACTGCTTGTTGTTGGGGTCACTCTGTCTCTGGTAACAGAAACACCAAGACAGAATATAGGAAGTGGAGGTAGGGCTTTGTCTGAGCTGTGTACCCGCAGTCTGTTAGCAAATCTGCCTTCAGATAAGTCCACGCTGTACATGGAATAAACTCCTTATCTTTCAACACATATTAAAGGAGAAGTCTGGCGAAAAATTTTATTATAGCATTCTCTTGCCCCCCAAAAGTTTTACAAATCACCAATATACACTTATTACGGGAAATGCTTATAAAGTGCTTTTTTCCCTGCACTTACTACTGCATCAAGGCTTCACTTCCTGGATAAAATGGTGATGTCACGACCCGACTTTCAGAGCTGTGCGGGCTGTCGCTGCTGAAGAGGATGATGGCAGGGGGACACTAAGGGATACAGGGCACTGGAGGGACACTGAGCATCCCCTGCCATCATCCTCTCCAGCAGCCACAGCAGATACAGTTCTGGGAGTCGGGTCGTGACATCACCATTTTTTCCAGGAAGTGAAGCCTTGATGCAGTAGTAAGTGCAAGAAAAAAACACTTTATAAGTATTTCCTGAAATAAATGTTTATTGGTGATTTGTATAACTTTTGGGGGACAATACAATACTTTAATAAAAAATTTCGCTGGACTTCTCCTTTAAGTTCTGGCCAGCTTTTTCTTGTTTAAATTCAGGCTTATCATTAATGTCATCATTATTATCATCAGCAGCAGTTTGGTGCTTAGTGTAACCTCTTCCTTGCTGTGTTTCTCTTTTTTTCTGCTCACATTCCTTTTAAACCCAGTACCACCTGTGGTAACGTACTGTAAATAACTCTGCTAGCATGTTCAATTTAGTGCAATTTCATCAACACTATGTCATGGCATTGCAAAAAGGTGCAGGTGCTGTCCTATGTTGGCCAGAAAAGTTAAGTAAAGGAGTCCCTGTGTGAATACTACTGGAAAACAGTTCAGCTTTTGTTCTGTGTACCATAGACCAGGGATTCAATAACAGCACTAAAATTTCTTTCTCATCACTCTGAAGGGTTAATGTAGAAAAATCTTGCAGACTTTTTAAAAACATTTTTTGAAAGGACAGATACTCTTTATTAATAAAATAACTTTTTTATGTCATTTAACCTAAGGCTAAATAACTAACATTATAGTAAGATTGTCATGTATCATGGTGATTGCAGTGTTTCATGATTTTTGCTTTGGGAAAAATATTCCACCACCGTTACTTAAAAGGGTTTTTTTTTAATCCATGTAGCGCTAGCTTTACATAGGCCCAATCATTGGATAAAATAATAGGAATGGAAACTGTTCTACAGAGGAAATGATGGCTCTAGCATCAAGTTAAAAGATTTCAGTAAATATTTTAGATGTCGCACAGTAAGGAGAGCCCTCCGATCACTAGCTATAGCTGGGGGAAATGCATCATAGTGTCTATACTGCCTTTAGTTAAAGAATGGGGTATCCAATGGATCTGCTTTTCCCCCAGAAGCACAAAAAAAAAATTGGTGTAGTGCTACTTTTAACTGTAAACAAGTCTAACTGGCTAATGACAAGCTTGCAGTTAAAGTGTAACTATCATTCTTCACTGGCGTCAGGATACGCTGTCAAAATCCTGTTGGTGCACAACAGAGACGGGATTCTTCCGGCATCGCTGTGGACTGATGTCAGAAGAATTCCGTCCCTGACGCATGTGGTGGCAGCATTTCCTCCCACCAGTGAAGGATGATAGCACTCAATTGAAAGCGTTGATGGAGCCATTACTTTCTTGCCCCATCACTCAGCCGTGTGGCCACAGGGAGTATTTTTCTTCCTAACTTCTGCAGAGGTGCACATGTTGACATTACTCATCATGATTCTGCAGAGCAAGGAAGGAGGAAACGTCACTGGTGTACTGTGCAAGAGCCAGGAGTCAAGGTAAGGTAAGTATGAGTTTTATTTTTTTAATGAAAAGGAGTACCTGTGTAATACAGGAAACTGCCCACCAGGGGTACTAACTAGATAATAGGGGAAACTACCAACAGGGGTAATCTACCTAATGAGGAAAAACTAAAAACTACCTACAGGGGCCACCTATCTAAGGCAAAAATTCCTAAATGGGAAAACTACCTACCTAATGGGTGAACCTCTCTACATAAATAGGAAACTTCCTAATGGGGAGCCTATCTAGCTACTGGAGTGACCTAATGGGGGGTACTTACTCCTCACCTTACCCACCTACCCCCTCCCCTGGATTAGGGGATTAAAATTATTCAGGAATACCCCAAAATATCCTTTATAGGGTGAAATTGCAATAATTTTTTTTTTTTTGGGGGGGGGGGGGGTTCCATGTTTACATAATGCACTTTATGGTAAAACTGACATGATATCTTTCTGTAGATAAGTCTGAATACAGTGATATGCATGTTCATATAGCTTTTCTAATGTTTTAGTATTATTTTTTTTTTACAGTAAAAGTTTTTTTTTTTCAAATAGTTATGATTACAATGGCTCTTGGAGTTTATCTAGATATGTCAGACGGCACATGGTAGTTGAGTTTAGCCCGGGTTTATACATTACATAGTGGTTTAGTGTGGAAATAAAGGCTATACTGCAATGTGATCATTAAATTGCTCACATTGCTTTTATTTGCACCCAAACCAGAGTGATATTTTACACAGAATGCATCATTATTAACAGCTGTTGGAACCCTTGTACCCCCACGTAAACTTTGTGGGTGTGCCCTTGGTGACTTCCCTCCATAGTAACAAAGCGCTAAGCAATTATCATATATATATATATATATATATATATATATATTCTTTTTTTTTATGGTACATTTTTGTAATTATCCAAAAACACATATACTCATTCCATCTGGTTTCGACATTTTTAATGGAGACAATATAATGCATAAAGGCTGAGGCAGACATATAATCTGTTTCCCAACGCTTGAAGTGATAACAATATATTTCAAAGAAACTGGGGCGGGTGCGTATCCGATAGCGGACATACTGCTCTGCCGGAGAGCCATGGTGGAGGAACACCTCCGCACCAGTCAACTACAGGTGGACTTTTATAACCAACTATAACCAACCAAACTGAACTGACGTACAGACATACACCCTGATCACTCCCCCTCCCTTTTTGCGATATGTAAGGTCTTCTGTTCCTTTCTATTTGAGCAGCATTGTCCAGAGATGGAAAAACATTGGGAATGTATCATTTTCAGCTATTTCATTCAATGCATTTATGCAAAATTCTGCCAGGACCTAAAGAGAAAGCTTGTATATCTTGCTTCCCCATCTACACAAAGCTTCTCAATAGGGCTCCATATATAAACTCATACAGTAAATTGTGTATATTATTGTATGTGAGTGTGCGTAAACAGCATTAATTAGTTATCACAAGAGAATACTGAATGGAATTATGTATATAGAAAACCTTATATATCCTAGAACTTAGACTCTTCCCCTTATATTAAATGTAATGTGGTGTTTATTTATCTTAGCAGAGGAGATCTGACAGATCCACATTTACTGCCCATCTACATGAGTAGTTACAACACCGTTTTTTTGTTCCAATCCATGATAATAATTTGAGACTGGTCACTGTCTGCCATTTCTTGCACCTAATTTTATTGCACCTATTTTGCCATTTTACCTTTTTCTAACTTTATTATATATTACTATTTAAGGCTATGTTCACACGTTTTCTATGCTCCATTTAAAATGACGGCTGTTGGTACTTTATTCTAGTTTGGGGTTACTAATTGGCCTTTGGATGTGTCTTAATTGAAAAGTCCATTGAATTTAATAGCCAAAACGGAGAGAGAACGGTGACAAAAGAAAAATGTGTGTGAACAATGAATAAAAAACGTGGGCTGTTTCCAAAAGACGTCTGAAAATAGTGATCATGTTCATGTCCATTATTGAATAAATTTTGAGCATTGGACGTCAGTCTTTCTATTGACTTCAATGCACTGCCATTGCAGTTAGTTAAATCGCTGCAAAAACGGACGTTATTTTAAATTGCAAAAGCGGCCGACTCTTCTCTATTTTTGACGTTGTGTGAACATAGCCATATAGTGAAACCTAGAATTACAAGTAACTTGTGTCGAGAGTGTTTTTTTAGACAAGCTAAGAATTAAAAAAAATTGTAACTCGGTAAACAAGCAAAAATTGTTAATTCGAGTGTCCCTTCTTTACTGATATAATGTTCTTTATTGATACAAAACACTTTACCTACCTTATTTGTGTTTCAGTCATTTTCTTTTAGGAAATTTGTGTGAGATTTGGATTAAAAGCACGTTCTCAGAACAAATTTTACTCATAATTCAAAGTTTCACTGTATTTGTTTAGTATAATATGTGTGATATTAAAGATGATCGTTCTGCAACATTTTAAAAAAGAGAAAAAAAAATACAAGGCTTACCAATTATATTTAAAGGAAACACTAAGGCTAGGGCCACATTAGCTTTTTGCAGTCTGTTTTTTTTATCCGTTTTTGCAAAAAAATGGATGGTAAAACAAATAGAAAAAGGAGGTCAATGTGTACGATCCATTTTTCCATTGACTTCCATTAAAAAATAAATAAAAAAGGAATGTGTTTTTTTAGGGTACACAAAAATTTGGTCAACCACATTTTTGTGTACGCTTAAAAAACATTTTTTTTTCTAATGGTAGTCAATGGAAAAAGGCATCAAAACAGGTTGCACACAATTGCATCTGTTTTTTTGCAAAAGCAGATTAAAAAAAACTGACTGCAAAAGTGTAGTGTGAACCAAGGCTTACACCATTTTCTTTCTCAGACAATACTACTCAAGTAAATAGGTCTGCACTGAATAAAGTTTGATTAAAATGATATAGCAGTTTTTAAATAAAATAAAAAAATTAAGAGAAAAATACAGTTTAGTCCGATTGTAACTGGTCATTGTATGTTTCCATTACTTTTTATTTAACCTATCCAATTTACTATAAATGCATTTGCAGCATATTAAATTTATTATTATTCATAATGTAAATATAATGAGAAGAAGTTATAAGCAAATTCAGGAACAATTGAGTACAATTCGCTTTTAGATGAATACAGTGACTGTGATAAATTTGTGCATACATGCCTGAAAGCCTAAAAAAATGGAAAAGATAAAAGGAAAGGAGACACGGTATAGTGCCTTTCTGTTTATTTTAATAAGTGCTGAATGTAAATGGAACGCGGTGTTACTAATGTCAGCTTTACAAGCTAAATATCTACATTGCCGATCTGTGCTTGCATCTTGTGGAATAATTTCTTCCGCTAATCGGTAAATTTCACTGTTACAACATTAGAAATTTGTAAATAAATTATTGAGCAAATGTTAAAAATTATTCCTGACATACGGTATTTCCTTCAGTAGTTTTACTGATTCTTGTCCAATAGATGTGGGTGCCATCTCTTAGACCTGCACCTTACTTGACTCCTGACTCTCCGGGTGCGATGGTCACCTCTGTCCCAAAGCCCGTAATCTATAAGAGTTATGGAGATAGCAAATCTTAGAATACAGGAGAGAGGAGGACACTTATTTTATATATTTCTTTCTATTTACTTTAATAGATATTAGGGCTAAAACTCACAACAATCCTACCTTATTTGTTGTTGTGTCTTCATACAAAAATTGATTTTTGCTTGATCACTTACACTATTAGCCTATGTTCACACAACGTTTTTCAGCTGTCATTTTGAGTCTAAAATAGCGGACGTCATTTAGCTCTCTGGGCTTCCATTAGTGCAATGACGGCTGTTGGTACATTATTCTAGGGTGGGTTAGTAATTGGCCTTTGGTTGTGTCTTTAATTAAGAAGTCCATTGAATTTAATAGTAAAAACTGAGAACAAATAAAAATTGTGTGTGAACAACTAATAAAAAATGTCCATTGTTTGCAAAAGACGTCCAAAAATAATGATCATGTTCATTATTTTGACGTCCGTGGCAAAAACGTCTGTTATTCAATACACTGTGTGCATCGGATGTCCGTCTTCCCATTCACTTTAACGCATTGCCATTGCAGTCAGTTAAATTGCGGCAAAAACTAACAGTAAGCTGACTAATTAATCAGGGCTGGCAAATGCTTTTAATTAGCAAAGTGTCTTATGCTGCGTTTACACGGAACGATAATTCAAACGATTTCAAAGTAACGATTTTTTTTTAATAACGATCAGCATTTAGATGGAACGATTTATCGTATGGAAAATTCGTTTTGCGATCGTTTTGCGATCGCTTAAGCCGATCTTGCACATAGGTAAAATTGGTGAACGACTGTTTATACGGAACGATCTGCGAATTTTTTGCGAACGACGATTTAAGAACATGTTCAAAGATCAAAATGAACGATTTCTCGCTCGTTGTTCGATCGTTCGCTGCGTTTACACGTACGATTATCGTTCCAATTCAATCGTTATCGTGCAATTCGCACGATAATTGTTCCGTGTAAATGCAGCATTACATTTGCTGTTATTACCTGTATTGTTTACAGCTCATTGCCTAGATTACTGACCACCTTTCTCTATGAGCATTGCCAAGACTGCTGATATCACAAGGAACCTTGGGAGTGCACTTTGGATGGTAAGTAATCTCAGACAGCTTCTGTGACTCCCAATCAGATCACAGATGGCTCCAAGGCTTGTGGACTGTCCCTGGAGCCATATGTGATCTCAGTGAGAGGCACAACGATACAGAGCTGATTCAGCTCACCATTGATGCGTCCCGTTCACACTCTCTCATCGACCTACCGCCAAACCAGGAAGCAAGAGGGAGATTACCCCTAAATTTGTTTTGTCCTTAAGGGGTTAATGTGCCAAAATGTACCGAGGGACACAGTAAACCATAACAGAAAAGGTTTATGCACAAAATCAACTACAGATTATTGCACCAAAAAAATGTTCAAAACCATCTAAAGGAGCAATAAAAGTTTACCCAAAATAAGGCAAACAACGTAAAAAATATTGAAAAGGCGGCTGCTTTTCATATAAAAAAGGCTACCATTTTGGTTCTGCAGAAACCAGTCATTTGACCTGCAGAGCAGTCTTCTGGTTCTCTTGTAAATGAAGTGGCGTCCATCCATCACATGATATGCGCCTATGTCATTATGCTGGCACTATTGTACATAATGCCACTGTTTTCTTCCCAGCCCTCCTAAAGCCTTGATACTGGTCTGTAGTATCACTTATTAATCCCCACCCACGGGTCGCTTAACCCCTTGCTACAATATGATGTTCCGGGAACATCATGTAATGCAGGTAGTTCCTGTAAAATGACGTTCCCAGAACATCATCTTTCCCCCTGCCTCCCCCCGCTGTCCCTAGCGGCTATCGGGCATTGGGAGGAGGCTGTCTCACACAGCCTCCTCCCGCTACCACTGCCCGGAGGCGGAGAGATCTGCTCCCTCCGACCCCCTCTTCAACCCCCCCCCCCCCCCGAGCCATGCCAGTGATTGCACGGCTTTAGGGGGTAACCATAGCAACCCAGATGCTGCCCAATGCACAGGCAGGGGTCTGATCGTTTGAATGAGCTGTCAGCTTTAATGCTGACAGTTAATTTACTGGAAAATGCAGTACAGCACAGATCATGTGCTGTAATGCATTTTATATATGAAAAAGTTAAAGTAAAAAAAACACAAATGCATTAAATAAAGTAAAATTAACTAACTAATTAATTAAATAAATAATTAATTAATGATCCCCTATAAATATGATACATATATTTGGTATTGCCGCATCCGTAATGACCCTGTCTATTAACCCGTTACATTAACTATCCCGCCCGATTAATGCCGCAAAAAAATAAAAAATAATCGAATTTATATTTTTTTGTTAAACCCACCCCCTAAAAAATATAGAAAAAAAATATCACACATGTACCCAAAAGGTGTAGCACTAAGGGTATAAACCCACACACCGTATACACAGCGTATTTACTGCTGCGATACGCAGCGAATACACAGCAAAAACGCAACAAAAACTCAACAAAAACGCAGCAGATTAGATCTAAATAACTGAACTCAGCATTAAATCTTCACCATCAAACTGCTGTGTATTTGCTGCGTATTTGTTGCGTATTTGTTGCGTATTTGCTGCGTATACGGTGTGTGGGTTTGTACCCTAAAAGTGTTAGCTTATGCCGCAAAAAAAAGCCCTGACATAACTCCATTGGCGAAAAAATATTACAAATAAAAATAAAACTTACAATATGCAAGACACAAACAATATTTATAGTATAAATGCATAAACTATAACAAAATCTATATAAAATGGATATTGCTGTAATTGTAGCGACCTGACGAATAAAGATAACATGTCATATGTAAGGTATAGTAAACAGTGTACATAAAAATGATGAAAAATAGCTGCTAAATTGTGTTTTTAATGTGTAACACCTTATTACAGGGTGTTACATGTCCCCTGAACCGATACCAATGGAAGCGTCAACTTGTCTTGCACAAATATGTTGGCACTGCAAGGCTTCTTTGACATGGTAAAATGGTTAAAAAAAACTGAAATAAAAAAAGGCCCCAAAATTCACCAGGTCTCGGTCATGTCTGAGGCCTGTGGTCAGGTGATGCACTGCGGCCACATATGGGGGATTTCTAGAAACATTGGAATAAGGGGAATCAATAGTGAGTGGTATTTCTCACTTAGTATTTGCTGTGTTAGAGGAAAAAATTGATTAGAATAGAATAGTTTCCCAAAAAAATAAAAATTTTAAATTTCCCCTTCAACTTGCTTAAGTTTCTGCAAAACACCTAAAGGATTAATAAACTTATGAAATGTTACTTTGAATACTTTGAGGGGTGCAGTTTTTACAGTGGAGGGATTTATGGGGGTAACTAACATACAGGCCTCACAAATTCACTTCAGAACTGAACTGGTCCCTAATAAAATCAGAAAAAAGTAAAAGGACGTTCACCTAATGATGTCACCATAAAGTAGACATGTTGTAGATGTTCCATTAATAATTAGTTTATGTGGCATGACTATCTTTCTTAGGAAAATAGAATTTTGAATATAAAGAAATGTACATTTTTAAAATTTTTGCGCAAATGTGTTTGTTTGTTTTTTACAAAAAGCTACTGAGTGTATCAACCAAAAGTATACCACAAACATAAAGAAAAATATGTCACAAAAAAACAATCTCAGAATACCCGCGAAAAAGCATTGCAGAGTTATAACTACATAAAAAAAGATAGATCAGATTTGAAAAATAGGCCCCGGGCATTAAGGCCAAAACAGTCTGCGGAGGCTAAGGGGTTAATAACAACACATGTGGTTGAGTCACGCTAAATATCTGCCCACAACCTGCTGCATAACAGTTCATACTATTGTAGTGCGATTTAGTAAAATCTCTATAAATGGTGCTATTTTTTAGCCATTATACGAATTGCAGAAACAGGCATAGTTTTACTAAGATCTTCACAATCTCAGTAGAAAATCAGTACATTTTTTGTTGGGATTTTTTATTGTGGTTTTAAGTATGTCCCTCTAAAAATACTCTCTTGCCCATTGTTTAGAAAATCTATGGCAAGATGTAGGTCTACACTACGTAGTATGACTGGCTAAGCAACTGTACAACCCCCCGTGATTCCATGTACAAATCTATTTTTTATTTAGAAGGTACATGGAACTAACTAGGTGTTGTATGGTTGCCTTGTCAACCTGACCAATGAGTGTGGACCTTCACTCTCCACAGTCTCAAGAATGGGAGGGAGTTACGCTGTTCAGGTATACTTTATGTAAAAAAAAAAAGTATTCAAAAGCCTACATAAACTGTTTGTTTTGGTTGTATTTTGGAGATCTGTGGTGTTTTTTCTTTTGAAAAGTCATCATGCGCTTGGTATTTTTTTTTTCTCTGTATAGGATTTGAGAGAAACAAAAAAACAAGGGGTATTCCACTCAAAAATTATTTTTAGATGTTGCTGCCAATATGGATAACATAACAAGCAGCCTATTCTTACCTTTCCACACTCCCCCGGGGTTCTGCTATGGCATGTTCGGGTCCCGGCCAAGACGATCCTGCTCCACTTCCGAGATGGACTCATCTTTTGAGATTTAATTAAAATAATAGCTATTTTTTAGACCATGGCTTGCTTCTCTCTATCAACGTCTTCACAGCCAGTATATCTTAAGAGAGGATTCCAACAAATGCATGTTTGACAGATTCTGTATATTATGAGGATGTTAATAACACTGAATCTCATCTGAAGTGTGGAACTTTATTTTGCAACAAACTGTCATAAGTGAAGCCTAAAAGGACTCTGAGACTATGAGTTGACACCTTGTGTTATTGAGAAGAATGGGCTGGGTGACAGAACTGTAAAGTATTGGGGCGGCATCTCAGTACACCATTTATGTGAGTGTTAACACATGGTGTCCCTTACAGAGGTTGTGTATGAAACTCAGCTGGTAGGGTGACAGAGATGTTGTTGCTGTCTACACACACTTCATTAAAATACCAGCTGGATTCCAAGTTTCAAATCCCACAGTTGTGTTACTTGAGAAATCTCAATTGCTGCTAATTGCATCTACAGCCTCTTAGAAATAATATTATTGTTATCATTAGCCGCTCTTTGACAATGGAGACCTGTAACAGAAGTGGTCACTATCAAACATCTTATAATATGATAAGCTAGTGAAGAATGTCCTTAAATTAATGAAAACAGGAAAAACAGCATTTACATATAATATTTTTACATATAATAAAATTTAGCAATTGCAATAAATAGGAAGTATCTGCTGAATCTGATAAAAGAACAATAAAAATAAAATACACTTTTCCGTTACAATGTATAACATGCAGACACATCCTGCTGCGGGTGGGGAGGTTCAGAGATGAAAGACAGTCAGTATCATCTCCAACTGGAAGCCTAATAAAGGATGGCAATGCCAGGGGGCACTTGAGCAAATTTCTCCAACCCTGGATTCAAAGTAGAAAGTAGAAGCTTGTTGATCATATTCTCACAGTATGAACTGGAAAATAGTAACTACGTTAAGCTAAAGACTCCATTACTTGTTAATCTGTAAAATGGCCAAGTGCATAGGGTCCAAAAATATAAATACAGTGGTCCCTCAACATATGATATTAATTGGTTGTGGAGCGACCATTGTATGTTAAAACTCTATGGAAAACTGGTAATTGGTTCTGAACCCCAGAAATGTCATCCCAAAATAAGAAAAAAAATGTAATTTCAAGGAAAATAAGCAGCTAACTAATATGGATAAAGCAAGTCCTTATATACAAGTCAGAAAGAGTGACTGGAAGCTGTAAATCACTTTCTTTGTAGAAGACGGGAGCGCGTACAGATTTCATAGGGTTCCAAAAAAATAAAATAAAGCCGCCCAAAGGAGCAACTCATCCTGGCGCAGGTAAAGAAGCAGTACAAGACATGTAGTATCACACTGTACTGTAGGGAGGAGATACTCGACAGCCAGTCACTGCATCCGCTTCAGTAATACTGGGATTTTACCAGTGAAATGGCCACTTTCATTGGTCGATCATTTAGTTTTTTTACATGAGCCACAGATCCTGACTGTCTGTAGCATTGTATGTTGAGTCCAGTCTCATGTTACGATGGCCTAAAAAGGATCTTGAAAATATTGTATCTTGAGGCCATTGTAAGTTGCGGGACCACTGTATGTGTCTATAAAATTTATGTAACTACTACATAATAAACATGCTCGGTTTGACTTTATTCATGCCATACAGCTCCCTGGCACATATCGCACACACTGAGCTGAAAAATCTATTTTAGTCTCATTCAGTGAATCTTGAGGCATTTGACTAAGTGCTCTTATTGTCATATCATAGTTTCTCTAATAAAGATTTAGTTCTGAAGTTCTGAAGTAATCCCTCAGGATTGTTTTAAAAGAAGCACCATCGTTCAGAAAGCTTTTAGCTAGGTGAAGCCTAATGGCTGCGCCGTACATTAGGAATATAAAATAACTATGTTTATGTTTCATTGACAGACCCAATATGTCTATATTATTGAACATATTGTGAATCAAAGGAACAATTCTTAATGTAAAATAATCCGTAGCCTTCTGTGATCTCAGCATTAAATATTAAGATATTAAAAAGTAGAGTTGCTGTTAACTTCTCACATTAAAACTTTAGCTTATCGGTGGCATATTAGCTCAATTGTTATCCGTTTTTTATACTTCAAAGCTCATATAACTATTTGTATATGGGAATAAAGGAAACTGTTGTGACCTGACTTCATTTAGAACAGGGATTGGGAACCTTTGGCCTTCCAGCTGTTGCATAACTACAATTCCCATTATGCCTGGACAGCCAAAGCCAACTTTGGCTGTCCAGACATGATGGGAATTGTACTTTTTCAACAGCTGGAGGGTTGAAGGTTCCCAATCCCTGATTTAGAATGTGTCCAGAATAGTATGGCGACATAGTATAGTCTTATCCCTTATGCACTTTTTAGCTACTAACTGGCATTGTATATTGCTTAGTGATCCCCGGTTCATGGAGCAGGTAACTTCTTTAATTTAATCAATAGTTTCTTTAAAATAGGAATTATTACAGTTCACCTTAGAACGATGATATTGAGCCAGGCTCCTTGTACAGGAAATATTTGGAATATGTATTTTATCATTATAATCACTTCTTTTAAAAAGCATAGTGTCCTGAAAATAAGTAAAGCACTTTCTATTAAAGAATTAGAGTTTCAGGGAATAGTTAAAGGGGTTTTCTCATCACAACAACTAAAATCTAAAACAGTAGGTAATTAAAAGTTAGGAAACAATGCAATTGGTTCTATTCACCTTTTCAGCTTTGTCTCTCTGTTAGGCACTCTGAGCCTCTGAGCTGTATGTCATG
The DNA here is from genome assembly GCF_027789765.1 of Dendropsophus ebraccatus. NCBI lineage: Eukaryota > Metazoa > Chordata > Amphibia > Anura > Hylidae > Dendropsophus > Dendropsophus ebraccatus. The sequence continues at coordinate 112,443,241 of NC_091460.1, forward strand.
TTTACAGTTGTTGTCGAGGTTTCTGACACTATTCTGCTGGACTGATGACTTACAGCACTCTGCTCTGAGCAGGCCTTCCCTGCTCCCCCACCTCTCTGTAGTAATACATCTTCATGCTTTCAGCTTCCAGCCCTGTAAAGCTATCAGGAAGGGGACTTTGGCATAGCAGAGCTGTACACAGAACAGCAGAGCTGAACACAGAATAACCCAATGCAGAGAAGAGGAACAAAGTGTTAAACATGTGAGTTTCCACAGTGGGTAGGTAGTTTCCCTCGTTAGGTAGATATGTGACTCAACTAGGTAAGCAGGTCATTCCCCCATTAGGAAGGTGACCCCAGTAGGCCATTTACTCATTAGCTTGGTACCCCAGTAAGTCATTCTTCCCTATTACTAGGTCCACCAGTAGGTAATCTCCATCTTTAGGCAGAGCCCCCAGTTTTTTCCATTATCCAGGTCCCCTGTATGTCATAAGCCATGCCCCGCAGTAGGTAGTTTCCCCTATTAGACAATAACCCATAGTAGGTAGTTTACCCTATTAAAAAGTTACCTTCAGTAGATAGTTTTCCCCAGTAGAAAGCCCCCCCCCCCAGTAGTTAGTTTTTCCTAATAGACAGCCCCCCAGTTGGTAGTTTCTCCCATTAGCCAAGTCCCCTGTATGTCATTTCCCCATTAACCATGTCCCTCAGTAGGTAGTTTCCCCCAGTAGCTCGGTACCTTATAAAATAGTTTCCCCCATCAGACAGGTCCCCTCTAATAGTTAGTTTTTCCTATTAGTCAGACCCCGAGTAGGTAGCTTTTTCTATTAAAAAGCCCCCTACTAGCCAAGATTTAGAAAAAAAGAGAACAAATAAAGCAAACAATATTCATCTTCCCCTGGGCTCTAAGTTTCCAAACAAGATTAGCACTCATTTGTCTTCACAAAGTTTAATAAAATGTGTGGTCCGGCTGCACAAACAATAGCTGGATCATTATTGTGGCCATAGTAAGGGAGATGTGCAGCTAAAATTGATAATTTTTATGGCCACACAAAATAATTAATCAGCTGATAAACGAAGAATGCTTAATATCGTTAATCAGCTTGTGTAAAAAGGACTCTTAGTTATGCAGATATAACAGTAATGCGTTGTATATGTGCCGCAGCAATATAAATTGTCCTTTTCTGCATTACACATAGAAAGTCATAGAACGTCTCATAGACCGCCATGGCTTAGAAGCTATTTGAGGAGGGCTGAGCAGAAAGGAAGGAGTACTTCTAGGAGGTGGGAGTCTAAGCACCTAGACCCCCATGGATCAAAATTTCAGATCTTTCTCTATGACATGTCAGATATTTGTAAAAACGACAAGCACCCTTTAAACACACTTACAGGTCTCTCTTACTCTTGTTGTCTTGCTTGCATGTCTTGGCTCCCTCCACAATCTCCAATCTCTTTTCAGTCTGACACAGTGCTCTCTGCGGCCACCTCTGTCTATGTTAGGTACTGTCTGGAGCAGGAGAGGGTTTTCTATGGGGATTTTTAACTTCTCTAGACAATTCCTGAGAGGGGCAGAGGTAGCAGCAGAGAGTACTGTGTCAGACTGGAGATTTTTTTTAAGAAATAAAAAATGTTCTGACACCAGTTAATTTGAAGCAAAACAGTACTCCTTTAACACAGCAGCTTAGACAGCAGCTGATCAGCTCAACCACATGACTACAAGCATGCCACCAGGAAATCACAAATTTTCTAGGCTTAAAGGGGTTGTCCAGCGAAAATCTTTTTCTTTCAAATTAACTGGTGTCCGAAAGTTATATAGATTTGTAATTTACATCTATTAAAAAATCTCAAGTCTTCCCATACCTGTTAGATCCTATATATCATGCAGGAAATGTTGTTTTATTTTCAGTCTGACACAGTGCTCTTTGCTGACATCTCTGGCCGAGACAGGAACTGTCCAGAGCAGGAGAGGTTTTCTATGGGGATTCATAGAAAACTGAGACAGAGTTCCTGTCTCGGCCAGAGATGTCAGCAGAGAGCACTGTGTCAGACTGAAAATCAGTTGATTTGAAAGAAAAAGGTTTTAGCTGGACAACCCCTTTAAACAACTTCAAAATGTTGCAATGCAGCACATCCTCCCTATGGTCTCCTACAGAGTTTTCTATACTGGCTGCCCTGTCTACAACCCAGCAGTAGGGTGCATGAAAGTGGTAATTCCACCATGTTGGCAATCTCATGTCAAAGGCAGGGAAACAATCTAAACCAAAGTGAACAGCAAATTCAACAGACAACACACATAAAGCCAAGAGCAAAGCGATATAAACTGTAGAAATAAAGTTAAACTCTGCTTGTCCTACTTCTGAAAAGGTAACTAATTCTACATTTTAACTTTCTTAAAGGTACAGTGACTCCAAGTCATATCACCATATGGGATATATATATATATATAGTTAATGGAATACTGTATATAATAGTGTATAGGTACAGGAACTCCATGTCATGTCACCATATGGGATATATATCAGTATGGTTAATGGAATATATGCTGTATATAATAGTGTGTTATGTAGCCATTATTGTCTATGAAATTGTGAGCAGCTAGACAACATTTATTAGACTTTATTCTATGAGAACATTTTTTGTACATTTGCAATATAAGAGAAAAAATTAACAAGCTCTCATTATTGACACATTATGGAGATTAGCAGAAAATTAAGTGTCAACCAAATACCATTATATTTGCGTATTTGTAATGGATTCCGCTCAGTGGTTAATCAACATAGTAATTTATCGCTTAAAGTGGTGTCTCCTGCATTTCACAGATCAATAACATGTTCATTACCTCCAGGTACAAATCGCTGTCTTGTGTCACCCAAGGTGTTTATTATTGATTAATGTAAGTAGAGATGTGCCTGCTGAGGTCAGCAGAAAGAAATGCCCCTTGCCATTAAAGGTGGATCATTTCACAGATAGTAACGGCAGATGCCAAGTGCCTTAAGTGAAAAAAAAAAAAAAGTATAGAAGAAACTACTTTTCATGAGCTGGAAAGGGGAGAATAAAGTGGATCAGCACAAGCTGAAATCAATAAAAAAACATAGATTTTTTTCAAGTGAATTAAATGCTCGTGAAAGGTGTTGAATTGATAACAACTGGGGCAGAACACTCCATTTGTACGTAGAGAAAGAACATCTTAATCTGAACCTGGACAAGATTACAGTGACTCTGAATCAACCACCCATTTATAAAGAAAACATGTATATCATCCTTATTGCTGGGAGATTCTTAAACTGCTTATCTGTAGCTGATGCTCTGTGTCCAAAGCAATAATTCAGCCTAGCGTGCAGAATGGATGCATGCAAGAACCAGCTCAGCTAGAAATAGTCATAAAGTAAGGCTAATAGATTATTATTGCTTATGGATGTTCTATATGTTTTTTATAAATCGATATATATCAGACCAGTAAGCGTGTTCTTCGTATATTTGCATGGGTTTCTTCTGGCATGTCTTATTTCCTTCCAAAACATACTACTGGCGTGGGTTATCAGCAACCGGGGCAAGGCAAAGTAATGAACCCCCACTGACTCCTGTGTATGCATCACTCCTTACTACCATGTTTCATGGAAAATAAAACACCCTCCTAAAATAAGACACCCCAGCTGCCCTACCCTTTAGCCTAAAGTAAGGCATCCCCTCAAAAATAAGGCACCCCCTACTCTAAACTAGGGCACGTCCTGAAAGTAAGGCAACCCCCGAAAGTAAGGTCGGCCATTGCTACCCACCGCCACCTAGGACTCACCTAATCCTCTTGTTGACCTCCAAAGCTGATGCTGTAGGCAGTTTGGGCCATAGCCCCCACGTCCTCTTCACGTCCTAACGCATGCCAATGCGCATCACGTCACACACTGCCGTATGCTTGACGCACATCCCACCGCATGCCTGATTCATGTCCCGCTGGGAAGTCCGGCTTCTGATGCACTCTTGGTCCAGGGGTGAGTATTCCAGGGAGGTCCGGGGAGGATTTCTTATTTCTCTCCCCCCAGCCGGGAAACACAGTAAAGGTCTACATATAGTTTTAAGGAATGGGGAAGGATAAGAACAACTTATTACCACTGTAGTGACTAAATAATACCATCATACTGTTATGAAATAAAAACCACTATTTATAGACCAATATTACCAATAACCCTACTGTACAACGGTTAAATAATGCTGCCGAACTATGCTACCACCACATAGTGACTGATTGATACCACCATACTGATAATTACTGTACACAGCCTCTGCAGACCAAAGAAGTGATTACAGTGCATTTACAGCCAGTGGCTAGCGTCTTCTTGGATTTATTCTCTTTTCTTTTCTTCTTTATTCGGCAAAGACTGCCATGACGAGTTCTTCCAACTGTGACTCATCTCTACAGAATTTGCCAGATCTTAGGCTCTGCTCTTTTCCAGCACATTCATCACCTTTTCCATAACTTCAATACCCCCAAAAAGTCTCCCTTGGTGCTCTGCATAGTGCAAGTGAGTAGGTAAGTGGGTTGTGAGAAGGGGGTAAAGGGATTGGGTGTGGACAGGTATGTGGGTCCCCGGTAGATAGATAATCACTAGGTAAATACCTCTTATTAGGTAGGTATCTACCAAGTAGGTAGATATTCCCCTCCACCAATAGGCTATGTTCACACAACATACAACGTACAACGGCCATGATTATTACGAAGATATACGTTACCTCTACATCTAAGGGATCCCGGCCAGAGCGTATACACATGGTATACGCTCCGACCGGGATCCCTAGCAGCGCTGAAAAACTACTGACATGTCAGTTTTCTGCAGCAACTATTCATTGAATAGCGGCCGCAGAAAACCATGTCAGTGCACACTATAGTGTGCTGTGGGGAGTTCTGATGTGGCCGCGCACGAATGCGCCCACATCAGAACCCTGTGGCCGAAAAGATCATCAGGCTGGTACTGCAGTACCGACCGGGATGATCTTTTTAGAGACCAGCCGTTCCGTGACCTGGCGGGTCACGGAACAGCCAGTCTCTTACATAGTCGGAACATAGCTATAAAGTAGAAGCCCAGTAGGTAGGTCATTTTCCCATTAAGGTAGATGCCCAGTAGATTCTTTCTGCTGAAGACACTGAAAACTGCATGCGAGCGTTTTCTCTGTCTCCCCTTCACCTTTCTTAGATGGCTCATGTAAACAGTGTCCCTGGCCGACTGTTTCTGCAATCTGGGATGAAGGGACGATTAATAACAGTGAAGTCACAAGTAACTTGACCGTACATTACCTTCCTAACTTCACAAAGAGCAGAGATAGATGGCCAGGGGCACTATTTGCATAAGCCATTGGAAGGGAGATAACAGCTCAGACACAGTTTTCTGTATCTTTAGCAGAAAGCCGCAGGGTCAGAACTGGGGGAAGGAGACAATGTAATAATACCATGAATAGAATTAAGTATTAGTCTCCAGTAGGGGGGATAATTAAATATGTATGTTTCCTAACCGGATAACCCCTTTAAGTTATAGAATGTAATATAAAAAATGTAGCCCTTGTATTCTCACATAAACCAGCCAGATTGTACAGTAGCTATGATGGTACCCATGTAATAGTACCAACCGCTAGTTCACTTAATAGTAGTAGTGCTGGTGCTCATATATTACTAGCCACAGTGGCCTCATAGTGTCAGTATATGCTTTGAGGCGGCATGTATAGACAAGCTCTAAAATATGTTCCATTTGCCTCTGGCTAAGGTACAAGGACAGTAATAAGGCTTCTTTTTATCAGCCGCTTATGATTTATGAATTATCTGTAATTGATACTAAAACAAGCACAACTATAGGGGCATCCAGTATAATGTACAGAATATAACAGAATTCATTGAGACTCTTGTGAGATGAGACAGCTGGAAATGAATCTCAGTATCTTTCCCATATGAGACTATGGCACAGGTGAAGATAAATCCCACGCCTACAGAGTGATTCTTCACATTTCTTAACCTCAGACTTAATTTGTTTTATTATAACCCCTGACTGCTGTTCCTTTTAATGGAATAAGAATTTACAAGTTCTCACTGCGTAATCACTTGCACAAACTGGCAGGGATGAATTCGATTTATCAGCAATTTTTTTTTTCTCTTTTAATGGATGCCCTTCAAGGACAGCACCCAGGTCAATGCAGTAAAGGTAGGTGCATTAATCATCTGTCCTGTGAAAAATAACAAAAAAGAAATAAATAAAGGGCATTAGCACATGATCAACTATGCTGCGGTGATTACAGGTCACACCCATGGTACAAATAATCTTCAAGCTGCCAAGAGCAATATCATGTACCTTGTAGTCAAGCATTTTATAAGGGAAGCAGGTAACCTTTTACACTATAGGAAGGCTATTAATAAATGTAACTTGGTGCGTTCATATAGTGAATGAATATTTTAGAGCATACTACTAGCGATGCTGTATACCATCCCAAATACCCAATATACTACCCCATATATATGTGTGTGTGTGTGTGTGTAAAGATAGATAGAATGGAAGAGAGTGAGGGAGATTAGAAAAAGGAAACTAAGCTACAGAAGAAAGAGTTTGTTGTATTCTAGTAGTTGGTTAGTAAAGAGATGGAATTGTAGACAGTGAGATGACTCCATCCAAAGTACACTCATTCTTTATTTATTTTTTTTCTTACAGGCTATAGCTACGTTCACACTGTGTAAAAAAAAGAGAAAGACAGAGGGTTTTTGTGTGTGTGTGTTTTCTTTAATAACCTTTTTTAGTACCGAAATGTATTTGAAGTCAATGGAATGACGACCACCCAATAATGTTTTTCTTTTTTTTACACGTAGTGTATTGAATAAGGGACATCGTTCACGAAGACATCAAATTATTGTTGGGGACATTATTTTTGTTGTTCACACACTTTGTTTTTTTTGACTGTCCTTTCACCTTCTTTACTACTAAATTCAATAGACCTTCAAAAAAGAACCACACGCAAGAGGGCCTGAACTAGAATAATGTACCAACGGCCGTCATTTTAATGCCGTCATTTAAAAAAAAAAAAAAAAACGGACATCATTTGGCACACAAAATGACCGATCACATTTTGAGAAAAAAATTAATGGAAAGAAAAAAAACAACTCATGTAAACATAGGCTATGGATACCTTTGAATGCATTTTCAATTCTTGCTTTGTACTTATTGTGGTGCAAAAAAAAACTATTTCTTCATAATTGAAATGCAGACAATTGGTTCCATACCGCCAAAATAATGTTTTTTTTTAATTCTGAAAAACATGTAGAACAGTTTGTAGGTACAGAATGCAACTGGAGATCCCCATAATGCAGTAGTGTCGTACAACAGGCTAGAAAAGACAAGCAGGGCTGCCGTCAGAGGTCTGTGTGGTCATATGACAACAATGGGGAAGGGGTGTGTGTTCAGCATGGACCAATCAGGAAGTGAGAATCACAGAGCTGTGCAGGAGGACAGTAAAAGAAACTTTTCTATACAGCTGTGTAAATAGCTGAATGTAAGTGCAGGCACATTATAACCGCTGTGTGTATAGCTGAGTGCAAGTGTCGGCACATTATAGCAGCAGTGTTTATAGCTGAGTGTGAGTGCAGGCACATTATAGCAGCAATGGAGAGGATGGAAGACACAAGGACTGACAGAGACTGCAGGGAGCATGAAGAAATGAGCAGGGCAGGTGTGGGCACATACATGCAGCACTCTGTCTGGGGAGAAAGGGGTTACAGCTATGAAGAGATTACCTCTACAGTCCTGTACCCTGATGCAAGCCCCAGCCTGAAGTGGATCTGCTTTTATTTGGAAGGTAAGGGAGACTTCCTGGGTTAGAGTACAGTGCTGTAGACCCCGCTATGCAGACCATTTTCCTCCCCCCTCCCCCTCCCACCCAGTACCAGGAGCTCTTAAACCAAAGCAAAGCTCTCAACCCAAGCTACAATTTTTAAAAACTGTGAGCTCTTCTTGCAAAACGTTCTCAATCCAAGTTACTCTTAAACCAAGGTACCACTGTATTTGGATTTATATATATATACACACACACACACACACATGCAAAGCCCAGGTAATTGAAAAAAAGTATGTAAAAGTATTGGTATTGACAATCATGAGAACATAAGAAGCATTTATTAACATGAAAAAATACACTATAAAAAAAGTTTTATCTTAGCACTACAAATGTTCTGTTCAATTCTGTTTGCACATATGCCAGCATATCATCAAATATAGACGCCACAGTTTCGGGGCTATATTATCTCATTATCTTGTGGCTGGTGGAAGAGTCCTTGATGTGTTGTGCAAATTAATACATTTAGCTAGTGTTGTGGTGAACAGATTTGTCTTGTTTTTTTTTTGGGGGGGGGGGTGATCGTGGCTGTAACTATGTTTCTGAAAAGGTCAGGAAAAAATGTTGGGACTTGCCAATAAAACAGGTCAAAATAAATAAATATATTATATATCGTAGCATGCCTAATTGTCCAATCTATTAAAGTATAACAATATTGTTCCCACACAGTGAACAGCGTAAAAGAAAAGAGGGGAAAAAATTGCCAGGATTGCTGATTTATGCTGTTACATTATATATATATATATATATATATATATATATATATATATATATATAAAAAGCTATGAAAACAGGCATATTGTTGTGTCCAGACTGATGTATAGAATAAAGATATAGGCTATGTTCACACAACGTCAAAAATATTGAAAAGGCAGACGATTTCCATATTTAATAAACATCCGTTTTTGCCGCAATTTAACTGACTGCAATGGCAATGCATTGAAGTCAATGGGAAGACTGACGTCCAATGGACACAGTGCATGATCTTTATTTCCGGACGTCTTTTGCATACAGCTGACGTTTTTTATTAGTAGTTCACACACAATTTTGCTTTTGTTTTTCTTTCTCCGTTTTTACTATCAAATTCGATGGACTTTTCAATTAAGCCCCACGCAAAGGCTAATTAGTAATCCCAAACTAAAATAATATGCAAAATAATCCCAAAATAATATGCAAACACCAGTTTTTGCACTAAAGGGAGGCCAGACTGCTAAATGACATCCTTTATTTTAGACTCAAAATAACGGACGTCATTTTAAACAGAGCAGAAAAAACGTTGTGTGAACATAGCCTAATGTCAGTTTCCCCATAAAGTGCATTACGTAGACATGTAAAGCCCCCAAAATTGTGTTTTTTTTCCAATTTCACCCCATAAATAATATTTATGGGTTCCGTTATACATTTTATGGTAGACTAAAAAATGTGCCATTACAAAGTACACCTGTTCCTGAAAAAACAAGCTCTAACAGGGCCCTGTAGCTGGAGGAATAAAAGTGCTACAACTTAGAAAGCGAGAAGGAAAAAACTAAAATGCAAAAATGAAAATTTCCATGTTTAGGCCATTTTGGACTGGGTCATGAAGGAGTTAAAAAAATATATCATAGAAACACCAGTCTGAGATGTGGCTGGGTTTCCTTCTTTAAATAGATATATTTTTATTGACAATTTTGCAAAGTGTTATTTTCTTGCAGAAAACCAGAGGCCAAAGTTAGTAAAAATAACCAGATATTAACTGGAGGATATGGTTTTACTTCAACCTCTGCTAAGTGAATTAGGAAACTAAGAGAGAAAAGAGAGAGAAGAGAATATAGGAGAGATAATAAAGAGAAGAACTAGAGAGGGAGGAGAAGATATAGGAGGGATAATAGAGAGAAGAACTAAAGAGGAAGGAGAAAATATACAAGGGGTAATAGAGAGAAGAACTAAAGAGGGCGGAGAAAATATAGGAGGGATAAGAAAAAGAAGAACTAAAAAGGGAGGAGAAAATATAGGAGGGATAATAGGGAGGAGAAATATAGGAGACATAACAGAGAGAAGAACTCAAGAGGGAGGAGAAAATATAGGAAAGATGATAGAAGAAAAAGAGAGGGAGGAGAAAATATAGGAGGGATAAGAGAAAGAAGAACTAAATAGGGAGGAGAAAATGTAGGAGGGATAATAGAGAGAAGAATCAGAGAGGGAGAAGAAAATATAGGAGCGATAATAGAAGAACTAGAGAGGGAGGAGGAAATATAGGAGAGATAATAGAAGAAATACAGTGGGTGGAGAATATATAGGAGACATATAGGACCCAGATTTATCAAACTGTGGCCCATATTTATCAAAGTGTGTAAAAAGAAAAACTGGCCATAGCAACCAATCACTTGTCAGCTTACATTACCTTATAGTGGAGCTGAATATATAATAACATCTGATTGTTCTGACTTCTTGTTTGAAAGCGGTTGTCTCCATGAGACTACTCCTTTAAGATATCACGACGGTATAAAAAGATTCCTTCAAACATCACATAAAATTGCTGGTTTATATAAAATCATAAGTTAAATAAAACAGAACACTTCAGTGTTGGGTAGTGCGTTTGGTAGTGCTTTAATTGTAATATAGTCAATAGCTTGAGCATTGATTATTGAGAGTGATGATTCTAATATAAGTCGTGTCTGCAGACTGTTTGCTAATTGAGTGGAATCTGCGGAATACCTTTTCTCCTGGGTACACTATTAAAGAAAACAGACTGGCTCTGCTGGAAAGGTTATGTTACTATATTAAGTATTTTGTTAATATGACACAGGCATACATCCAGACTAACCAAACTCATTTTGTCTCCGATTTCCTTGCATGTGCTATTTATCAAGTGGATGTGACAAACCATGTATGCAAATGAAATGATACAATAATGAGGTCAGTAATGTAAAGCCCAGATTCCAGAAGAGATTGCATCAATCCCAGAGATCTTAAGCACCAAGAAATTCCATCATATTTTCTAGGCATTGTTGACTTCCCAATAGATGGAATGCAATGGATATGAAAGCTTGAAGAATATTAATACTATCATTAGAATAAAATGTATACTACAGTTTTCACGATAGTTGTGATGACCATTCTATCATTAACCCCGTAATTTACGCAGCAGGATGACACAGGCGCAGGAGCTGCGCCTGTGTCATCCGCGGCGGGTCCCGGATATCAGTTATAACTGGGGACCCGCAGCAACTCTCAGCACTGGAGCCACGCTCCGGTGCTGAGAGTTAACCCTATAGATACTGCGGTCAGCACAACCGCAGCATGTATAGGGCTGCTGACAGAGAATTCTTTCTCTATAGAGGGAGAATTCTCTGTCCGGTGTCCATCAGGGCATCAGGGCAAAAAGGGAAAATTTGGCAGCACATCTATGACTCCTGCAAGGGCCTACCGTATATACTCCTCCCAGCATACACACGGTAAACACCCGCTCTGTAGATATTAAAATATGAAAAAAATAATTATATTTTAATATCTACAGAGCGGGTGTTTACCGTGTGTACGCTGGGAGGAGTATATACGGTAGGCCCTTGCACCTGTCGGTTGCTGTTGCACCTTCTGTTTTTTGTCTGTACTTAAGCCACAAGCAGCGTGCAACCTGCAGTGTGAACAGATTCATAGATGTGCTGCCAAATTTTCCCTTTTTTCTGTTAAATGTGGGGGGTGTGGCTACTTCCTGTTGGCTTGCACTCTGCCCATGTCCCAAGGCTGCTATAAAAGAGATCATTTGGCTCCTATCTGCCCAGTTGTAGGCTTATTCAGCCCAGGAGAGGCCATTGCTAGTGTAAATATGCTAGAGTAGGGACCATGTCTCGAGGACGCCTTAACGTTGGTGACATGGTACACTGTTTGATCAAATAGTTTGCTAAGATCCTCATTTTTTCCCAATTTTTTTTTTTTATATTTTAATATCTACAGAGCGGGTGTTTAACGTGTGTACGCTGGGAGGAGTAAATACGGTAGGCCCTTGCACCTGTCGGTTGCTGTTGCACCTTCTGTTTTTTGCCGGCATCAGGGCAAGTGATCGCAGAGCCCCGATGGTAGCAATGGAAATCGGAAGCCTCAGGATTCCGGTTTTCTGGCTACAGAGGCCAGCGCGGGAAGGGAGGGAAGGCTGGGGGCTCGGAGCGCGAGCCCGTGAGCTCTGCCCCCTCCTCTCTCTCTCCCCTGCCGCTGTCACAAGATTGTAACAGTGGCAGGGGACAGTGGAGAGGGGGCAGACATAAAATGACCTGGGCATTAATGCATCAATGACCCATGGTCGTGAAAGGGTTAAGTTATATTACTTTATTTTATAGCTGTATTTATTAAAAAAATGCATTTTTTTATTACATATGTACTTGCATTGACTGAAAGCAGTAAGGGGCGACACAGCCCCCTCTACTGACACTGACGTTTATATCAGGAACAGCAGGGCTATCTAAGTTGTGCAGTTCCCAATTCCCTGCTGTGATTTAGTACTGCTGCAGAGCACTATACAGAGCAGGGTTCCCCACGTCCCTCCAACCAAGTGCTGTATATTCTTATGTACAGTACACTGGGAGGAAGCTGCTTGACAAGATCCTGGTGATTGCTGTTGTATTGTATAAGCTGCTGGACATTGGGATTGTGTCAAGCAGCCTGCTTATTGTCATGGTTATTGGTGTATCAGTGCCGGGTGTCACCAAGGTGCACCTCACCTTAGAGCCCTGCCATTCCCGAAACAAACATTAGTGGCAGTATAGGGGCCGTATCGCCAAAGTACATATGTAAATAAAAAAGACTATACATTTTTACATTACATTACAGAATAATATAACTTTATTAAATCACTGTATTAGCAGGAAGAAATTGTTCAGTCTCCCGAGTACCCTTTTGGGTTTGGCATTTTTATGTGTTTTTTGTATTCTAAAGCAAAAGATTGGGTTATTTTCACAAAATTTGATGCAGGATTTGTTGCAAAAGTATCAGTTAATAGGTTTCAGCATTTTTATTTTTATTTTTTTATATACAGTAAGCATGGATTTCTGCAAGCCATATCCAAAAATGTATGCATACAAAACTACATCTAGTTATTGATAACCATTCTAATTATTTACTTACATATTTATTTCAGCGCTCTACATCACAGTTTCCTGTGTGGGAGCAATTTTTACTTGGATAATATTCTACTATCATGTTTAAGGACTCTTTAAAGTTTACCTGTAAGGATGTACGCAGTTGTTTGATAATGTCAGTCGTCAATTATGATTATGATTATTACTGACGGCCATCATTGTAAAATAATGGCCGTTGGTTTTCATAAACGATTTTCAACGACTGTTATTTACCCTACTTTGGTGTCCGCCATTGCAATGATGGCCGTTGGTACATTATTAAAGTTTATTCTGACTGATGGCTCATATGGCTGTGGCTTTTTTAAAAGGTCCATTAAATTTTGTTGAAAAGACGGTGAAAGGACGGCCAAAAAAATCTATATGTGAACAAAATAACGGCTGTTGTTTACTAAATAACAGCTGCCTATTGGTGATGAGCGAAGCTCTGCCTATCAAGCCCACAGCCTTTCTGCGCTACTCCGCTCCCTGTCACTCCTCCTAGGATGCAAGGAAAAGCTGGATCCAATCCTGGGAATTGCATCCAGGATGGGATCCACCTTTTTCTCAGGTTCCAGGGTGGAGTGGCAGGGAGCGGAGCAGCGCTGACAGGCAATTGGCATGATGAGCGGAGCATTGATCAAACAAAGCGCTCCACTTCGTTTATATGAGCGTGTTGCTCATCTCTAGTGCCAATAAATGTCCTGAACATTGATTTGATGGCAGCTATTCTATGAATTGTGTGATCATTGCTGTTTCCATAGACTTCAATGGAAATCATTGAAGACTGAAAATAATGGTCGTTATTTTGAGCATCAAATACAGTGTGTGAACGTATCCAAAGTTGTTGTGTGAACATAGCTCAGAAGTAAATGAACTCATTTTATTATTCACAGTATGGCTATGTTCCACTAGGTAAAAATAATGACAAAATAATTGCAATGGCCGTTATTTATAGACTTGAACATTAATAACATCCATTAATTTGCGTCAACAACCCTTATTTGCCCTCATTTTCACCCAGTGGAAAACTAGTCTATAGCAATTTTCCTACTTCAGGATCATAGCAGGGGAAGGCGGCCGTCTATATTACTATCATGATCATTATTAGCAGCCGTTTATATTACGAGATGGCCTTCTTCCCTCCGCTATATTCCTGAAGGGAACATTACCTATTGGAGTGCAGGGTTTACTCATTCTTTGGCTATGTTCATACAACGTTTTTTTTCTTGTCTGTTTATAATTTTTACAATGACGTCATTTTGAGTCCAAAAAGCGTCCGTTATTTTGAGGATTGGCCACCAATCAGTGCCATGACTGCCTTTGGGTGTGTTTCTAATTGAAAAGTTCATTGAATTTAATAGTAAAAATGGAGAAAGGATGGTTAAAACTGTGTTTGAACAACTAAAAAATAACGTCCGCTGTTTGCAAAAGATGTCTGAAAATAATTTACATGATCATTATTTTGAAGTCTGCGCAGTCAACGTCCGTCATTTTATACACTGTGTGCATTGGATGTCTGTCATTCTATTGACTTCAATGCATTGCATTGCAGTCAGTTAATTAGGGGCAATAATGGACGTCTTTTTAAATAGAAAAAGCAGATGCTTTTCTCTTTTCTTTTTTTTCCCCCAATGTTGTGTGAACAGTGCCTTTACATGGAATCCCTTGTTACAAACCTTGAGGTGGGCACCCAAGAAATTCATATTACCTGGTAGTGCAATATCCAATATTACCTTTTAGAAGCTGCTACTATTTTATATGGAGAAACACAGATTTTATTTTTATTTTTAGAAATCTGCACGTTTCTATTAGGGGCACACAGGGGTACAGCACGGCTCCATGGCAGTTCCTGGGTACTAAATTACATCTGTTAAAAAAAAAAATCAAACCTATTAGGCTACGTTCACAAACCGTCAAAATGACTGTGACGGACGTTTTTCATTGGAAACCAGAATTTATTATTGCCAAAATAACAATATTTGTCAATAAATGGCAGCTGTTTTGACGGTGTAAGAACACAGCCTTAATCAGCTGTGTATATTGGATCTAGGTTGAGTTTTTTTTTTTGAGTTTTTTATTTTTACTTTTTTGCCCTAATGATGAGGGGAAATCATAGTATTGAAAACTACAATAGACAAGTAAATGACTGCTAGTGGCTATGTTCACACAACGTCAAAAATGGAGAAAAGGCAGCCGATTTTTATATTTTAAAAAACGTCTGTTATTGCCGCGATTTACCTGACTTTAATGGCAATGCATTAAAGTCAATGGAAAGACGGACGTCCAATGCACACATTGAATAATGGACGTTTTTACCGCAGACGTCAAAATAATGATATAATAACATGTTCATTATTTATTTGCGTCTTTTGCAAACAGCGGACGTTTTTTATTAGTTGTTCACACACAGTTTTTCTTTTCTCACCGTTCTTTCTCCGTTTTTACTATTAAATCCAATGGACTTTTTAATTAAGCCACACCCAAAGTCCAATTAGTCCATCAGAACTAGAATAATGTACAAGCACCAGTCATTGCACTAAGGGGAGGCCAGGCTGCTAAATGACGTCCATTATTTTAGAGTCAAAATGACAGACGTAATTTTTAACTGAGCTGAAAAAACGCTGTGTGAACATAGCCAGTCTATGTTCACAAACTGTAAAATAAAAACAAAATACAGTAGAATACAATACAATAAAATAGGTATAAAATACAGTTGTATTAAGGTCTATGGAAAAACAGCCATCTGTGCACGCATTAATTTATTAATTTTTTTTTTTACATTTCTCCATAGACTTTAATGTAGCACATCATTCAAAATACGGCCGCATCTCCTACCTGTTTTATTGTCGTACTTTGCTTTTATTTTACCTTGTATGAACATAGCCCTATGACAGATATCTCCAATTTCTTAATGTACTTAAGAAGAAACAGGCTCTACTCGAACAAGGACAAGGTCTAGTCGTTCTGGAACATATTCAAAATCATAGCAGGATCAGATGGCTATGACCAAAGAGGAACAGTTAGTTGATATAATTATGAAGTAAGATTCCGCGGCATGTTCTGTTCCGGCCGTTATGCTATTGCTGTACATAGCATTTTCCGAGGCAAGCTTCAGAAATAGCACAGAAACCAGTTTTCTGCATGACTTATGCAGCAACTTAACCCCTATTTCCAGAAAGGGCATTTAAAGGCTGCAAGGAAAATGTAATAATGATTTCACATGAAGTCCTGGTCACGTGAGGTCTTTCCACCAAAGGCCCATTATTTATCTTCTTCAGTCTACCTCGGATATTCTATTTATCTTCTTTTCTGCATGGCTAGGCCTTTTGTACGGTTGTATTTTGAAGTAGAGCAATTATCTTAAAACAGTTATGGGGAGCGGAGGAGACACATAAATGTATCTTTCGCCTGTGTTCCTCAGTGATAAACATCTATCTTGCGTGACCTCTTGATTACTGAAGCCTTCCATAAATATATTCTTTGGTCTGTGACTCTATACTCTGCTGGGATGAGCTTTAAATATCACTCTCTATGATTAATTGTAAGTTAATTAAATCTATTACTGAAACAAAGGGAAGGCAATGAGCTATAGAATCACTGAAACAGTGAGCAAAATGATATGTCTTTCCATTTTGCTTATTGACAGTGATGGAGGAGTGGTTAGTCGGCCCCTGCTGCTAGGCTGCGTTTTTTGTCTGACCACACGGGCCCACTCAAGCGGAGAAACACTTTATGTAGAGTATATTGTCAAAATGGCCCTAATGGTTTTCTGGAATTCTATGTGGATCCAACCCTTTAACTCAATGCTTTGTCATTTGGTGGCATTTAAAAAAAATATATTTATGATTGGCCTTTACACATGTGCAAATATTAACCCATGTATTACTCACATAGGATGCAGGCCAGGTGGCAAGAATAACCAAAAAAAAAAGGAAAAAAAAAGAAGAAGGCGGCAATATAAAATGTATATACTGCACCAACAGTCTATATAGATAATTCAGTTAAACTCTGGTGGAAATTTTTAATTTTTTTTTTCAAACCAACTGGTACCAGAAAGATGTATAGATTTGTAAATTACTTTGATTTAAAAATCTCAAGTCTTCCAGTACTTATCGATAGGAAGGATCCTGGCACACACCAAGTAAAATTATGCTCCTTTAATCAGTGCAAAACATCACAGGGTACAGAAGGACGCGTTTCGGCATATAGCCTCCATCAGCTCCAATGATGAACACTATATGCTGAAACACATGCTCCTGTCCCCTATGATGTTTTGCACTAAATAAAGGAGCATAATTTTACTATGCGATCGGGTGTGCAGGTGGCCGGGGCGGCGATTGGGCGTGCAGGGGGGCCAGGGCGACGATCAGGCGAGCGGGGGGCCGGGGTAGCGATCGGGCGTGCGGGCGGTGCGGGGGTTTAAGGGAGCTGGGGCTGTCAGCGGCGGGTGGCCAGCGGCGGCCCAGGGGTTAAAGGGGCCGGGTCCCATGCAGGCAGCGGATTCGCTGCGTGTATGGGACCCATTGAGCTTCACAGTACAGGATCCACAGCTGATTTCGCTGCAAACTCGCAGCATGAAAATCCACAAAGCATTACTGAGGGTGATATGCTTCTATTTTTGGAAAATACGTATTCATCTCTGCAGCTAGGTTGGAGATTCATTTTTTTGGCCATTATCCAGGACTGGAATTTCAACTAACGTAAACCAGTGGTAATGCCTGTGAATGTCTGAGTATGAGCGAGGAAATTTGGCACTAATACTAGACTGTTTTAATTCCAAATTAAATATATATATATATATATATATATATATATATATATATATATAAATAGTTTCTTAGTTTGAATCCAAGTCTTTATAATCCACTTTATGTAGTCTGGGCTATATAAAGAGAGGTCCTTTAACAGAACTATAGTAAAGTAACAATGTTACTACTATATGGCTCAAAAAGCTAAGGGCTGTATTACACAGCCTGATTCGCTATGTAAGCGAGTGACAATCTTCTAGATCGGTGCTCGCTTGCCGAGCCTATTACATGGCTCAATCATGGTTAACCCCTTAGTGACTGCCGCACGCATATTCACGGCTGCCACTAATGGGCTTTATTCCGATGCGTACGCCTTTTAACGGCGGGCGCATCGGAATAAATACCGCCCGGCTGCGGCAGCAGAGCGGGTGATCAGCGGTCAGTGTGACCACTGACACCCTCCTGTAACTGCCCGGAGCGGAGGATTCTCCGCTCCGAGCAGTTTAACCTGTTAAATGCCGCTGTCAAACCATGACAGCGGCATCTAACGGGTGCCGGTGTGTCCCAGTCTGCGCCGCGGGTCACTTACGCGATCGCGATGTCCCGAGGCGCCGTCCGGTGTCCTGGTGGTCTCCATGGTGATCCGGGGTCCTAATGAAGGTCCCCGGGGTCACCATGGAGATGCCTCATGCTGACAGGGGTGGCCGTGGCTATTGCCTATCAGCATGAGGCATGATACAATACACTGCAGTACATCAGGTACTGCAATGTATTGTATCAGTGATCTAAGTATTTTACACTAGTGTACAGTAATGTACACTAGTGTAAAATTAGAAAAAAAAAGTGAAAAAAGTGTGTACCAAACACAACACAGCCCCCCCAATAATAAAAATGCATTACATTCCCCATACACAATAAAAGTTGACATAAAAGTGATCAAAACACAAAACATATACATATTTGGTATCGTTACCTCCGTAACAACCCAATCTATAAAACTATATCAATAATTACACCGCACGACACACGCTTTAAAAAAAACAAAAAAAAAAAGTACCAGAATAGCAGTATTTTATCAATCTGCTTTAGAAAATACATTATAAAAGAGATCAAAAAGTCATGTACATATAAAACTTGGTATCAATAGAAACTACAGATCTTCCCGAAATTAAGCCCAAAACCAGCTCTGTTGCACAAAAGATAAGAACGCTATGGACAGGGGCGTAGCTAGGATTCATGGGGCCCCATAGCAAAAAACTGTATGGGGCCCCGTGAATCCTGCACGCTCCCCTACCCCCCCCCCCCCCCCCGCCAAACACAGACTATGACGCACATATATACACACAGAGGCACCATTAACATATATACAGAATACAGATATGCCACTGACATACACACATTCACACTAGAATTTGATTACACTAGTGCTGATGTATACACCATGAGTAGACTGTACACAGGGAAATCATCTCAGTGTAATAAGAAATACTGAACTAGAAATAATATCTTCTGTATTTTCTTTTAATGGTGGGTTCTTTTATTAGAGCCCAGCATTAATAGAAGCTGCTGCAGAACATCTTTGGGAGCAAACCTGTCAATCACTTGAGACACTACTGACATACACAAACACACACATATACACCAGTGTTACAGACATTACTTACATATACACCAGTGTTACAGACATTACTTACATATACACCCATATACACCAGTGTTACAGACATTACTTACATATACACACATATACACCAGTGTTACAGACATTACTTACATATACACCAGTGTTACAGACATTACTTACATATACACACACATATACACCAGTCACAGACACTACTGACATATACACACACAAAAATACATAGCTACAGTAGATACACTCATTAACATATACATATTTAGCTACAGATACATGCATACACACACACACTCACGGATACACATACATACACAGACTCAGCACTTACAGCTCCCAGGCTTCCCCCTCCTCCTCCTGTAGTCGGCTGATCTTCACACAGAAGTATTGAGGACCTTTGGGTCATGTGATAAGGTCCTTCGTCCTTTCCTTCTGTGCTGTGCAGGACCTGGCAGGTCCTCCTGCTCTTTTCCTTTCCTGATGTGTAGCCCGCTCACCCTGAAATACAGTGAGCGGGGTGAAGAGTTCAATGCCGGATCCCTCTTCCTCTCCAGGCCCCTGGGGGAAGCGGTAGTCGGCTGTCTGTGGCATATCTACCATGAAGGCAGAGCAGGCTTTCTGGGGCCCCTTTCCTGCAAGGGCCCCATAGCAGTTGCCTTCCCTGCCTTCATGGTAGCTACGCCCCTGGCTATGGATCTTGCAATGTGGCGGGTTTTTGCTAGGAAGATAGTTTCTATTGCACCAAAGCGGTAATAGTTTAAAAAAAACTACACAAATGTGGTATTGCCATAACCGTAGTGACCCAGAGAATACATGTATTATTTTATTAGTGACCGCCGATACGGATTTTTACGGCGATCACTAATGGGCGATGGCGCAGAATAGTGCAGCGGCGCCGGTAATGCCCGCATCCACCTCCTCTCAGCTATCGGAGGTAGCTGAGGGGTTGGGGTAAAATTACCTGTAACCACCCCAGATTGCCCGTCACCGCACCAGATTGCCTGTAACCACCACAGATTGCCCGTAACCATCGCAGACAGCCCGTCGCCACCCCAGATTGCCCGTCACCACCCCAGATTGCCGGTCGCCACCCCAGATCACCAGTGAACACCACCAGATTGCTCGTCACCACCCCAGATCGCCAGTGAACACTCCCAGATAGCCAATAAACACCCCCAGATAGCCAGTAAACACCCGCAGATTGCCCGAAACCACCCCAGATAGCCAGTAAACACCCCCAGATTGCCCGTATCCCCCCATATAGCCAGTAAACACCCCCAGATTGCCCGTAACCACCCCAGATTGCCCATAACCACACCAGATTCCCTTTCGCAACCTCAGATAGCCAGTAAAAACCCAGAGATTGTCCATTACCACCCCAGATAGCCAGTAAACACCCATATATTGCCTGTAACTAAAATGACACTCCTTCCCTTCTGAGCCCTGCTGTGTGCCCATACAGTGGTTTATGCCCACATATGGGGTACCGTTCTACTCAGGAGGACCTGCGTTACATATATTGGGGTGAGTTTTCTCCCCTGTTCCTCGTGAAATTGAGAAATTTCAAACTAAACAAACATGTTATTGCAAAAATAATTTTTTTTCATTTTTACGGTTTAGTTTTGAATACTTTCCTCCAATACCTGTGGGGTCAAAATGGTCACCACACCCCAAGATGTATTCTTTGAGGGGTGTACTTTCCAAAATGGGGTGAGTTTTTGGGGGTTCTATTCTGCTGACACTACAGGGGTACTGCAAACGCACCTGGCGCTCAGAAACTTCTTCAGCAAAATCATGCACTGAAAATGCTAATTGGCGCTCCCTTCCTTCTGAGCCTGGCTGTGTGCCAATTCACTAAAAAAAGGAAAAAATTGGTCAGCTCTCCTAGAACACTGTTCACACTAGGCAGGAGCACGTTGCCATGGCTGAAATTGCAAACACACGAAAACACAGAAAATGCAACAGCTAACCG
Organism: Dendropsophus ebraccatus; assembly: GCF_027789765.1. Lineage (NCBI taxonomy): Eukaryota > Metazoa > Chordata > Amphibia > Anura > Hylidae > Dendropsophus > Dendropsophus ebraccatus. Next base: position 112,464,522 of record NC_091460.1, read on the forward strand.
CAACAGCAAGATACAGACCCACCATAGACATGAAAATAATTAAAAGCAGCCCCCCCAACTGCCCAAAAAATTCCCACAAAAATAATGAGTCTCTTGGTTACTATTTGCAAACAGCGTAAACTGCCTCACCACGATAAGGTGGACTCATATCGAGGCAGACCCTACACTGTATGTACACTATGGCCTCTCCATGGCTTTGCCAATTCACTGGTTTATGCCCACATATGGGGCACCGTTCTACTCAGGAGAACCTGCGTTACATATATTGGGGTGAGTTTCTCCCCTGTTCCTCGTGAAATTGAGAAATTTCAAACTAAACAAACATGTTATTGGAAAAATTAAATTTTTTCATTTTTACGGTTTAGTTTTGAATACTTTCCTCCAATACCTGTGGGGTCAAAATGGTCACCACACCCCAAGATGTATTCTTTGAGGGGTGTACTTTCCAAAATGGGGTGACTTTTGCAGGGGTTCTATTCTGCTGACACTACAGGGGAGCTGCAAATGCACCTGGCGCTCAGAAAATTCTTCAGCAAAATCTGAACTGGAAATGCTAATTGTCGCTCCTTCCCTTCTGAGCCCCGCTGTGTGCTCATACAGTGGTTTACGCCCACATATGGGGTACCATTGTACTCAGGAGAACCTGCTTTACAAAATTAGGTGTGCATTTTCTCTCTTCTTGCTTATGAAAATGAGATACTTTAATCTTAACAAATATATTATTGGAAAATTTCTATTTTCCATTTTTTTCCGGCCTAATTGTCAATACTTTCCTTCGGCCTCTGTAGGGTAACAATGCTCGTTATACCCCTAGATTAATTCTTTAAGGTGTCTAGTTTCCAAAATGTGGTCACTTATAGGGGTTTACAATATACAAGCCTCCTAAATCAACTTAGAAAAAGAACTGGTGCTTAAAAAAAATCAGTTTTGGAAATTTCATGAAAATTTCATAATTTGCTGATACATTTCTAAGCCCCATACCACCCTAAAAAAGTGAAATATGTTTACGAAATGAAGCCATAATAAAGAGAACATATTGGTAATGTGACTTACTAACTAATTTTTGTCATGTGACTTTCTTTTTTTAGAAGCAAAGAATTTCAAAGTTCGTAAAGTGCAAATTTTTCAAATTTTTCATGATGCTTTGATGTTTTTCACAAAAAAAACACAAGACAGTGACCAAATTTTGCCACTAACATAAAATACCATATGTCACGAAAAAACAATCTCAGAATCGCTAGCATACGTTAAAGCATCACTGAGCTATAAGCTCATAAAGTGAGACAGGTCAGATTTTGAAAAATGAGCCTGGTCATTAAAGCCCAAATAGGCTTGGTCCCTAAGGGGTTAACAATGTCCCTGCAGTTCTTACAGTATATAGAAAATAATAACGTTTTACTTACCTATCTAGACTCCCCTGGTGTCCTCCTGGCTTTTCCCCGCTCAACGCAGCCATTACTGGCACTTTTAAAGCTGTCTCTGTGGTACCAGGCCACTCAGCCAATCACTGGCTGAGACAGGACAGTGATTGGTAAAGAGGTAAGAGGACCCTACGGAGGGGGACCAGGAGAGGTAAGTATAATTTTATAATTTTCTTTCATCAGGCGCCAACCCCGCACCTTCTATTACACGGACGTTCAGCACCTGATGATCTTAAAACTTGCTGAATGATAGCGATCAGCTGATCAGCTCCTCGGCTAATTGTTGTCTTTAAACTAAAACCCACTTTTTATTCATTGTCCCCCCCAAAGCAGTGAAATATTTTAAAATTACATCATGGCAATAAAATAAACAAAAGCCACATGTCACATAAACAAACAAAGTCGGAAAGTCATTGGCAGATTAGAATAACACAAGAAAATGACCAAATAACCCATGTCCGAAGCTATCTATCCATTACCTCAGAAACCAGAAGACAAGGTTGAGCACTGGCTAAAGGGGCTAGCAAAGGCTCAGTGATCCGGAGAGAAGCCAAGAATGACAAAAAATAAAACTCATTCTGTAGAAACACTGCTTCAGAACTGAAAAGCCTACAAGTTAGTATGGTTAAAGGGGAGTCTTACAAGGTTTTTGTTGGGTAATCACTACTGCATCCAAAAGTAGCTTTAGTAGATTTGTAACTTTTGAAAGCTGTTTTTTTCTAATATTTTTATTGACTTAAAAAAAGAATTGAATTGTTATGGTATTGTAGGTCCCCATTCACATTTCATTTTGCTAATACAAAGTATTGATATTATGTAAGGATAATATATTGGTATATTGTCGGGTATTTTGACATATACTTTGCTGTATTCTTGCTGGGCCCATTGTAGTCTGTGTCCATTTCCCAAATATATTTTTGTGTGTGGGCCTCAAAAACATGATCTCCATTAAACCTGATGTACATCAGAAACTTTGTCACCACTATCTCTCTGATTAACTTCATTTTTATCCTTCTCTACTATAAAATATTCAGAGAAAGGTGGTGGGTGGGGGGGAACAGGCAAAAAATATCTCTTTCCCAGAAGAAAATGGCCATCAAACAGCCATAAAAAGACAGTTTAGGAACGTAGCCTAATGATGCTTGTGATGATTTTATTAAAAACACATCAAAATAAAAGAATACATTATACGGCTATGTTCACACCGTTTTTCAAAGAGGAAAAAAAAAAGAACTTTTTTTAAAAAATAACATGTTATTTAATAGAGGTGGCTGTATATAATGTTCAGGAAAAAATTTTTACAGCAGTTTTTTACACTTTAAATAGTGTGTGAACATAGACTAAACACAAAGCTTGGTTTAAACACTAAGGGGGAGATGTATCAACATAAAAATGCATATTTTTCGTCGGAAATGGGCCCAATGGGAATACATTTTTTCGCAAATGGCCGTTTTGTGAATAAATTATTTGCATCGGGCCCATTTCCGACCGGTACGCCAGGGGGTGGAGAAGGGGTGTGGAGTGGGCAGGGAGGGGGAAGCGGGGTCCCCAAGGTCCGCTTCATTCATCACTCTTTTGCTGTAAAAATAAGTAGGAAACCTACTACAGCTCTGAGCTGGTGTAGGTTTCCTGCAGCGCGCACTGGCGCCCACGGAATTTATGTAGAGGCAGCCCGCCTCTACATAAATCTCTGTACCGTCGGAACTGCGGGGACATTTTTAGGTCCGGCGGCGAAAACGCTGGACTTAATAAATGTCCCCCTAAGTCAATCTCTGATAACACATTCCCTTTAAATTTACATTGTTATTCACTTAGCATCCTTAACCCTTTCAAGAACGAGGCCATTGATGCCCGGATGTCCTGGTCAAATTAATGTAATGTGCCTCCCCGCCTTCTAAGAGCCATAGCGCTTTTATTTTTCCACCTACAGGACTGGTTGAGGTGTCATTTATTGCGCTATGATTTCTAGTTTTTGTAATATATTGGTGTAAAAGGAAAGTTTTGATCACTTTTTATATAATGTAATATTTTAATAGATCGGACAATTCCGCACGCTACAGTATATAATATGTTTATGTATTTCTTTTTTTAATATTCTTATTTTTATAATAGGCAAGGAAGTATATTAAACTTTTATTGGGAGGGGCATTTACAAGGGTTTTTTAAAAACTTTTTTATCACACCTTTTTTTTACACTTCACACTACGTAAAAGTACGGCCGTTGTTGTCATCGGCAACAACAGACATACTTTGTACGGGTGAACAATGCCTATTGTTCTATGGGATCCTGGCCGGAGCTTGTCATTATGCTGGGCTCCCGGAACATTGATGTGTGTGGGACCGCTCTCACTGCAGCTGTCCCGCACACATCAAACCCTTCTCACAGTCAGGAACGTATATATACATTCCTACTGCATGGGGTATGTGCAGTAGGAACATGTATATACGTATTGCTGATGTGAAGGGGTTAAATTAGAAGGCTCCAACCTGTTATGTTAAGGCCGGCGACGCTGAGAATGAAGGATATTTTCTTACCTTCATCCTCAGCACCATTTTTAATAAATATTCCCTTTAGTCAATATACAAATTAGGTGGTTTGGAGCAGTGGAGGCGGCACTACTGCCCTGCACCAGTCGGTTACTTCTCTTGAATATTCTGTGATGTCAATGCAGAGCAATGCCTCCATATTCATAAGGAGGGGTGGAGCAGTTGCTAGTCCCTCCCCCATTTCACTAAACCACCTAATTTGCATGTTGAAAAAAGTTGAAATTTACTGAAACCAGCTGAAAAATTACCTTCATTCTGAGTATCCTTAGTCCTATGGGAACATAACAGCAGGCTAGGGTCTTCAGAGGAAAACACTGATATTTATGGATGACTGTATTCAGGGAATATTGACTTAATAAGCTATATTTCCAAAACAAAAATGTATGTTAGTCTAACAGTTAATAGTCATTATGTCAAGTTTTATATGAAACTTTTTCCTCATTCACCATATGTTCCCTTCAACAGGTTGTTAGACTGTTCACATTTGCATTTTGCTTTTCTGGTAATTTGACGCCAAGAATGACATAGTCCACAGTCCTGTTCTTGCCATTTTACCCAAAATTTGGGTAAAATACCTAAATCCTGAAACCTCAAAGAACTCCAATCCAACTAAAACCGTTGAGATTTGTTAGGATTCATTAAAAAAAAAGGTCTTTATTGACCCAAAAACTAAACTAACCCCAAACGAGCTAAAACTGGGATTCAGAGACTTGACTTTTATAAACTCTACGTCATCACTCTAAAGGGGGAGGTTTATCAAACATGGTGTAAAGTAGAATTGTCTTAGTTGCCCTAGCAACCAATCAGATTCCACTTTTTATTTTCTAAAGAATCTGTGAGGAATGTAAAGTGGAATCTGATCGGTTGCTAGGGGCAACTGTGTCAGTTCTACTTTACACCAGTTTGATAAATCTACCCCTTAGTCTTTTCTAGTACAATAATGGCCGTTATTTAAAACTCAAAATAATGGCCGTTATTTCCATTGAAGTCTATGGAAACAACTACCGTCAGTTCACACAATGCATTAAAAAAAACAACATTTGTTCGCAGCGGCTGTCAAATTAATGTTAAGGACATTTATTGGCGGCCGTTATTTAGCAAACAACAGCTTTTATTTTAAGTTGTAAACTCACAGATTTTTTTTTGTTGTTGTTGCCGTCCTTTTACAGTCTTTCCCAGTCCAAATTCAATGGACCTTTAATAGTAGCCACACCAAAATAGTGTTCAAAGCGGCCATCATTCAACCTAAATTTGAAGGACAATGACGGCTGCCATAGCATGTTAAATGACAGCCGTTATTGATACTCAGAATAACGGCTGTTATTTTGAGTACCAAATAATGCCCATTTAAAATCGTTGTGTGAATATCGCCTAAAGGCGAATTGCAACTTATTCACTTGGTGCCATGAGGATACCAAATCTTTATAGTGCAGATTGGCCCATTAACTTGCATTACATGTAACCAAAGGGTTAAACCCTGATTTCCGAGACCGAATCCTGTTCCGCACTGAGCTTTCTCCTCCTTAAGGGAATACCATACTAATTTATTGTATTCTTTTTATTAACTTTTAACCAACTTGTGTCAGAGTGAATGACAGTCATCTTTTGGCATGTGCCTCATTTCTCATTCTGAAGGCTCGTGAGCGGAAAAACAAAAAAAAAAAGGTTAATTTTCTCCAGCTTGCCGATGCCGACTTAATGTAACAGAAGGCAGCAAATTGTATTGATTTAGTGACATGCAACTGTCCAGAAAGAGCTATTTATACATTATTCAGGACAAACACTGTCATAATGGACAAACAGCAGCAGCATCTGGGATGTTAATGTCTACAAATAAGATTATTCTCTGAAAAGATTAGGACAAAGCATTTTGTGTAATTAGATTTCTCAGTTTCAGGAATGAATTGCCTTTTAGCAGTAAAAGCTGTCACTGAGGGAGCCATTAGCTCCTTATAACTGAATTAAATGCATAATTAGTGACATGATCACATTAGGATTTGTTTCATTTTTAACTAATCCAGAAGGGGGGCGGAATGTTTTCAGGTCAGCCCGGTCTGGATCAGCTGGGACAGGTCTCAGCTGGTGTGTGTAGAAGTTGGTAAAAGTCAGGCGTGTGTGAATGAGCACCCAGACCTTGCCACGACGACAGGCGAGCTATTCATCACTGGTTTGTGGGTGACATTGACTGATGGAACAGGCCTGAGCCTGGCACTCCACCAGTGTAAGAATCATATGAGCCAGAGAGCAGAATGACAGCTGGAGCGCTGTGTCAAGTGGTGTAGAGACCAGGGCTATTAATAATCTGTGCCACATGATCTGCACCGCTGGAAAACAATGATTTAGACATTGGTGAGAATAAAGATTTTACATCTACTTTGGGTGACAATCCCACTACTTACAAGATGGAAGCTTTCTTCAATCAACATGTATGAAAATAAGGCAATGAATATATTAAAGGTTACCGGAGGGGAGGAGCGATGAACCATCATGGAAGATGAATACCGTTAATCACTTCTTGCCTCTCGCCTGACATGCGGCTCTCGGATGCTTACTACAATGGATGCAGCAATGTTAACTAACTGTGTTTAATGTGTCCGTGTATATGCACTTACCGCGAGCAGTTGTGGTATTTTAACATTCTCGTGCAATATTTGGCCTTGTTGTGTAGAGTAAAATAATAAATATTGTGATTACATTGGAAAGTATAAAAACAATAATTTTTTGTAATATGATTTTTAAGTGCTTTTTGGAACCTGATGAATGGAGTGCGGTTAAAGGGAATCTGTCAGCCAGGGGACCGCTGCAAAACCCACCTTATCCCTGGATAATTACCCTCTTAGGGTGGGCTCACATTGAGGAATTCTCGCGGATAAACTCCGCAGAATTACGCCGTTTGTACACTCTCACGGCCGCGCACCTTTCCGCCGGCTCCATAGACACCATTTTATGGGACGGCTGATTCCGCGTTCCGCCGAAAGAATTGACATGTGAGTTCTTTCGGCGGAATGCGGAATCAGCCGGCCCATAGAATGATGTCTATGGAGCCGACGGAAAGGCGTGCATCAGTGAGCGCGTACAGCTGGCGGAATTCCGCTGAGTTTATCCACGAGAATTCCTCAATGTGAACCTACCCTTACTGTTGGTGACGATCCGGATACCAGTTCCATTGCTGAGAAGTCACTACTAGAGATGAGCGAACCTCCAGCATGCTCGAGTTAATCTGAACCTGAGTGTTCAGCATTTGATTAGCGGGGGCTGCTTAAGATGGTTAAAGCTCTAAAGTTGTCTGGAAAACGTGGATGATACAGCATGACTATATCCATGTTTTCCACATAGCCTTAGGGCTTTATCCAACTTCAGTAGCCACCGCTAATCAAATGCCAAACGCTCAGGTTCGGATGAACTTGAGCATGCTCGAGGTTCGCTCATCCCTAGTCACTGCCGCTCCTCTGCTAATGAGCAGAGATGAGTCCAATGTCCATAGGAAGTTACTGCACGATTTCTTAGCAACGGGACTGATATCCAAAGCATCATCGACAACAGAGGGTAAGTATTCAACGCTTTATCCAGGTGTAGGGTGGGTTTTGCAGCGGTCCCCTGGCTGACAGGTTCTCTTTAGGCTATATTCACACTAAGTATTGACAACGTCTGTTGTTGGACACGGTCGTGTCAAACAACGGACGCTGTCTTACCCGTTCACGCGGCCAATACTTCAGTATCAGCCAGATGAACATTATTTTCTTCTATTTGGATTGCGGGAACCATTCACCTTCAAAGGCTACAATCACACAACGATTTTTCTGCTCCATTTAAAATAACATCCGTAATTTTTTAGTCTAAAATAACGGACGTCATAACATCTGTCATTTTATGCACTGTGTGAATTGGATATCCATTGACTTCAATGCATTGCATTGCAGTCAGTTAAATCGCGGCAATAACGAACGTCTTTTTAAATAGAAAAGGTGACCGCCTTTTCTCTTTTTTTGACGTTGTGTGAACATAGCCAAACACAGTTCGCCAGCAGGAAATAATTGATAAATCAATTATTTTTACGGCCGTAGGGGAACAGCGGCTGTTATGCAATACATTGTGTGCACAGCAGCCGCTGTTTGCTGTTTTAACACAGTGTATTCTTTTTTTTTACAAGAACGGCTGCTGTTATAATCGGCAACAAGAGCAGTTCCTGTTAAAAAAATATATAAATACATTGTGTGAACATAGCCCTAAAGGAAAAGTCCGACCAATACAAAAAATACATAGCAGGCAGGGGGATGTGGGAACATAATAAAGAATTAATACTTACTGCTTCCCCAGGCTCCAGTTTCTCCCAGGTTCTGGTGTCATCACAACCCATTGAGAAGGGCCCACTAAGCCAGATAGTAACTGCAACGGTATCCTGTCCCAGTCACTGACTTAGGCTGATCAGGCATTCCTAAACTGGGTTGTTGTGACAGGAATGGGAACTGCAGGAGACTGTCGGGGGTCCTGGAGCGGTGATGCAGAGCTGTGGGGGCATGAGGGTGGGTAAGTATTGATTCTTTATTATGGATCTTTTGTTTTGTCAGGACTTCTCCTTTAAATCTACCTCCAGGTGCTCATTTCTTAACACTAAACTGTCACATAGCGAGAACTCCATTTGTAAGCCAGTGGCGTCTGTCACAGTGTAGATTTATCCAAAATTCAACTACTTGTAAAGACTAACCTACTTAGGATTACCCCAGTACTTACCACCGCCACCAACAGAACTGGGAAGAACAGGCTACAATCAGGCTTAGAGCACCAAAAATTGTAAGATTGCTCCGCTTTTCCAATGTCAGATACAAACCAAGCAGCATTAGCTTAATATCACCATAGGGAAGACCAGGGGATGTTTTTAGCTTAATAACACCAGCCTGTAGCTGCCCTAGACATGAAGTATCACTTTTTTACACTGCAGTCCTGATGTTACCTGGAATTTCCTAGAACCCCTGATGACAGTGGTTATTGGGGTAATAATACAGTATGTGTACTTGTGTTAGCACCTTTACAAGCTGACACTGGGCCCCTGGTAATGGAACTCAGCCAGACAGCTCCACTATTTTTTAAAATAAAAAGGTTATCAATCGGTAACATACTCTTCAAATTCAACAAAATGATCAAGAGAACCTGAAGAAAAAACAAAACATATTATAATAAAGAAACTAAAAGTATGCTTACTTCTTGAAATAGCATAGTCTCGGCTTACTTTTACAGGGTTTCCTAGGCAAGTTCAGAAGGTGCAGCAGAACTTTTCTTGGTGGAGAAATCCTGTTCATACCGAAGAATCATACTGAAGCAGGAGAAAGTGGCAAGTCCGACTACCAATCTGACCTGCCATTCCGGCTCAGAAGTCATACTTACAAAAAGTCATATCAAGCAACATTTTGCTGTATATTGTCAGAATCTGTACAGATTATAAGAAAAACAGATTTTAAAATTTCAGTGAGGTCTACATTCTATCCTTATAACTGTATGTGTTAAGGATTTTTCAATTTTGAAAAAAATGCAGAAATAAAATAAATAAGGAAGGGAACAATATTCCCCTCCTAAATTTTCCACAATCCAGCACTGGTACACCATGGCCCCCAAATGATATATGTTATCACATCAGTAATGGTGTTTCCTATAAGGTTGTATGCCCCAATACCTGTTTGGGGGAGGCAAGGCACTTTTAAGTCCCATGAAATTGAAAAAAGAAAAATCAAAGAAAAATCAAAGCAAAGTAAACTCACCCGTTCCCCTGCCTCCGTAGTGCACCTTCCTGGTCCCACTGATGTAATTTTTGGCTGGTGATGTACCCGGCTCTTCCAGTTGTAATGTCACAGCTCTGCTGAACGATTGGCCGCTCAGCCAGTCAGTGATTGGGGCGGTGTCCCGTCCCAGTCACTAATTGGCTGAGCAGGCAGGTGATCACATGGGTACTACAGACGGCCAACGGCTGTCAATGGGACCTGGGAATGGTGCTTTGAGGCACAGTGACAAATTTTAATACTTTGTTTATTATTTTCCTGCATCCCCCTGGCTTTTTCACTTTTTTCTGTTTCACAGGACTTCTCCTTAAATTAATGCCAAACTCACAATGTCACAGCAATGTCACAGCTAGTAGCAAGCAGGCATTGCATTGCATTGTTGAAACTATACTGCTGTTCTTGCTTGCCCCCTCAAGGCACTGGCCAATTCTGCAGTAGTAACAGTAAAGCAATGTGATAGTCTCTTACACACAGGTTCTTCTCAGCCTTCTAGTTTATGGCTAGCTTCACGTGAAACTCTATCCTCTATCCTAGCTATCTGTAGCAATGGAGCATCTTCCCAGGCATTGGCAGCAATAGGCCTCTTCTCTCTTCTAGTCTCTTCTAGATCTAGTGGTGCTCGTGCATAATCTTATCTCTTATCTCTTGCCTAATGGGACTCTAAACCTGCCTGTCACACTGTCACACACCATCTTGTAGTCGTTTGTCTCTAAAAATCACTCATTCTGCCCCTAATATTAACTAGGTTGACACCTCCCCTCCCCCCAAGAACTAAAACTAGCACCTTTATGTCTATGTGTGTAGTGTCCCAGCACAGGTGTGCCATTAAGTTCCTTATGCACCTGGGCTAAGTAACTAACTGAGGTTCTCACAAGGGGATGAAGAAGAAGTATAGTATGTGTTTTCCCCACTAGGTGTCGCTGCTGTATTTACTGTGCACTTTACTGAGCCCAGCTGAAGAAAGCATTGGGTTAACTGTTTTGTGTCACATGTTATGTTTTTCTCCTATGACAAGAGCAGGCCTTTTTCTGCTTCGTTTTTTCCGAATCCGAGCTTGTGGCATTTGATTACCGGTGGTTGCAGACGTTGGATGCAGCCTGAAAAGCATGGATACAGCGATAGGACATAGGCTACATGCATGTTTTCCAGGACTCCCTAGGACTACATCCAACTTCTGCTGCCACCGATGCCGCACGCTTAGGTTCGGACCCACTAAGCCTTCAGTTACCCAACTGGCAATGTATCACTCTAAATAGGTAATTCTGTATGTGCTTTCAATACATACAAATGCATCCAGGCCCCTATAGCATTATTGTATGCCAATTGTCCACTGCAACTATTCAATTGTAAAATTGTCTAACTTTGTATCATCTTTATTTTAAAAAATGACCACTATTATTGAATATAAAAGACAGAACAAATTGTAGGTTTGTGCATTTTGAAATGTATGTATTCATTGTGTAAAGGTACATATTAACCTTTAACCTGTGATACTGCAAAGACACAAAGGAAAATATAACTCTACTGACATAATTTCACCATATAGGATAATCCTGACAAGCTGACAAATGAGGCCTATTGGTGAGAACCTGAATCACTGTAATGTAAAGCCGGTAGGGGTCGTTTATCAAAGTTTTGGTCTACTTTCTTGTAAGAAAGGAGCAATATCATCTGTCAAGATAATACCCTCTTTAATGCTAGAAACCCATTCTGAATTAAATGGTGGTTACTTTCCCTATTTAGAAAGCTTAAAATGTGTTGTAGGTGTGCATCATGGGTTCTAGTGTATTAGCTCAATGAGAAAAAAACTATATAGTAAATCATTAAAATTCATGGCATATTAAAGGCGCTTTTCCATAATTTACTAAGTCTCTACTAAGAGCTTTAATGATGGGCATCTGACTGCCCATCAACATCTGACATCAACATTTTATCCAGGCAGTAAAGCCTGGATGCAGTAGTAAGTGCAGGGAAAAAAGCGCTTTATAATAATTTCCCGTAATAAGTGCATATTGGGGATTTGTATAACTATTGGGTGGCAATATAATACTTAAATAAAAAATTTTCTCCTTTAATCATGGCTAATCAGTCTACAAATGTGCCAGATTCATAACAGAACTACTTGTATTTTTTGGCGTATAAGACGACTGGGTGTATAAGACGACCCACAACTTTTCCAGTTAAAATCTAGAGTTTGGGATATACCCGCTGTATAAGACTACCCCTGTTCCAATGCACACCAAATAAAAATTACTAAGAAACATCAGACAGCAGCAAGATCTGAGAGGCAGAGAATGAGGTACAGGAATACCGGTAGGATAAAAGGGCGGGCCAGATGGGTAAAAGAGGTGAGCACAGGGCCACTCTACCGTATCTCTTTTTTCCATACCCCAGACCCTGCAACTTGCTCTGCCCTTCATACAGTCGTCGCATACGCTAGGGAGGGATGCGGCCATTTTTTAGCTCCCCCCACTGTATACGGCGACCGCAGATTCTCCAGTCCGGTTCCGAAGTTTTTCAGCACCCGTCCTATAAGACGATACCCGGCGTATAAGACGACCCCTGACTTTTGAGACGATTTTCCTGAGTTAAAAAGTCGTCTTATATGCAGGAAAATACTATATTTTTTTTGTCACACCCACTTTCTAATAAACCCTGCCCATTTATTAAGCAAACCGAAAAGGTGTCTTCAAAGTCTAAAATCTACTTAAAATACTGTACAAGGCAAGTTTTTGGCACCAGTTGCATCAGATTTTTGGCACAGTTTATTTATCTCCTCTATTATTTTCTAATGAATTATAGAGCTATGCTTTATTCATTCAATTATTCACTCCTTCATCTTCCTCAGTAGGTCTCATAATATTGTACAGGTGTCTAAGGTTCGATATAACAATGTTATTTCAAATAATACACTCTATTGTGTCCTACCAACTTCTGACAATATTTTTATGTATTGCTTTTAACAGATATCTTTATATTCATAGCAGCTGTGTTGTCATTTCAAACAAAAGCTGATAAAGTTCCGTTTACCCAACAAATAGGGATTTTGCTGTAGTGTGCATAATAATGAATCCTTGCTGCCTTTGCAGGAAAAAAAAAAAGCTTATTAATTCATTATTGTTATGCCCAAGAATTAGTGCCCCCTCTTAATTTAAATGTCAGAATGCGGGCTGTAAATTATTTTCAGAAATGAAAGGCAATAAAGTCAGATAAATGAAGCTGCGGTGATAAGATCTCTAGATTATATAATTTGCAACTGTAAAAAAAAAAAAAAGGCTCCGCATTAAATGAGCAATAATTCTTCCAAACTTTTGATTCAGGGATCGAGGAAGGGAGGTGCTCAATAAATATATACAAATAAACATGTCCACAACTTAAAGTGGTATTGCATATTTTATACTTTATCTTTTTCCATTCAGTCATTTGTATAGTGAGCTTAGTATAAAAAAGAATTCTTGTCCCAAAGCTGTTTTATTTTATTCTTTGTTATACAGTCATGGCCAAAGGTTTAGAGAATGACACAAATATTATATTTTCACATGATCTGCTTGCTGCCCTCTGGTTTTTATGTGTGTTTGTCACATGTTTTTATCACATACAGAAATATAATTGCAATCATATTGTAACAAAAGTTTATATTGACAGTTAGAATGAGTTAATGCAGCAAGTCAATATTTGCAGTGTTGACCCTTCTTCTTCAGGACCTCTGCAATTCTCCCTGGCATGCTCTCAATCAACTTCTGGAGCAAATTCTGACTGATAGCAGTCCATTCTTGCACAATCAATGCTTACATTTTGTCAGAATTTGTTGGGGTTTTTTTTGTCCACCCGTCTCTTGATGATTAACCACAAGTTCTCAATGGGATTAACATCTGGGGAGTTTCCAGGCCTTGGACCCAAAATCTCTATGTTTTTTCCCTGAACCATTTAGTTATCACCTTTGCTTTATGGCAAGGTGCTCCATCATGCTGGAAAAGGCATTGTTGATCGCCAAACTGCTCTTGGACGGTTGGGAGAAGTTGCTCTTGGAGGACATTCTGGAACCATTCTTTATTCATGGCTGTGTTTTTAGGCAAGACTGCGAGAGAGACGATTCTCTTGGCTGAGAAGCAACCCCACACATGAATGGTTTCAGGATGCTTTACAGTTGACATGAGACAAGAATGGTGGTAGTGCTCACCTCGTCTTCTCCGAATAAGCTGTTTTCCAGATGTCCCAAACAATCGGAAAGGGGATTCATCAGAGAAAATGACTTTACCCCAGTCCTCAGCAGTCCACTTCCTGTACCTTTTGCAGAATATCAGTCTGTCCTTAATGTTTTTTTTCTGGAGAGAAGTGGCTTCTTTGCTTCCCTCCTTGAGACCAGGCCTTGCTCCAAGAGTCTCCGCCTCACAGTGCATGCAGATGCACTCACACCTGCCTGCTGCCATTCCTGAGCAAGCTCTGCACTGCTGGTAGCCCAATCCCGCAGCTGAAACACTTTTAAGAGACGGTCCTGGCGCTTGCTGGTCTTACTTGGGAGCCCTGGAGCCTTTTTGGCAACAATGGAACCTCTCTCCTTGAAGTTTTTGATGATGTGATAGATTGTTGAAAGAGGTGCAATCTTTCTAGCTGCGATACTCTTCCCTGCTAGCTCATTTTTGTGCAGTGCAATGATGACTGCACATGTTTCTTTAGAGATAACCATGGTTAACAGAAGAGAAACAATGATGCCAAGCACCAGCCTCCTTTTAAAGTGTGCAGTGGTGTCATTCTTACCTAATTATGATAGATTGATCTCCAGCCCTGTCCTCATCAACACCCACACCTGTGTTAATGGAGCAATCACTGAAGTGATTTTAGCTGGTCCTTTTAAATCAGGGCTGCAATGTTGTTGAAATGTGTTTTGGGGCATGAAGTTTAGCTGTTAAACTGATCACTCTTTATAACTCTTCATTCATAATGAAGGAAATTAATTAAAGGAGAAGTCTCACCAAATAAAAAAAAAGGCAGGAAGGCAGAGTGTGTGTGAAAATAATAAACAAACTCAACTCACCTATCCTCTTGCTCTGTACAGCTGCTCCAGTGTCCCGATGACAGCCGCCGGTGAGCTGGAGCTCTCCAAGATGCAATGTCAAGTACTCAGCTGAGTGATTGCCCGCTCAGCCAATCACTAATTGTCTAAACGGGCAATCGCTCAGCCGGGCCATGGCGATGCAGCTGGAAGAGCCGGGTAGGTAACATACCCGGTTCCCAGCCGAAAATTACTCCCGCCATCAGTGAGATCAAGGATCAGGGAGTTTAGGTTGTTTATTATTTTCCTGCACACCCTGCCCTCCCCCCTTTAAAATTTGGTGGGGTTTCTCCTTTAAGGGCCCAATTCCCATCTATATAGCTCATGTGCATTTCCACATTTAATTTCATCGGCATACTTAAAATTGTAAATATAAAACTAGGGATGAGCGAACTTTCGATCCGGCGAACTTTCGTGAAGTTCGGATTCGTACAAACCGAACCTAAAACGAATCTTGCTATAACAGCTCAATAATGGCAGCTACAATAGTGTGAGTCTGATAGGGTATAGTTTCGTTCAGTTGCAGTTGCTATTACAATGAAAAAAGTAGAAAAAATCAAAGTGCAAAAATAGTGAAAAAAAATTAGCCAACGTGTAAGTGATTACACGGTACATAGGACCAGTGGCGGATTAAAAGTACCCTGGGCCCCGGGCTGTCCACCCAACCTGCCCCCCCCCCCCCAGTCAATTCGCCCACATTATAATCCGCTACTGCCCCCCCCCCCACGCTGTCCCCAATAAACATTGCCTGCCTCCCCTCCCTGCTGGCCCCAATAAACATAATGCTCGGTCCCTTGCTGCTACCCCCAGTAAGCATTGCCCACCCCACCTCCACTGCCCCCATTAAACATATTGCCACTTGTTCCCCCGCTGTTGCCCCCAATAAACATATTGCCACCTCACCTGGTCCCCTGATGTTGCCCCCCCCCCAAGGTCACAGCAGCACAGAGGATGTCAGGAGAGGAGGGTGCAGATCTTATAGGGGAGGTCGCAGGTTCCCACAGCATAGAGAATGTCAGGAGAGAAGGGTGCTGATCTAATAGGAGAGGTCAAAGCAGCACAGAGGATGTCAGGAGAGGAGGGGGCTGATCTTATAGGAGAGGTCACAGCAGCACAGAGGATGTCAGGAGAGGAGGGTGCTGGTCTATAGGGGAGGTCACAGCAGCACAGAGGATGTCAGGAGAGGAGGATGCTGATCTTATAGGGGAGGTCACAGGTTCCCACAGCATAGAGGATGTCAGGAGAGGAGGGTGCTGATCTTATAGGAGAGGTCAAAGCAGCACAGAGGATGTCAGGAGAGGAGGGTGCTGGTCTATAGGGGAGGTCATAGCAGCATAGAGGATGTCAGGAGAGGAGAGGGCTGATCTATAGGGGAGGTCCGAGCAGCACAGAGGATGTCAGGAGAAGAGGGTGCTGATCTATAGGAGAGGTCAGAGCAGCACAGAGGATGTCAGGAGAGGAGGGTGCTGATCTTATAGGGGAGGTCCCAGCAGCACAGAGGATGTCAAGAGAGGAGGGTGCTGATCTATAGGGGAGGTCCCAGCAGCACAGAGGATGTCAGGAGAGGAGGCTGCTAATCCTATAGGAGATGGTCCCACTTTATAGATGGTCTCCCTCTTCCCCCCCTTATAGATGGTCCCCCCTCTTTCCCCCTTATAGATGGCCCCCCTCTTTTCTTCCTTATAGATGGTCCCCCTTTGCCCTCCCTTATAGATGGTCCCCCTCTTCCCCCCCCCCTTATAGATGGTCCCCCTCTTTCCCCCCCTTATAGATGGTCCCCCTCTTTCCCCCCTTATAGATGGTCCCCCTCTTTCCCCCCTCCCTTATAGATGGTCCCCCTCTTTCCCCCCTTATAGATGGTCCCCCTCTTTCCCCCCTTTATAGATGGTTCCCCTCTCCCCCTCCCTTATAGATGGTCCCCCTCTTCCCTCCCCCCCTTATAGATGGTCCCCCTCTTTCCCCCCTTATAGATGGTCCTCCTCTTTCCCCCCTTTATAGATGGTCCCCCTCTTTCCCCCTTATAGATGGGCCTTCTCTTTCCCTCCTCCCTTATAGATGGTCCCCCTCTTTCCCCCCTTATAGATGGTCCCCCTCTTCCCCCCCCTTATAGATGGTCCCCCTCTTTCCCCCCTTATAGATGGTCCCCCTCTCCCCCCCCTTATAGTTGGTCCCCCTCTTCCCCCCCCCCTTATAGATGGTCCCCCTCTTCCCCCCCCTTATAGATGGTCCCCCTCTTTCCCCCCTCCCTTATAGATGGTCCCCCTCTTTCCCCCCCCCTTATAGATGGTCCCCCTCTTTCCCCCCTTATAGATGGTCCCCCTCTTTCCCCCCTCCCTTATAGATGGTCCCCCTCCTTACCCCCCCTTATAGATGGTCACCCTCTTTCCCCCCTTATAGATGGTCCCCCACTTTCCCCCCTTATAGATGGTCCCCCTCTTTCCCCCCTCCCTTATAGATGGTCCCCCTCTTTCCCCCCTTATAGATGGTCCCCCTCTTTCCCCCCTTTATAGATGGTTCCCCTCTCCCCCCTCCCTTATAGATGGTCCCCCTCTTCCCTCCCCCCCTTATAGATGGTCCCCCTCTTTCCCCCCTTATAGATGGTCCTCCTCTTTCCACCTCTGAGGAGGCTAAATTAAGGTCTCACCCTAACAGGGGTGACGGCACACATCTCAATATTCACAGAAAACAAGGATACAAGGGATTATAGGAGTAATAATCCCTTGTATCCTGGTCTATTCTGTGATTTTATTTGTTATTGTTATTTTAACCAAATTCGTTACGAACTTTCTCAAGGTTCGGTTCGGGGACGAACTGAACTTTTTGCAAAGTTTGTAATGAATCTGGTTCGTTATGGCTCGGTTCGCTCATCCCTATATAAATCCTATCGTGAATCCGATCTTTTAGGTTTAAATCTGTTTAAATCTTCAAGGCACTGTATGACATGGGTGTGTGGTGAATCCTGTCCATAGTACATCTTCCATGTACGGACCGTCTTTAGAGAATGTGTGAATGTGCTCTTAATCTGGAGCCTCTGTGACGACTACTTATTGGAGATGGACTACAGCCCTCATTTGAGGTAAGCGCAGGGCTATATCCTGATTTACCTAATTTACTGCCCTGAGACTGTTTACAGGACTAGTGCCTAGACCCCACCAATAACTGTACTGGTACCATGTTATTCCTATGTGGATGGCGCTCCTCTCTATTCTCCTGGGTGCTATTTAAGCACAGAAGAGAATTGTGCTTCAGTTATTCCTGCAGGCAACAAGGAAGGCCATTCCTAGACACTGGAAGACTACCACACCCAGATCCGGATTAAGGTTGGTGAAGGCCCTTAGGATTAATTTGGTTGGGGCCTCCTATTTTTTTTTTTTTCAAAAAGAAACAATACAGCAATCTATACAGATAGCTGATTACTGTATTGGATTAAGCACCTACCCCTCTTGGTTGTATGGCTCAGCATCTGCCTCTGTTCTGCTTGTGACTAGGTCACTAGAGGCTGCAGTGCAGAGGAAGATACAAGGCCATAAAGATAGGATTAGGGAGGGGTGAGAAAGGCTGCTATTGTTGAGCGAAACGTTGCACACCGGTGAATAAACAATCTATTGATTTCAAGTGCTTTCTGCTGCTGCGTTTTCTGGTTTTATAAGGATATGTTCCCACATTGTGTTTATGTTAATACCGCAATGCGAGAACACAGCCTTTTAGAGCTTTCTGTGCGCTCTTGCCCACTATGCTATCCTACACAGCTAGCATATGCACTTGTGAATTGCAGACAGAACCTGGACTTGTAAGTCTAGTTCCTGTTTGCAGTTCCCAATCACGTACACTAGGTGAAACGGGAAGCATTAAAAAGCACCCATAAAGAACTTAAAGGCTGTGTAAAATCTGTAGCGGATACCCCCTGGTTAAGTGTTTAGGCCCAGGGAGCACCAGTACACTAGTCACAAATTACTTCTATTTAAAAAAAAAAAAACTCAAGCCTTCCAGTATTTATCTTCTGGGATAACAAATTTTCAGGTGCTATGATGAAAGTCTGATACAAAAACGTGTCAGTTATCTCCTCCGTCATTCATGGAATGACGTGGGGTCGTCAGGTGACCGACAGGCGGTCATGTGACCAGAGGTATTTCCGATTTGACACCCGATTTCTAGGGAGAGGATAATGGCGCCGATTAATGTGGTGAGTGCGCTACACCTGATGTGGGGTGGGAGACTCTGCCGGGAGGATTATTTGTGATTGGCTTAGGGATGATTGAGGAGGCGATGATCAGCTGCTTAGCCAAGATGTGATTGGTATTTGGACACATAAAGGAGACAAGCGACCTGATTGCCATTACCCTTGATAAAGCTTGTACGGCGAAACGTAGCGTTGGGTGAGTGGTAGTACTAGGCAGGATAATTTTACACCCAGAGGTCTGAGGTATTATTTTGTGATACATATTTCTTCTTTATTTCTTCTTATGGTTAACTGATATTGCACTTAGCTTGCACTTTAGTCTGCACTTGCAGCATTGTATACTTAGCATTATTATCTTTAAGTACACTTTTTATTTGTGTGCACATTCTGCACCTCTGTGGGTCAAGTGATATACCATCATTTGTTTCTCTTATGGCTCTACTAGGCATTGCTCCCACCTAGCCAGAATCCTGCTCCACACTGATGAGGGGCAACACCCCGAAACAGCTGTCTGTGGATGGTTACCTAGCCTTGGTTTATCCCTTGTCATTACACTGACTTATAGGGCCACTTAATATGGTGGATTTGGTGGTTTCCTAACAGAAGCTGCCACTTGGCTGGGTCCTTCCCGGAGGGATATCTGGCTAGTCCTGTGTTTTGAGACTCCTCAATGAGGCTCCATGGACTCCTCTTTTGCATAATCATTTGTTCAGTATATAGAACATACCATATCTACTTTTTCTGCCTTGTATACCATCTGATGTATGTGTTGTATGATTTTCTGCCCCCTTTTTTAATATGTTTTTAAAATATATCTTCTGTATGTAACAATAAAGTGTTTTTTGATAAATTTAGTATCTTGTCCAGCATCTTTTAGTTGTAGGTCATATATACGTGTCAGTTACCTGTTTAACTTGTATGTGTTTTTCTTTTTGTTGTTTTTTTCATATCTGCTTTTAACCAAATGAATAAAAGACTTTAAATATTTTACAAGCACCATGGTGCTGGATATGTTCTTCATATTTCTGGACTTTGCTGTCTCCTTCAAGGGATCAGTGTACTCAAAATGTTTCTCAATCTGGTGAGCTGGAGTTTCCACCAGTTCAATGGATGTGTGTTTTATGTCCTGCAGGAAGTGGTGTATTCCTTCCAGTCTGACACAGTGCCCTCTGCTGCCACGTCTGTCCGGGACAGGAACTGTCCAAACAAGAGAGATTTTCTCTGGGGACTTGCTACTGCTGTGGACAGTTCCTGACATGGACATGACAATAGAGAGCACCATGTCAGACTGGAAAGAATACACCACTTCCTGTAGAACATACAGCAGCTGATAAGTACTGGAAGACTTGAGATTTTTAAATAGAAGTAATTTACAAATCTGTATAACTTTCTGACACCAATTTATTTAAAACTTTTTTTGTTTCCCCATAGGACCCCTTTAACCCCTTAACGACCAAGGGCGTAAGTGTTCGATCTAGCGTCCTTAAGGGCGTTCAGAGGGGGACCGCGCGGAGACCCCACTCTGTGCCGCTGCGATCCCGGGTGCTATCACCGTGTCCGATCACCATGCCCGATAATTAGCTATTTAAATGCAGCTGTCAAAGTTGACAGCTGCATTTAAAAGGCTTGTATCGCCCATCGGTGGTGCAATAGAACATAGATCTCATTGATCTATGCAGTATATCCAAACTGCATAGATCTCAATAAGAGATCAGAGTAGTGATACTAGAAGTCTCCCAGGGGGAATAATCCTAACCCCAGGGGGAATAGTCCTAAACCCAGGGAGACTTCTAATAAGTGTGTGAAAAAAAAAGTTTTTTATGTTAGTTAAAAATCCCCTCCCCTAATAAAAGTCTGAATCACCCTGCTTTCCCCATTTTATAAATAAAAGTATAAAAATATATACAAAAAATATTTGGTATCACGCGTGCGTAATCGCCCAAATTTTTCATTCATGTCATTCCTGATCTTGCAGAGTAAACAGCATAAGCGCAAAAAAATCAAAATTCAAAAATTCCAAATCCAGAAAAAGTGTAATAAAAAGTGATCAAAACGTTGCATTTACGCAAACAAGGGAATGACAGAAAGAATAGATCACGGAGCAAAAAATGACACCTCACACAGCCCCATGGACCAAAGGATAAGAGCGTTATAAGCATGGTCATAGAGCATTTTTAAGGAACATTTCTTTTTTTCGTTTTCATTTTTTTAAAAGCCATCAAATAAAATAAAAGTTATACAAGTTACATATCGTTGTAATCGTACTAACTTGAGTAACATGTATAACAAGTCAGTTTTACACTAGGGTCAACGGCGTAAACACAAAACCTCCCTAAATAAAAAAAATTTTTTATAGTTTTTTTCCCCCCAATTTTACCACACTTTTAATTTTTTTCTGGTTTCACAGCATATTTTATGTAAAAATTAAGCCTGCCATTGCAAAGAACAATAAGGGCTTATGTGGGTCTCTATGTGAAAAAATGCAAGCGCTATTGCCTTTTAAGCACAAGGAGGAAAAAACAAAGCACAAAAATGGAAATTGTCCCAGTCCTTAAGGAGTTTAAGAGTCACTGTCATTTCTAACAGCTTTTTACATGTCGTCAGACATGTCAAAAGTTATGTGTAATGACACCATCAAGTACTAATGAGCTTCAAGTACCAGTCTGTATAATTTTCTGACACCACTTGATTTAAAAAAAAAAATTCCCCTGGAGTCCGCCTTTAAATAGAGTGGAGCAAACATGAAGAGTTACACTTTTAGAATTTCCAGCAAATCTTTAAACAAATGCTTGCCCTGGCTTTACAAGGGTGATTCTCTAAAGTGTTTCCATATTTTTCTGTACAGTCTTACTTTTTAAGTACTTTTTAAGCTGCGTTCTAAAATGTATTTTAAAGAGACTATTAATTATATATTAGGAAAATGTACGATATATATATATATATATATATATATATATATATATATGTTATTTTTATGCTTTGTTTTATGTATAAAACACACTACAAAAAATAATTATTTCCTTTAATGTTTTGTATGTTAAAATCTCTTCTTCTTCTTCTTCTTCTTCTTCAGACCTCCATAGTTTGTCACAAACTTTGTCAGAATTGACGTAATCCGTACGTTTCCAGGATGCACATAAAATAGGATTTGAGTTTCAGCGTCTCATCTGCTGTACAGCGCTCTCCTCCATCAGTCACTGAAGACAAGGAGTCAGCCTAGTGATAAGCACCTGTTAGGAAACTCTACCATCTCGCAAATTTCCTTAAAGACGTCCCTTTTACCACAGCATCTTTTAACCCCTTGTGGTAGACTGGTTTTCATCAGACACCTGTCTTCCCTGTGAGCAGACTAAACAAACAGGGATACAAAAGTGGAGAGAACAGAGTGGTGTTTTTCATTTTAACTAAGGCTCCCATCTGTTAAGAAGTTATTGTCTGTGAAAATGTTCCTCAAGCTGGGGAGGTAAAGCTATTACAGCCGGGACTGCCCTCTTTTCCCTCATAAAAGTTCTCTTTAGCATTTCCTTTTATTCCCGGCTCCTTATGGTCTGATTTATTCATTGGTTTCACCTCTCCTTCCCTCCCCCTTTGGTTCATGAGGAGGGCCTCGTTTTCTTCTGTCCTTTTGGGGGTCATGTCTTTTCAGTCACTCGAACAATATCCGCCGCTGGCATCTGCTTCCAGATCCAATCAGCCATATTGTGATCACATCCTGACAGGGGATTGTTCCTCCTTTTTGCTTGGCTTTGTTGTCAATTTCATGGCATGTATTGCTTCATGTTTTGTGCTTCATGAAGCTGTCAGAGGAATAAAAGTAGCCTGACCAGGGTCGTAGTAAAAGGGGTGGGAATAGGACAACCACCGAAATGTTGGGCAGGCCACCCACAGTACACGCTCACAGGACACATACAGACATAGAAACGCCCTACCACAGGCATGCACAGACAGGGAGTGAGACCACCTCACCATAGGATTTAATTGGCATCCTGCCGAGGGGCTTTATATTCAGCTATTAAGAAGTCAACACTTTTACAAGAAGTCATTACCTCTCTTTTTAATAAAGAAATAGGGCAATTTGTCTGTCATTTACCCAAATTATCTTTGCTAAAATGTTAACAGTTTCACACCATCACTGCTTAGGTAATAGATATACAGTCAATCTACATTGCAAATGAGATTATTATAACCGGAAGTTAATATCCCTCACTGTGTTAGTGCTCTGTATTGTCCGCTTGGTTACATAATAATGAATAAGATTATTTTACTAAGACTGGGTTCACACTACGTTTTTGCAATCCGTTTTTTTTTTCCATCTGTTTTTTGAAAAAAACGGATGCATTTGTGTGCATCCAATTTGATCCATTTTTCCATTGACTTCCATTATTTAAAAAAAAACAGATCAGTTTTTTTTTTACGTACACAAAAACGTAGCTGACCCGACTTTTGTGTCCGTTTAAAAAAACGGATCAGTTTTGTTTCAATGGAAAAACTGATCAAAACGAATGAACACAAATACATCCATTTTTCATCCATTTAAAAAAAAAAAAAAAAAAAAACGATTGCAAAAACGCGGTGATAAAAAACATGTTTATTTATTTATTTATTTATTTTTATTTGTAAAATGGGAAAAGGGGATTCAGACTTTTATTAGTGGAGGGGATTTTTTATTAATAAAAACACTTTTTTTAACTTTCCCTTACAGTAATATGAAGCCCCCTGGGGGACTTCTATATACACAGAACTGATCTCCCATTGAGATCAATCCTGTGTATATAATAGAGCAATGATCCATCAGATCGGTGCTCTATTATAATGGTCTGTTGCAGACCATCTGAATAGATTGCCGAGCCGGGATCAGCGTCATTCCGACGCTGAGCCCCGGCCGGCTCATTAGAACGGATCTCCCCTCCGCGATCGCATCGCGGGGGGGAGATCCCCCACTGGACACCAGGGAGAGGGGGCACAGCTGCTATTCAAATGCAGCTGTCAGCTTTGACAGCGGCATTTGAATAGTTAATTAGCCGGCCGCGGCGATCGATACACGCGGTCCCTGGCTGCACTCAGCAAACGGGGACCGCGCGCTGCAGAGAGGGCTCACGCCGGGAGCCCTCTCTGTTTACCCTTAACGGCCGCATGACGGGTATACCCGTCATGCGTCGTTAAGAGGTTAAATGAACTGGTGTCAGAAAGGTATACAGATTTGTAAATTACTTCTATTTTAAAATCTCAAGCCTTCCAGTACTTATCAGCTGCTGCATGTCCTGCAGGAAGTGGTGTATCCTTTCCAGTCAGACACAGTGCTCTCTGCTGCCACCTCTGTCCATGTCAGGAACTACTTACAA
Organism: Dendropsophus ebraccatus; assembly: GCF_027789765.1. Classification (NCBI taxonomy): domain Eukaryota; kingdom Metazoa; phylum Chordata; class Amphibia; order Anura; family Hylidae; genus Dendropsophus; species Dendropsophus ebraccatus. The sequence goes on from NC_091460.1 coordinate 112,488,836, forward strand.
GATAATTCCTAGCCCCATTAGTTGAATGCCCCCCTCTCCCCAAAGCATGGCTATGTTGATGAAAACATTGCGGCTCTTGGAATGCAATAATGAAAAACTAAAAAAAGTTATTGCCTATCCACAGAAAACAGTAATAAGTAATTGATTGGTGGTGGGGGCCATGCTTATTATTTATGGTGCTCTGTAATATACATATAAGAGAAGGCAATACAGTCCTGTCCGAACTCCCTGCTCTTGTACTATAGCAGGGTAGCACTTCTGCTGCGGGCAGCATGTGATTACATAATTTAATCTGGGCTGGGTTCACATTACATCTTTTCAATCCGTTTTTTTTCATCAGCTTTTGCATAAAACTCATGAAAAACGGATGCAATTGGGTGCATCTGTTTTGATCCCTTTTTCTATTGATTTCCTTATTAAGAAAAACGGATCAAAACGGATCCTTTTTTTTTGAACGGACACAAAAATGAGGTCAACTACGTTTTTGTGAAGTCAGTGGAAAGATGGACATCCAATGGACGTTTTTACCGCAGAGCCAAAAATAATGAATACCAAAAATAAAATGGTAGCGAAGAGCATGTTTACATTTCATCTGATGCATATATGACAGCTTACCCCTGCAAAATGATGCTTGGTCCACTTCTAAGCTCATATAATTTTTTTTTTTTTTTTTTTTTTTAATGAGACTCAAAAGCACACAAAGCAAAGTAACAGTTTACCCTTAGAAATATACTGAATGCAGTCACTGTTAAGGTTCCCATAAATTTTGCTTACAGCGAATTTGGCTACTGGTATAAGGTGTATGGGGTGGGGAAAGGGCCGTAATGAAAAATCCTCTTTGTTCAGAGGAAGATAAGGCACAGCAAGAGCACTCTCACTGCAGCTTACCCTTTCCCATAGAGAACACAGGAGTAATCTCCCTCATCCCTCCTCCTCTCTCCATAGGTTACACAGGATCCGACTGATGTAAAAGAGTCGAGATTTCCTGATAATGGGCAGTGAATGAGAGAGAGGAGGGGGGGGGGGGACCTGGGGAAAGTCTTTTTGAATGCAGATAATGGCATATTTGCCTAATAAACCCGATTACAAAGTTTCTTAAAATCGCCTGGACTATTGATTTCTGCAAAAAAAAAAAAAGAAAAAAAGAAAAAAAAATATGACAGTGACACTTTAATTATAACATCTTTAACCTCTTAAGGACATAGGACGTACCGGTACGTCCTATGTCCTCACTTGCACTTCAAAGCGGGGCCGCGCGGCGGCCCCGCTTTGAAGTACCGCGATCCCGGGTGCCGCGTGTAGCCCGGGACCGCCGCTATTAGCGGGCACGGTCTGATCGCCGTGCCCGCTAATTAGCTAATCGGAGGCAGCTGTCAAAGTTGACAGCTGCCTCCGATTACCGGAGGCAACGTTTCCCTGGTGTCTAGTGGGGGAGATCGCTCCTCCGGGATCTTGTCCCGGAGGAGCGATCTCCGTTACTGATGCCGGCCGGGGACGCGTCCAAGATGGCGCCGTCCTCGGCTCGGCACTCGTTTGTTTACGGCTGCAGCAGCCGAAAGCAAACGAGTGCCGATCTCATGGATCTCTGCAGCATATCTATGCTGCAGAGATCTCAATGAGAGATCACAGTGTATATACTAGAAGTCCCCCAGGGGGGCTTCTAGTATATGTGTAAAAAAAAAAAAAAAAAGTGTTGTTTATAGTAAAAAGCCCCCTCCCCTAATAAAAGTCTGAATCACCCCCCTTTTCCCAGGTTTTAAATAAAAGTAAACAAATAAATAAATAAATAAACATGTTTGCTATCGCCGCGTGCGTAATCGCCCGAACTATTAATTAATCACATTCCTGATCTCGTACGGTAAACGGCGTCAGCGCAAAAAAATCACAAAGTGCAAAATTGCGCATTTTTGGTCGCATCAAATCCAGAAAAAATTTAATAAAAAGCGATCAAAAAGACGTATATGGGCAATCAAGGTACCGATAGAAAGATCACATCATGGCGCAAAAAATGACACCTCGCACAGCCCCATAGACCAAAGGATAAAAGCGCTATAAGCCTGGGAATGGAGCGATTTTAAGGAACGTATATTGGTTAACAACGGTTTGAATTTTTTACAGGCCATCAGATACAATATAAGTTATACATGTTATATATCGTTTTAATCGTAACGACTTGAGGAACATGCATAACAAGTCAGTTTTACCCCAGGGTGAATGGCGTAAAAACACATTTCCCCCAAATAAAAGAAATGCGTTTTTTTTTCAATTTCACCACACTTTGAATTTTTTTCTGGTTTCGCAGTGTACTTTATGCAAAAATTCAGCCTGTAATTGCAAAGTACAATTAGTGACGCAAAAAATAAGGGCTCATGTGGGTTTCTAGGTGGAAAAATGCAAGTGCTATGACCTTTTAAACACAAGGAGGAAAAACCGAAAACGTAAAAACGAAAATGGGCCATGTCCTTAAAGGGTTAAAGGTTGGTACATCAAGCCTTGAATTGGCTATTTAAAGAATTGGTCAAAAAGAACCACACATGTCACATTTCCACAGGGAGTCCTGTAGAATCTGTAGACAAGTTTCCTTTACCAATATCATTTTGTATTTATAACTATGAATTCTAACAAATAATTGGCTAATAATTCAGCTGAAATTCCCAAATATTAATGGAAAAAAATCACGTTAATAATAATACTATCCAATACAAATCCTGAGCCAGTTACACTATTAAAGATCTAACAAACCTATGAGAATAAAGAAGGCGCCACACCTCCCCTCTCCAAATCTGTATATATATATATATATATATATATATATATATATATATATATATATACATTTATTATTTATCTAATACAAAGCTGCATTGATATTTAAGGAACAATGGACTGATTTATCGGGGTGTTTAAGTTTTATTTACATGTACTAGGAATGAGGCTCCTAGCGGGAGGCCAATAAAAGGCAATAAAAGACAGCTTTGTGTTCTATATGTATATGTGAGTGAGTGTATGTTAAACAATTTCACGGACATCTGTCACGCACAGTTAACTTTGCATTGTTGCATTTTAAGTTGTGGGCCCGGTCTTGGCCGGCAGTGATAAAGTAGCTGGCAGTTTACGAAAAGCCAATGGATAACAGAGCATGAATCATAAAACGCACTGCTGTGTTGCAATATCCAAGTTCATTCAATGCAAAGGAACCATGCCGAGGATCTTTATTCCCAGCTAATTATGTGGAAACGTCTAAGACAATAAAGCATCTGGTGGTCTTTCTCCCCCAATTCAATTTTTCTCAATATTGTGACAGGAGAAAGCATTGTGTCTTTCCCAGGGTAGTTACTGTGAAGAGGAGCAGAAGCAAGGGTCAGAGAAGAGCAAATAGATGAATTTATAACATTTATTTATTTGTTCCTTTTGTATTGTTCAAGATAGGACTTCTTAAACCCCTTTACTTTAGCACTGAGTTTTCAGACCACCATATCTTCTCCAGTGAAGCTGAACGTATTATTTTATCTGCTATACCACCCAAAACCCTGGTCTTTCTATTCTTTTCGGCATATTAATAGACAATACCCTTCATGGTCCTTATATAACAAATAGCTTATTCATATAACATTGTTGTTGTTTTTTTTATATCTTGACGGTACATTAGGAGTAGTTAAACTTTCTAAAGGTATTGTGATTTCATCTCAACAGATATATGATTTATACGTTTTACATTGTGTTTTTTAGGGCTTGATTTTCTATTCTATTGAACTTCTTTTTTACATGAAATAAAGTGATATAACTTTGTAATGTAACTTAAATTTAAAAATATAATATATATATATATATATATATATATATATAATTATTTATATGTATTACATTGAGTGAAACATCAACTGCTGTATGTCCTGCAGGAAGTGGTGTATTCTTTCCAGTCTGATTCTGTGCTGCCACCTCTGTCCATGACAGGAACTGTCCAGAATAGCAGCAAATCCCCATAGAAAACCTCTCCTGCTCTGGACAGTTCCTGACATGGACAGAGTTGGCAGCAGAGAGCACTGTGACTGGAAAGAATACACCACTTCCTGCGAGGCATACAGTAGCTGTTAAAGCGACTCTGTACCCACAATCTGACCCCCCCCAAACCACTTGTACCTTCGGATAGCTGCTTTTAATCCAAGATCTGTCCTCCGGTCTGTTCGCCAGGTGATGCCGTTATTGTCCTAAAAAAACAACTTTTAAACTTACAGCCCCGTGCCCTACGGGAGTATCTGTGCCCTAACTTTGCACCACCCCGCCGTCCCTCCTCCCCACCCTCTTCATCATTAGAAATGCCACTGGAACATTTTCTCCATGCTGAACATTTGCACAGGTGTCTTAACTATCCAGCCCACTTGCCATGCTGACACAGCTGACGAATAGGAGACAATTTGCTTGGAGCATTCCTATTGATGAGGAGGGCGGGGAGAAGAGAGAGAGGGTGTGCCAGTCTAATGCAAACACAATCTAGGCCACTCCCGTAGGGCACAGGGCTGCCAGTTTAAAAGTTGTTAATTAGCACAATAATTGCATCACCTGCCAAATGGAACACAGGACAGATATTGGATTAAAAGCAGCTATCTGACGGTACAAGCAGTTGTGGGGCGGGGAGGGGGTCAGATTGTGGGTACAGAGTCACTTTAAGTACTTGAGATTTATACATAGAAGAAATTTACAAATCTGTATAATTTTCTGACATCAGTTATTTAAAAAAATAATAATATATATATATTCTTCTGGAGTACCCCTTTAAGGTTACATCTGTTTTACCTCTCCAAAAAATCTAAAAATGCCTATAAGGAATGTTTTTCCATTCACATTTTGTTGAATTTAATGGGAAAATATCCCCAAGTTACAACAGTTACAAACAGACTATTTTTATGTAAGATTAAGTGTCACAGACAGTTGAGCAACTTAGATGGCAAAATAGGTCTTTACTTCGTTGACATCCCAATTGCAATTTTGGGGTTGTTGTAGCCAAATAATATATGTATATATATATATATATATATATATATATATATATATATACACATACATATACAGCATATATATTTGCCTGCAAAATTCACCCAAAATTACCCTCAAAAGCTATGTCAGAACATGGCCTTCTGCTAAACCACAATTAGATGAAAAGAGATGAAAATAAAGACTGCCTTTTTTGGAGACCAGAAAAACTCAATGTGTTTGGACGTACCCTATCAAAAGTTTTAGTGTTCAGACCCTGACCGATCAGTAGAACAAGCCAGGAGATGACTGGACAACCAGAGGCTCACTTGACATGTTCTAAGATTTTTTTTTTTTAAATGGGTATTACAAATTTTCTCATATCATTCGCAATAGACTATATAGTGGCTAAGTGATCTGCTCTGTTTACTCACAGGACTGGGTCCTCAAATCAAGTCTGACTGGAGTTTGTATATAAGGGCCTCACATTTAAGTATAGGAATATAAATGAAGATAAGTAAAGGAAGGAAAGCTCTGGGATCAAAGAGAGTGAAGAAGACCTTGAGACCAGACTATACCACCATGAGATATCATAATGTTTGCAACATACTTCGTGATATTGAATGAAAAGAAGACATTGACAGGTCTGGAGAGAAAACAGCTGGACTCCACACAAACGCTTACTCATGTATACAAGTACATTTTTATTTTAATGTTTTTATAAATCAATCACTTATACTACAATCACACCCACCTGTCTTACAACTACTTAGAGAAATCAATACCACGCAATAAGGTCACAGCGTAAGTGAAGATCAGGTAATATTAAAGGCCCTATTACACGAAGGCCGGTTATGGGCGACAGTCGTTTCATGTATTAGAAGACAATGCACAATGTCGACTGATCGTTGTCTTTTAACAGGCTGAAATGCCAATGATAAGCCTGGCAATGATCTGCTGCCGTTGCTCTGTGTTATATTGGCAAATTCCCTTTATCAAACAATTTGCCAATTTGATGAAACATTGCACCGACTCGCAATCCAGGTGGCCATTTGCAGTTTGGATGATGACCAAGTGCTGACTTTTTTCTTTAGAGAGAAATCAATGGCATTTGTACCATAGCATACCATAGCGGTAGCTTGGTGATTTGGCGGTTAGCGCTATTGACGCTCAAAAAATTAAAAATGTAAATAAAAAAATACTGAAGTTAGTCTATGAGCCCAATAGAGAAAGATGTGATAATGTCATTTATAAGGGACATTATAGTTTTTAAAATACCAATAAGAAAGATAAACACTGAGATTATTATGGTTCCATTGTTTAGCATATACCTAGAGTAGATAAACATAGTCTCAAGTGGGACTACGTTCAGTCTGCTCATCCCTGAAACCATCATCTGCCTGCAATCTATCTTATTCCCTCCAGATCCTTTTGGATATCCCATGTGTAGAGCAGGGCTTGCAATCTATTTACTATGGTCATTATCTATTCCCATCCTCATTTCATTAAATGGTGCACTCTTCAGGATGTGCAACTCTGGCAGTGATGAATTAACCTCCTGCTGTTGCTCTACGTATTGAAGCTTGATCAATAATTAAAATAATTAAAGCTATTTGTGTCATTAAAACAACACATTTTATGGAATCTCCACTTTTACACTTTACAGTTTATTTTTCATTGGGTTGGGGGGAGGGGTCGGAAGTTAAAGTGTGGTGTGCTGTCAGTGTGACGGATGGCTATAAGGCAATGTTCAGACACTCAATCATTAGCATCCAGATGACGTGCCAATGAAGTCAAAATGAGTAATAAATAAAGAGTAGGTCTGAGATACGAGAAAATTATTTCAATATTTTGTTAAATAGGGTGTAGGGTGCATCCCCCAAATGGTTCCTCCAATGCAGATGTGAACTTAGACTTATAGATTGAATAATATGAAGGTCCAACTAAAATTAGAGAAAGTTATAGGAACACGTCAGGTAGCTGGACTTACCAAACAGCATCTCAAAGTCTTAAAGGGATTATCCAGCATTAGAAAAACATGGCCATTTTCTGACAGAGACAATACCACTCTTGTCTACAGTTTAGGTGTGGTTTACAATTGAGCTCCATTCACTTCGCACCCAAACTGGAGACAAGAGTGGTGCCATCTCTGGAAGAATGTGGCCATGTTTTTCTTATGCTGGATAATCCCTTTGACAAAAGTAAGATGGAAAGTTAAGGATCCCCACAAAAAGAATGGCTAAAGCCAGTAAATTTGATATTAAAAGGGGATAAAGGAAAAATAATACAAGACTTAAAAAAAATCTTAGGTTGTGTCTTAAATGTAGAAATATTCATATATTGAACTTGTCCTGGTTAAGGTAAACAGTGCAAACATTATCGAAAGTATACTCACATCGATAAAGAGAAAAAACAGCGACCGGCACAACCTTATTCACATTGAGCGGTAAGGGCGCTTTCAATAAATAGCGTCTGGTGTTGCAAACTGTGACAACGGCCATTATTTATTGAAAAAATTTTGTGTGAACAGGGCCTAAATCATCCCCCCTCCATAACTGCATTACAAAACTATTGCACTGTTTAGAAAAATTAATATACTTTCAATAACAATCCAGAACGAAAGATGATTGAATTGTGGCACTCACCGGACTTTTCTCTTCAGGCTTTATAGTTGTTCAAAGACACATGGGGATACATCGGACAGGGATACGGGAGGGAGGATGTTCAAAGGGGCAAACAGCGACGGCCGTTCTGTGTGCCTGTTTGCACCTTTGCCCATCCTCCCTCAACTGTATCCCTGTCCGGTGTATCTCCATGTGTCCGTGTCCGGTGTATCTCCATGTGTCCATGTAACTACAATAAAGTCTGAAGAGAAGTCTGGTGAGTGCCGCAATTCAATCATCATTCATATTGGAATGTTATGGAAAGATGCATATTCATTTTTCTAAACAGTGCTATAGTTATGCAAGGCAGTTATGGAGGGGGGATGATTTAGGCCCTGTCTGCACACTGTATTTTTTCATTAAATAACAGGCATATGAAATATATACATGCTTTTTATACTCCGGACGGTTTCCATGCAGTTGCACTGAAAACTTCCATGCGACCGCTATTTATTCAATAGCGGCCACATGAAATTGACTGTGCAGACAATGTAAAGTGCGGCTCCAGACGTACTTTACATTGTCTGCAATGGTTAATTGGAATGAGGGCGATGGTTCCATAGATGAAAAAATAATGGAGTTAGGGTCTTAGAAGGCAAGGAGGAAAAACCTAAATGCATAAATATTGGATTTGTCCTTCAGGGGTTAAGAGATAATTTTCTAAAACAAACAATGGTCCTTATTCTACCAGAAAATAATTGACTAAATCGAGTTTCGACTTGAATATGTGACTTTTAGTCTGAGATTTCCAAGAAGTAGAGGACTTGCAGAATGTGATGTAAAAATCATAAAGCAAAGGTTGAAAAAAGCTGCTCCTTCACGTCAGAAGCTTTACTTAGTGCTGCTAAACTACAGAGCACTAGCAGCAGGCAAATCTCCAGCTAAATTCTCCCTGGGAAGATAGATAAAGACAAAATTACCTGCAGCGAAGCTCAAGTGTTTCTAAAGTTCTGCTGCAGTACAAAGTTCTAGTACAAACAAAAGGAATGAAACAACAAGTGAGCGACAGAAGAGAAACCCTGACAAATGTTTAAAAAACACATTATTCAAGCTTTTCAATTCAAATTCTGATGAATCTATAATTCTTAAAAGGGTATTCTGCTCAAACATAACTTTTCATATGTTGCTGCCTATGAGGAGACTAACAATTCATTACATATATGTTATTATTTAGTCTCCTACCCCCAGTTCAGCGCTGCTGCTTTCTGCTGGAGACACAAAAACTGTGTGTGAGCTGTTCTCTTCCTCTCCCCCTCCTCCTTTATCTGCATCTCTATATCTTATTTGTAATGCTGGGAGGGTTATTCTGAGGTCAAATTGCTAACGAACTCACTGCATTACAAAGTGGCTACAAAGTTGCAGATAGTGACTCGTTTACATCAGCCATCTCGGAAGGGGAGAGGATAGAGAGATGGAGAGAAAAACTCAGGCATAGTTTTTTGTGTCTTCAGCAGAAAGCAGCAGCTCAGAACTGGAGGTAGGAGGCAGAATAGTTAATAACAAGTAGAAATGAATTTGTTAGTCTCACCATGGGCAGAAACTTATGAAAAGTTATGTTTGAGCAGAATACCTCTTTTTAAAACAATAGATTCATCAGAATTTGAACGTAAAAGCTCTGAATAATATCACCTGAATCAAGCAAGACCTGAAGAACAATGTTGAAGTGTTCTATTAAGTTAATTCTCTATCCTAGACTGCTTGACTGGTTACTGCTGTATCAATTTGCTATTAATATCATTTTATTCCATTTCCGTTATTAAAAAGGGGAAGGATGTGTTGATATTTGTTCATTTTAATAGCGATTTTTACTGGGAGCAAATAGAAGCGTCACCTGACAGAAGTAACAGACACAGGGTAAAGCTTCAGTGTTTCAGTTGTTGAACAGAGAAGCCATGTTCACTGCATGTGCAATACTTCCATAGTAACACTAGGGGGGAAAAAACATAGACCATTACAATCAATACCAAGTGGAAAACATCACAGAAAAGTTAAAGAATTATTACTTATGCAACAATATAGGTAAAGTTAAAGGAGTACTTCAGTATATGTGTGTGTGTGTGTGTGTGTGTGTGTGTGTGTGTATATATATATATATATATATATATATATATAATTATTTTTTTTTTATTACTATTATTATTATTATTATTATTTTATTTTTTATTTTTCCCCAGAAAGTGCCAGGGATTTCTAATTTACTTCTATTAAAAAATCTTGTGTTCCAGTACTCATCAGCTGCTGAATGTCCTGCAAGAAGCGGTCTATTCTCTCCAGTCTGACACAGTGCTCTCTGCTGCCACCTCTGTCCATGTCAGGAACTGTCCAGAGCTGTAGCAAATCCCTATACAAAACCCCTCCTGCTCTCCAGACTGTAAATAATACACCACTTCCTACAAGATTGGAAGACTGGAGATTTTTTAATAGAGGTAATTTACAAATGACATCAGTTGATTTTAAAGAAACCATTTCCACAGGAGTATCTCTTTAAGGCAAATTTTTACTTCCTGAAATGTATCGATGAGAAATATGTTATTGTTTCATGCTATAATCCATATTATTTCGAGCTTCATAAAAATACATAAAAAGACACTAAAATATTACATTGTTTCCTTCGATGCGGGCCGCGCAACTTCATTTATGAATAATCAAGATTATGGATCGTGATAATGCAGTTAATGTAAAACGGTGCCACTTCAATGTAGTATAAGCTATTATGCAAATGCTAATAAATGGTCCGGGTGGCAGCTTTTGCACTTAAGAAATTAAAAAAAGAAAAAAAAACCTGATCATTGATTAAATCCATCCACATTGGAATAGAGCTTTAAGAATAGAACCCTAAAGATCGGTAAGCACTTCCGAATTAAATAGCCATTAAATATTCTTTAAGAAAGCGAAAGCAATATCCAATTTGTAATCATCCGTCTAATATGAACATATTTGGCTCTTTTAGCAAATGAGATCCAATTCAGTGACTTTTGCATATGCTCTGCCATAATGCTCTGTATTGATTGTTCCACGCACGTGAGCATGTAAATACTTTTTAAGAGGGAACGCATGAGAGGCCTTTCAATATACATATCATTTACATTTGTATGTAAATGCTATTTAGTTTAGTTGTGTTCGGTACACAAAGCACTTGTGACTACCTAATCTCACCAAGCTACAGGAATGAGATCTAATGGGAAGAAAGGAAAGGTTTTTAATCTGTAATGTATCTCTAGGCCATGCACATATAACCAGATAGGATTGAAACCTATCTTATTCCAAGTCCTTTGTCTTCAGCATTGGGCTGACAAGCTATTTAATGTATATGGCCATGCTTAAGGCCTTTAATACAGGCTGATAATTGGCCAAACAAACGTCCCCAATGCTACGTTTACACGGAACGATAATTCGCCCGATCGTACGATTAACGATGCCGGAGTATCGTTTTTGTTTTCATAACGATCAGCGTTTAGACGGTACGATATATTCTACGGAAATTCGTTTTGCAATTGCTTAAAGCCTATCTCACACATTGGTTAAATTGGCGTACGACTGTTCACACGGAACAATCTGCGAATTTTTTGCGAACGATCAACGACGATTTGAGAACTTGTTTGTTCGCTGCGTTTACACGTACGATTATCGTTCAAATTCGATTGTTATCGTGCGAATTCGCATGATAATCGTTCCATGTAAACGCAGCATAAGGCTATGTTCAAACTACTTAAAATAACGGCCGTTGAAAACAACGACCGTTATTTTACGTAGTGTGAACATAGCCTAAGAATGTTCATTCCCAAAGATTGAGAGATTGTCCATTGGTAAATTGCATCTTTTATGCAGCCTCTAAAATTCTCTTCTGCTCACAGCAGATCTCCCATATACAAACAGGAAATGTGTTGCTGAAGCGAATCTCCGTACGGTCGTTCACTTCTGATGTTTGACTTGTGATTTGCTATAGAACTAATCAGCCCTTGTAATGCTGCATTTACACGAAGCGATAATTCGCCCAATCAATCGTTTAACGACTTTGCATTTAGACGAATAAATCGTTAGAATAATCGTTATTGTGGTCGTTCTTAAGAACGCTTAAGCCCATCTTACACATAGGGTGAATCTTTAAAAGACTGTTTACACGAAGCGATCTGTGAATTTTTAGCGAATGATAAACGACGATTTGAGAACATGTTGAAAGATCAAAATGAACGATCTCTCGTTCCGTTGCTTGATCGTTTGCTGTGTTTACCCGGAACGATTATGGCTCAAATGAGATCGTTATTGCGAAAATTCGAACGTTAATCGTTCCGTGTAAACGCAGCATAACAGAGAATAATCTGATTGTGTTAAAGATCATCATGGCTTTCATTAAAGGGAGATACGCAGAAATGCTTATAATGAACGAGTAATTGTGTATGTCATTAAAGGGATTATCCAGTGCTACAAAAACATGGCCACTTTCTTTCAGAGACAACACGACTCTTGTCTCCAGGTCAGGTGCGGTTTGCAATTAGTCTCCATTCACTTCAATGGAACTGTGCAGCAAAACCCCGCCCAAGCTGGAGACAAGAGTGGGGCTGTCTCTGGAAGAAAGTGGCCACGTTTTTGTAGCGCTGGATAACTCCTTTAAAGGGGTATTCTGATCTAAGCCAATATAGTTATCATTACTTATGATCGTTCTTGCGGTCGTCTTGTCGTTGCTACTGTGAATGACTGAAAGACGTCTTATTCCATGTGAACAATTTGCGAACAATCAACGATAAAAATACGTCCAAATTCTATCAAACGACTGATGATTTCTCGTTGGTCGTTTAATCGTTGGCTACTATTACACAAAACGATTATCGTTCAAGTCCGAACGATCTAATGATTTTTCGAACTATAATTGTCCCGTGTAATAGGGCCCTTAGACAATGAGGGTTTAACAATGGGAGGGAAAAGAGCAGCATATCAGGAGAAGGAGGCAAGTTTTCTAAATGATTGTATTTACAAAATTATATAACTTGAAGAGCCCTACAAGTTTAACAATACTATTAACATACTATTGGTAGGTTATGCATGGACATAAAAAAGGCATCCGGTGAGGCCATTCGAATGGTCTGCCACATGCAGTCAAAAACTTTGCTGGTAAAATCTTCTAGCCATCGGCTGAGTTTGAATCTTCAGCTACATGTGGCTAGCCACCTAAGTGGCCTAATCTCAAAGTCTGCATTAGACGGCCTTGAGACGCTTAGTAAACAAACATCAATCTCATCAATTGGCATTCGTTTCCTCAGCCTATTACATAGCTTGATCATTTTATATCGTTCTGGGGTCCATTTGCTTTAATCAGCCATGGTTCACATATCCCTTATTACACAGGGAGTTGGGACAACAAGAGCTGGTTTTTAAGCATGTCAGATTTAGCAATCAGCCAATAAGTGTTTGTTAGTGTTGAGTGAGCAATTAAAGGAGAAGTTTAGCCAGGGTAAAAGAAAATTCAAACATCAGGGGCAGGGGGGAACATAAAAAACGACACCAACTCACCTCTCCCCCTGCCTCATCAGTAGGGATGGTCCGAACCGAGTTTGGTTCGGGTTCGTACAAACCCGAACTCTCGGTAATGATTCCCGATGTCTGCCCCCTCCATGCAGCTGGCGGATCCAGCGAGAGGACCGCCTGGAAAACTGGGATACAGCCATAGCCATAGGCTGTATCCCAGTTTTCCAGGCGGTCCTCCCGCTGGATCCACCCGCTCCACGGAGCGGGCAGACAGTGGGAATCTGATGCCGAGCGTTCGGGTTCATACGAACCCGAACCTCAGAGGGTTCGGACCATCCCTACTCATCAGTGCTGGATCATCGCTCCAGGACCCCCGCCGGGCTCGGGGATCTCCAGCAGAGCTGACCTGGCTGATGAACTCCCCACTTAGCCAGTCAATGACTGGGGCAGGACTCCACTCCAGTCATTTATTGGCTGAGTGGGCTGTCCATCATATGGGACCACCGTCGGAAGGCATTTTACCCGAGTTGTGATGATGCCTTCCTAGGCCCAGTCACAAGGCATATTGCGGGCACGTGGAAAAGTAAGCAATGCTTAATTGTTATTTTCTCCCCTGCCCGGCATGGGTCACATACAGTATAGGAAAAGCCAATACTTTTCCTTTAAATGCTTGAATACTTATTACTCAAGTCGAGTAACGAACCCTTTTGAAATCAATGGGAGGTTGGAGCATTTAACCAGGTGTCCACTGCTCGGTTATTTCATTTTTTTTGTTCTCATTTTTGTTTATTTCGTCCCTTGAAGGGATATTTAAACTAAGCACACAGCCAAATTCTTAAGTGTATGGCAGAAACCTATGACATTTTTCCGTTCTATTTCTAAAAACAATTCTAACAAAAAAAAATTAGAAAGGTCCGTGCTTCAAAAATATAACTTTTGCCATCAGTTATTGAAGGTGTATGGCCCCCTTTACTTATTCACTCGAGCACCACGAGGAGCTCGGTTGAGCACCCCAAAGTTTGATCGAGCACTGTGCTTAACCGAGCATGCTCGCTCAACACTAGTGTTTGTCTGTTGGCTGCTCTCTAGCCCTACAAGGAACCGATATTATCGGCCTGTTGGGCAGTTTTACCCGAGGAAACATTGCACTGTGTGATGATGGTGATTAAATAAATACAGCTGAACAATTTCCGTTACAATGTGCTCTTTTTGTTCCTATTGCATTTGAACAGGTTGGCAGAACCGTCTATGTGCAGAACAGAGGGACCCTGTGCAGACTTTAAAATTGAATCCACTTTCCATGACAGCAAGGTGTAAGAATACGTACAGTACATCTCTTCTTATCCAGTTGTATAGTCACTGAACCTTCTTCTCTGCTGAAATCTTTAACAGAGTTCAGGTGAGCTGTAGAACTGGTCCTGGGAGCAATAAAAGAAGGTAGCTTGGTCTGAATACTGAATAGTCATGTTTTGTCTATACGCATCATGTCAAACAGATAGATTCAGGATGCACTATAAGAAGAAGACAAGTTCAAGGAGGTATTGTGAGCAATGTTCTGCTGAGAAACTTGGAATTCATGTTAATGTTACTTTTATGCATACCACGTACCCAGACAGTGTTGCATGAAACTAGCAAAATGTGTCTCTGACTCTGGTTCCAAACTTCAGGGGCTTACACTACATACTTTGTCTACTAGCTTTTGAACTTTTGAACAGGGCACTCATTTTATATAGTCCCTGGGCCCTTGTGATCAGGACCCTTATGTACACAAGAGTGACTCTGCTTCACTGTTCCAGGTTGGGAACACACCAATACACCTACACGTCTCACCCAGAGGCCTTCAGACCAGGTTATTGCACAATAGGAATTGGAATAGGAAAAATGAGTTTCACTTATTGCCTCTTCCAGCTAAATAAGTAACTTTCAGAATAACTAAAAATGGTGCTACTATTTTTGGAATAAGAAGAGGTATCTGTAAGTAATCAAAAAAAGTTTAATTTAGATATTCATGCATTTTCTTGGGTTTTTAATACTAAATAATTTACTGAACCTTGAGAGTATACTTTATATCAGTGCTTCTCAATTCCAGTCCTCAGGCCTCACCAACAGGTCATGTGTTGAGGATTTCCTTGGTATTTCACAGGTGGTATAATTATACTCAGTGCATCAGGTATTATCACAGGTTTTCTTTGTATGGGATATCCTCAAAACATGACCTGTTGGTGAGGCCTGAGGACTGGATTTGAGAAGCACTTCCTTACAGAGTACTAGATGTATCTAAAGGTGATCATACACAAGAGATCAAAGTTGTCCGAAATTGACAATTTTGGTCATTTCAGCTAATCAGCTTTTAAAAATGTTATACAAAAGATCACAATGATGTAACAAATGTGATTGCTTAGGCTACATTCACACGTTGCGTAGTTTTGTCCATAATTGCGTATCCACAATTATGGACAAATGTAGGGCGCATTGATTTCAATTGAGCTGTTCACGCTCTCTGTACATTTATGAATCCGCAAAAAAATGCACCTGCATAAATTACTGACAAGCTCTGGTAGGGACCGTAATTGGGGAACAGATTGCCCCATAGAAATTTATTCATGAATCCATAAATTTTACAAATATAACATCTACAAATCTGTAAAAAAATATATAGATGAGTAATCTTTTTAAATAATTTTCACTTATGCATTACAAACAAATTTTTTGCAGATTGTAGAGGAAGATTACGGACGATTGTAGACATCATATACGGCCCTGAGAAACTACTAAACGTGTGACTGTAGCCTTGGATTGGATTCTTTTTTATCGATGTTAAAGCAAGTGTATGGCATTATCTTCTGAATAAGACTGACCAGTTTACACTTTGCACAAGCTGAGTGCGATATCAGAAAATCACATTGATCACCCAGTTTAGTCTGCTGATGGGATAATTTGTATGAACAATCCCATTGGCAGGTAGCCCCGCCCCCAGTGCTCCAAACAACCTTACCACATGCTGGATTAGGCTATGTTCACACTAGGTAAGTTATGTAATAATCATGGCCGTTGTTGCCGATTTGCAACAACGCCCGTGATTACTATGTAGCTTACTTAGTGCTGCCTTCTATGGAATCCCGGTCAGAGTGTATTCACATAGTATACACTCCGACCGAAATCCCCCAGTTTTCTGCGGCCGCTATTCATTGAATAGCAGCCGCAGAAAGCCTGTCAGTGCAAACAATGGAGTGTTTGGCTCCGGCTGCACGCTCCATTGTGTGGGGAATTCAAATGCGGGCACACACTGATGCGCCCGCATCTGAATTCAGCAGCAGTGAAGATACAGATGCAGTAGCGGCCGGGATGATCTTCTCTGACATCGGCTCTTTCGTGACACCAGCCGGGTCATGGAACGGCCGGTCTCTTACGCCATGTAAACATGGCCTTAGACTGCAAAGTGCCGGGAAACGGTGCCAAAGATGAAGGTAAGCCTACCACTAAGTAAAACGTAACTTTTAATAACTTTCAAATAGAAATAATAAGTATAAAGTTGTGCTCATTAAAATCACAGAGCTTCCATAACCTTCTACAGTGAATCAACCTATATCTGTATAGTCATAGTAGCTGCAGACTACTGACTACCTCGTAGTATAATACTATCTAACTGGGCTATGAAAGCAATGAATTTAAAATCAACCGCACAGCCCCTCAACTAGTTTCACCCACACATGGGCTTCATCAGGAGGAGGGCTTATGTGACCTCACATAAGCCCTCCTCCTGATGAAGCCCATGTGTGGGTGAAACTAGTTGAGGGGCTGTGCGGTTGATTTTAAATTAATTGCTTTCATAGCCCAGTTAGATAGTATTATACTACGAGGTAGTCAGTAGTCTGCAGCTACTATGACTATACAGATATAGGTTGATTCACTGTAGAAGGTTATGGAAGCTCTGTGATTTTAATGAGCACAACTTTATACTTATTATTTCTATTTGAAAGTTATTAAAAGTTACGTTTTACTTAGTGGTAGGTTTACTGGATGTGATCTGGGCTTTTGGCCCTTATAAATTTGTTTTGGTATTTGAACCATCCAGATTACCTACCTTTAGGGCACTTTATTTTTGGTTGTTTGATCTAAAGATGAAGGTAAGAGACTTGCCTTTATCCTCAGCGCTCCATACACTGTAGGGACATATAAAAAGGTTAGATTTCTCTAACCTGCTGATAGTTCCCCTTTACTTTATGATTCCAATAGTAAAATCCAAACAAAACAACAAATATATTTGATACAAACACACATATATGTAATATCATTTTAACATTTGTTTTATTCTTTTTTTATTTCCTATTTTCAGGATACTTATATACACGTATGTATAAAACAAAATACATATACAAAATCGCACACATTTCCAAGTGGCTATCATGCAACAAAACTGTATCTGAAGGACCCTCCATTTACCCTCTTTCCTAACTAAATGTGCACTTCATTAATGTAAATTGGGGGTTTAATGCTCTTGTTGAAATTCTGAAGAAAGTGCTGCGGCCTTGCGAAATGCTTAAGCATCATTGCAAATTAGATTAGGGACCAAGAAAGCCAGTAAAATTAGAATGATAATGGTTGATATGGCTTCCTGACAGGCATGACTATTCAGGGATCAATGGAATGAAAACAGCTTCTAGAGCCGAAAGTGAAAGGCAGGGACAAACGTCAGCCTGCAGATGTGGCTTTTGCTAGTGCTTTCAATTAGTTTCATTTGGTAAGTAAGGGGGGGGGGGGGGTGTTTAGGATATTCTGCAGCAAATGTGTCTGTTTCTCTTAATACATGAAACAGTCAAATTTTCTTTTTGTTTCTAATGAAAAGAAACAAGAATTATAAGTCTGAAAAGTTGACTTTCATTCCTAACATAATGACTTCAATGAGGATAACAAGCACAACCCTTGTGTACATTTTATGTGACCCCGTATGGGGCAAGTCCTCCATCTCTATATTATTAATCATGGGGTAAATCTAAATATTGTACTATTAAAACAGCACTGGATACAAGGGGTTAAAAGTTCAGCTAAGATGTTTTCCCTGAACCTAAATACAGATAGGAAAATGGACGTAGCTTATAGAAATAAACAAAATGTAAAAGAACAAAGAAGATGTGTATTTAGGTCACAAAATGAATGTGCTCGGACTTCTTTTAGACAGAATTCTTATGAAAAGTTCGGCAAAATTAATTAATTTTAAACACAGGTTTCAATATTGAATTTTTGTTTTTTATAAAAAAAATAAATAGATTTGGAAATAAAATAGGTTGGAAATAAAAAAATAAAGAAATTAATATATATAATAATATAAATAAAAAACAATACAGATAAATAATAATAAACAATACAGATAAATAGTAATAATAATAATAATAATGATGATAAACAATACAGATAATAAATAATAATATTATTATTTACATTTTGATTAAGTTTTCTTTAACAGACATAGGTATAAATATATTTCTATATGTATAACTGAGAGGTGTAAGTGTATTTATGTACTGTATATACTGTTAGTCATTCAATTGGGGCTATTCTAAGTATTTCATAGGGGAATGGTGATAAGTGGTTTCCAGGGACCTCTAGTGCCTCTTATCTCGCAGAAAACTATATGATTGGACAGGTTGGAATCTAACCTGTCAGATCTTTGTTCGCCCTGAAGGAGACAACTGAGGACCACAGGCAACCACCCATAGTAATTAGATTGTTGACAGGCCCCATGAAATTTCTGTCTATGGTTTTCTTTCGCATGTGCCTTGTTCACAGTATTACCCAAGATTAGTCATAGATTTACAGGCAATTCCATTGGGTATCTATAGCAACACAATGTTTGCAACCAAGTAAGATTTGATATAGAACATTCAGTAGATGGAAAAGTTGCCTCTGTAGTTGGTCTAAACACAAATAAGACAGCACGTCTGAAGAAGACAGCACATCCAAAAGGAATTCAATCTTTAACATCACACCAGGTGCGCGATGTTTCGGTTATCTCAGCCTTTTTCAAGCAGAGATAGCCAGAACATTGCGTACCTGGTGTGATATTAAAGATTGAATTTCTTTTGGACGTCCTGTCTTCTTTGCTTCATTGGATTATCTACAAAGCTGGGTGCGGTTTGGTGAGACGTTCATCCACATTCTATGTTTGTTACTTGTGCTGCTATTATCTTTGGAGGTGGGCTAAACACAAAGTGATAATTTGCCATTTGCAGTTATAATTATGCATATTACTGGCAATTAAATACAGTACACATGACACCTAAAGATATCAAATATCAGTCCAGTTGAATCAACTTTTTGGCAAATATACTGTACATTGTATAAACAAACATACTGGGCCAACCTCTTGATCATTAAATTCAGATGTTTCCTTCAGTCCCACTGCCACATGTGCATGGAATTAATTACCTTCCAGCGTATTCTGCCTTTCAGGGGTGGGTTGAGCCATGGGATAAGGTAGCATACTGTATGCTCCCTGGGGTGGGCATCCAGTAAAGGCCACATCCGCCAGTTGTGCAGTGTCTGGGCCCATAGAGGAAGGGGGGCCCATCCGGCTATGTTGGATTTATGTTCTTGATCCGGAGACGAGTGTAGCTGTTAGCTGTTTGTGCAGTTTGGGTTCTCACCTTTCCTGTTGCACTAGGACTGTGCCCAAGTGCACAAAGTAACATCAGTAAAGGCATTGTTGGGTTGGGTTGGGTTAGTTTGGTGTAGAAGAACTTACCTCACCCACATAGACTGACCCACATAGAACCCTGACCTCAATCTCATTTAACACCTTTGGCATGAACTAGAACTAAAATTGCTCATCCGACATCAGTGTCTGACCTCAGAAATGGTCTTTTGGAGGAATGGGCAAAAATTCGCACAGAAATACTCCAAAACTATTCCAGACAAGAGAAAGCTATTAAGGCTGCAAAGGGGGAACGAACTCCATATTATAACCTATAATCTCCTGAAGGTGTATGTTTAGGTGTCTAAATACTTTTGTCCAGTTTAGTTTGACAATTGTTATATATATCCACCAACAATGTGTAATCCACGAGCAAGTCCTGGAAGCTGGATGTGACAAGCACAAATGTCCTTGATGAAAAGATACAGTCCTCTCTAAAAAAAAATAAAAAAATAAAATTAAAAAATTATTTATTCCAAAAGCCATGCAATTAATTCTGCCTTTTGTATGAAAATTAGCCTATTGGTTAATGCTCATTATATCACACATTAGTAATTGATATGGCATTAACACCCTCTTCTGCATAACATCTAGGTAAAACAGTAAAATATCTCTACCATAGAATTTAAAATGACACTGTCACGCCCTTTTTGCATTATGACTTCTCTACAGAGGTGTAAAGAGTAAATTTAGTAGTTTTCATACCTTATTTTATATCATACATCATGGTGTTTGTTCCAGTAAAAAGTGGCACAGCGGCACGTAGCCCTACCCACAATACCATAGTTGCCCCCCCCACTGTGACGACATTATCACATAGACTCCGCCCCCTCAGCGGCCATTGGTATGGACCGACCCAGAGGGGGTGGGGCCTAGACTTTTAGGCTGACCTGTCCCAATGGCAGACAAGGGGCGGCAATGACATCATGGGGGGGGCAAAGGTGTCACTATGGGCGGGGCTAAGTGGTGCTTCATCCATGAAGCCCCACCCTGATAGCTCAATAAATAATATATAGCATATAATAAATGATCACTTTATACTGGAACAAGCACCATGACGTATGATATAAAATAAGGTACGAAAACTGCTATACCCTTTACACCTGTGTAGAGGAGTCATAATGCAAAAAGGGGGTAACAGTGTCACTTTAAGGTCCCCATACACTTTATGCCTATGTCGCCTGAACTCACCACTGGCGGCTTGGGGTTTAACTGTCAGTATACAGCATATGGGGGTCTCCCAAGGCTCCACAACAGATGTATTTTCATTGACAGTACTGTCTCCACCTCATAGAGAATGCAGGTGTATGAAGTGAAATAACTGACAGTTATTAAAGGTGCATGGCCACTAGAGATGAGTGAGCACCAAAATACTCAAGTGCTCATTACTAAAGCCTCATTGAAAACAATGGGAGACTTGAGTATTTCACCAGGTGCCCCCTGTTTGGCCGAGTGGAGGGTATCTGGTTAATAATTCTAAAATTGACAGTCTGGCCCCCAGAAGGATAAGTTAATCCTCTGGGGACCAGACTGCGCTCTGTTGGTGGGAAGGGGAGCGAGGAAAGTATACTTGCCGCTCCGGTCTTCTATCTGTCTTCACTACCGCTGTTCAGCCATTTAGCAGCTAAGGCAGGACACCGCTACAGTCCCATCTCAGCTGCTGATTTGTAAAGCAACAATAGTGAAGACAGATAGAAAAGCGGAATGGTATGTATACTTTTCCCGCTTCCCATGCAGTTTAAATGTAGTTATCACGATCGTCCATTCCAGATCAGCGGAGACCCGACCTTCCTGATTAACAAACGATCTGACTTCTCATCCAAAAGGTCCAATCTTGACAGGTACACTCTAAAGGGAACCAATCAGCCAATCGGCTGATTGGTTCCCTTTAAAGAGAATGTGTCACCTAAATTGTCTTTTACTGATTAGAATCAGATACTAAAACATGCTCTTTTATTCCAATCTATTTTCTGAATGTAATTTTTTTATTTCACTTTTTGCACATTGTTATGGGGGCTGCCATCTGGCCTGAACTGTTTTAACAGCACTTAGTGATATGCTTTACAGCAAGACTAATGGACATAGATGACAATAAACATACTCTGTCCCCTTGAGTTCAATGTGAACTGAGCATGCTTTGTGACCCTTGAAGCGGTCATTCCATGGGGAGCTGCTATTGTCTCCTCTATCTACTGGTGTCACATGTCACTGCAATGCTGTACAGATCGCTTTACATCTGCCGCCACTTATCACCACAGACACAACAGGAAGTCTCAGCTTCGTTTTATCCCCAGTGGTGTGAATGAAAACTGCAACATATGAGGATTGTTTTATGATATAGATATAAAAATGAAAAATTTAAAAAAGTGTCACCAAATTTTTAAAAAAAATATGTTTAACATAAAAATATTATTTAATCAATAAGTAATTTTCTGATGACACATTACCTTTAAGGCTGTGAAAATGCATTATGCTCAGCAGCCTTGTAACAAACTTTTAGAGAAGTAATCAGTACTCGCTTGCTGAGTACTATCAAGTACCCCAATACTCGAGCGAATACTATACCCGATAGAGCGTGCTCGCTCATCTCTAACGGCCACCCTTTAATCTACCAATTGTTGAATGATTGTTCAGCCATCAGCTATCTAAGAGTATGGCCAGTCTAAGGTTTATAAATGTATAGAACAATAAATAATCATATGATGTTGGTTCTGCAAGAATTATCAGATGGTGCTATTGCATGTAACACACAAGGAGAATGAGCTGAATGGGTTTTGCATGTGCATGCTTTTGTTTATCTGGTTAATGCACCTTTTATCCCAGCACTTGTTTCCTATCTGGGACTGGTTTGTTAGGTGTGTCCAGCCGTTACCCCCTCCACAGTCTCACTTTCACTTGTTCAGCTGTTAAAGCAGCTTAGACTGTCATTGGAACATTAACATTTGGGTACTAATGCTAGGATGACCTTTATTCATAAAGTGCAAATGGTTGGAAGTTGAACAGATTGGTTGGCAGCAATTGGCTTTCATGTGCAGTTAAGAGTCTTTGATTTCACTTTCCTTTCTTCCTTTAATCCAACATCTCTGACTTGAATACATTTGCAGTCTATGTAAACAGGCCAGTTCAAGCCTTCCCTTTGAAGGGATGTTGGGAGGTGACATTCTAAAAGGTTTGCATTTGTAATTAAACAAATGAAAAATGGATAAAACACTTGTGCTGGATGAGCTCTGCACAGACCTTTCATCCGAGCCTCAGTTCTTCAGTATCAGCGACTATATGTTCCAAAATGGGATCTTCGGGAAGCTAAAAAGTGCATGCGGATAAAGAAATCAGTTTCCAATCAGTAAATTCAACTTTTTGTAAGACAAAGGCTCTACACACATGCTTATATCACAGGTTACCTCTGGCCGTGTTTCCATTTAAGGTTGAAATTCTTAAAGTCGTAGGGAAACATTGACCTTCAGCATATCACGTTATATAAATAACAGGCTAGCAAAGATCACTTAAATTCCTAAGCTTAAAGAAGCAGTTCAAAAAAAATTTGTATTGCCCCCTAAGAAACGGGCTTATGATAGAGTTCTCTTTTTTTCTTACACAGAGCAGGGAGAGGACGCACTGCAGTGTGGTCTTCTGCTGACTTGTTTTCCCAATTGGTACAGATTTGAGCACTTAGTCCCTTAGTCAAAACTTTTGACATGTCTAAAGTTTTCTGAAACAATAGGTACACTTTAAATACTCAAGTGCTTGTTATTTGAGTTGAGCATTGAAAAATGCTCAACTTGAGTAACAAGCAAGTGTATTTAAGCTTGACATGAGTAAGAAACCCAGTTGAAAACAGTAAGAGACTTAAGTATTTAACCCAGTGCCCCACAACCACTCAGCAGAACCTAAAATGACTTGCCAGACTATGTTCTGATGGAAGAGAAGAGTCACAACTATTGGCAAGAGTGAAGATACGAGCTAAAAACACAGAGTGGTAAGTATAGTTTTATTTGCCCCCCCCCCCCCCCCCATCCCCTCTTGGTTTTAAGACTGTGGAAAAGCAAGCTTTTTGTTACCCAAAATACCCTTTCAAAGGGCAGTTTGGCAGGTCCACTCGACACTAGTACGTGTGCCTCAATGGGTCAAAGCTGCTTTGTGACATGAAAGTGTTTTATTTTGAATATATATATAACACACACACACAGCTGTGCCACATTAATGCCCCTATCTGACATGGTCTATGCCACAAAGACCATTTTATCATTTATAAGAATTTTTCTTGTCACTAGAGTATGACAGATGAAGACTGAAGACATAAAGATATGTCCAAAAGTTGATGTGCAAGATTAGGCCATGTTTACTCAACGTAAGTTGTGTAATAATCACTGCCGTTGTTGCCGATTTGCAACAATGGCCGTGATTAATACAAAGTTACGTTGTATAGAAGTCTGAGGGAATCCCTACCGGAGTCTATACATATAGTGTACACTCCGACGGGATCCCTTGCGGGCGCACGATAGACTGACATGTCAGTTTTGTGCGGCCGTATACATCAGCTGTTGTTGATATATTTTTACAGTCATTTATGGCAACAGAGGTGCATCATAGGGCATGCGCAAAGATAGTATTACATCCTAATAAATAAACATCCCACACCATATTACAAAGCAAAGCAGAGATTAATATGGCTAAATGATGGAAATTTATTCACTGCAGTACCGGCCGGAATAAACTTAAAATCTATTGAATTGGGATGCGGGCGGTCTCCAATGTGTGACCTGTCAGGGTTGTGCGGCCGCTACTCACTGAATAGCAGCCACTTAAAACTGACTCGTCAGTTTTTGCTGCGGCCTCTATGTGTATACACTCCAGCCGGGATCCCATTTATTTTCAATGCAATGTATTTATTGTATTAATCACGGCCGTTGTCGCAATGTGCAACAACGGCTGTAATTAATACAAAAAATATGTTGTGTGAGCATAGCGTGAAAGTACAAAATAGAAACAACAGAAAACCCAACATTCATCCTGTGTCAATGTACCCCCAGCACTTTTACTTGCAGTAGCAGGGGGGGCTCTGTTGCTAGGTGTCTGTTCTTATCAATAGAACAAATGCAGTTTACAGACCACTGATTCCTTCAGGCTTACTGTATTTATTCATTCCTTTGATCCTATGTTTGGTCTTAAAGAATATTTCTTCATTTCAACTTTTTTTTTTTTTTTTTTGCATTTCAAAGCTGATTTTATTTATGATGAAGAATGTACATAAAAACATGGGGGATAGAAAGGGGTATACAAAATAAATGAGGGAAGGTGATGGGAGGGGGGGGGTTAAAGACAATAAGACGATAACTGTTACCAGCTCAGAATCCTGGGTATATTACAGAGATGTCCATCAAAGCAGAGTTAAGCTACGGTTTTACAAATGTCCAATGGCAACGTTTCTGGTGAGCAAAGTAGGTGGTCCATCCCCAGGGGGTCCGGACCACTTTCCTAATAATAGTCCATGATGGTAGCTGATAAAATGGTCCAATATGGACCAATGATAATACATGTATAAAACAGATAGGACAGGCTCTCCCAAGATTGGTGAAAACTTAAAAATATACCTAGTAACTTGGGGGGGGGGAGAGGTTAATTCAGGGACCTCAACCTGTATTCTGGCAAATTGATAACCTCTACCCAGAGACTCCACACCTTATAGTCACAATCTGCACAGTTGCTCTTATCTGCAACCAACTCTTCCATTCTTTACATTTCTCAATCTGTTACATAGTTTTTCTTCCATTCACTGCTCTCTACTTTCTTTCTTTGTTTTTTTTTGTTTGTTTGTTCGGCGCTCGTTTACGCTCTTCATGGGGCCCTTACTGATTATCGGACCCTCAGCAGGTCTTAACATTTCTAGCTCTTTTGTTCGATGGCATTTTTATCCTCTCATGTTTGTGGCCAGGTCTAAAGTTATATCCTTGTCAACCATGTTATGTAACTGGTTAGGATGTAGCTAGATATCATGGGACATTTTATGGTCAGCTGTTTAAAACGTCTTGTAATTTAGAAGCAGGATGCTTTAGTTCTGTTATAAAAGGGGTTTCCCCATTTTCCACAGAATCCACAGCATAGGGTATAAGTTAAAAAATAGGACCCCAGCAGACAGATCCCCCCCCCCCCCTCCCTATTATCTCTTAGTAATACTTTATCTCAAGAACAGGTACCTCAATATTCTTCCTGAAAAGAGCAGCAAGTTTTTCATATGGGCCACTTCTCCATTCATTCTATATGTAGCTGTCAGAGGTAGACGAATGTAGCTTTCAGACAGGTTTCGTGGCTCTATCAAAAATTTATGGAGCTTGGCGGGCTTGGATTTCAGGTTTCTTTTTCCGTGAGTGTGAAGTGGCCCAGTTGTCAGACCCCCACACTCTTTACTTTCGCTTTATCCCATGGAGACCTTGGATAGAGCATAACTTGGAAAACCACTTTAAAGACCTTGATGGAAAGCAGGGAAGGTTTGACACCATAGCAACTTTAGGAAAAATGTATTGCCCATGAAGGAATTGAGAATTTGTCTTGTGAAGGTCATAAAACACTATACACTTTCTGATGAATACAACTTGTTATAAATCATGGAAGGGAATCAGTATCAGAGGGCAGAAGGAATCTAAAGGACTTTGCACAATAAGCATATCATATAGTATCCTCCTGATAGGACTCTAATTAGGAGCATAGATTCCATGAGGTTTAGCTTATATTGTATATTATATCACAAAGTAATACAAGTAGTATATTCAGTAATACTGCCAGTAATAGCGGCCAGTAATAGCGGCAGACAGTCCCTAATTTAAATCCCTAATTGTAACATGTCTTTGACTGTAACACGATAATTTCTCTTTTCTTATCATTGGTTATTTGTAGATGATTCATCTGTAGAGATGAGTGAGCAACAAAATACCCGAGTGCTCCTTACTAAAGTTGAGTATTTTTCAATGTTCAAGTGCTCAACTTCAGTAACAAGCCCATTACAAACTTGAAAGGGAGACTTGAGTATTAAACAAGGTGCCCCTCCCCCCACATTCGGCAGAGTACCAGGTTAAATTAAAAGTGATAGTCTGTCCTCCAGCGGCTTAGGGTCCTATTACACAGGCCAACTACGGCCCGATCATTTTAGTAAATGAGCGCCGATCTGCTAGATCGGCGCTCGTTTACTGGACCTATTATACGGCCCAATAATCAGGCAGTATCGTATGCATGGGCATCCTTAGCGATGTCCATGCAGCCCTTGCCCAAACACCTGTTACCTTACCTCTCCCTGCTCTTGGTCTTCTCTCCTGTGCTCCGCAGCTCTCTGGTCCCGGCAGCAGTGGCGTCTGCTCAGCCAGTCACAGAACGGGACTGCCGCGGCATGTATTTAACAAGGTGCCCCTCCCCCCACACTCGGCAGAGTACCAGGTTAAATTGAAAGTGATGGTTTGTCCTCCAGCGGTTTAGGGTCCCATTACACAGGCTAACTACGGCCCGATCATTTTAGTAAATGAGCGCAGCTCTGCTAGATAGGCGCTCGTTTACTGGACCTATTATACCGCCCAATAATCAGGCAGTAAGGTATGCATGGACATTTTTAGCGATGTCCATGCAGCCCTTGCCCAAACACCTGTTACCATACCTCTCCCGGCTCCTGGTCTTCTCTCCTGTGCTCCGCAGCTCTGATCCCGGCAGCAGCAGCGTCTGCTCAGCCAGTCACAGAACAGGACTGCCGCGGCGTGTCAGCTGATAGGCCGCTCAGACGCTGGACCAGTAAGCTGCAGAGCACAGGAGAGAAGACTGGGAGCGGGGAGAGGTAAGGTAACAGGTGTTTGGGTAATCATTAGCCGTCGGCCACGCATTGCTATTACACATAGTGATGCACAGTTGGCGCCCGACAATTTTAGATCCAAACCTAAAATTCGCCCTATTATCTCTCTGTGTAATAGGGCCCTTAAGTTAACCCCCTGGAGGCCAGACTGTGCTCTGTTGATGGGGAGGGGAACGGGGAAAGTATATTTACCACTCCAGCCTTCTATCAGCACACAGTACTCGCTCTAGTATGGAGTACTTTCGAGTAGCCCGATACTGAGGCGAAAACTAAACTCATTAGACTGTGTTCTCTCCGTGATCTCTATTGATCATTAAATTATTCCTGTAACAAAAATATTTCCAACATGCACTGATTAATTCTTAAATGTGTACTTACACCAAGCAATCAGTATGAATACACAATGTAAAACATGGGGGAGACCTCTCATAATACATGAGATGGATTTGAGAACATACTGGTCAATTCAATGAACAAGAGCTAAAAAAAAAAATCTGACAAACTGATTTTTGCAAAACTACAATTTCCATCATGTCTGACAGTAAAAATAAATAAATAAAGACCGCAACCTGAGATTCCTTTTTAGATTAAAATTTTAAGTTGAAAATTTGAAGAGATTCTTTGAGTTTCTCCCTCTGAATGATTTGAGGGTGTTAATAAATTCAGATTCAGCCACGCTTGTTTCTACTAGTGTTATCAAAAAGGGAAAAGCATTGTTTGCCGCTTATTTCAGCACTTTATATCAGTCAGATCAGACAAAGGCTACTGCTTTCTGGATTTATGAAGCACGCTGTAAGATGAAAATGTGCTGAACGTGTGTACATGAGTCTGCAATGCATTATGGACTTTGTCAATCACTGACCAACACTGGTATAATACCCACAAGAACAAGGGATTTAGTAAAAGCCCCTTCTGTTTAATAAAGTGATTTGTTCCAGTAACAGTCATAATAAAATTGGCCAAATGAAACGGGATTGTACAATAAGGGCTCGAATCCAATTTGCTGTGCTAGCACCATTACAATTTATCTCTGTGTTTACTCATTTGTAGAATTGCTACCAGTCTTTTTATGTGCAATTAATGGGATTAATAGAACTCTGGAGCATGGAAACAGCATGAAAGAGCAAAGTGCCTTTATTTGCATGTCAATTACATGATTCTCTTAAACACGCTGCAGTGAGTGAGATAGTGGCAGATTTTACTTCATTCTAATCTATCATGGCTAAGTGTAACATTGAATTACTTTAGGGAAAATGCTATATAATCGTTCCCTTTCTTTTATAGAAATAGTCTCATGCTTGAATTGCACATGGTGATTTGATTCTTCTTTAAAGCATAGGGTCATTGTGAACATATTTTGCAGAACCTATTGTTGAGTTGCTTAGATCTAATCACTAAAATAATATCTTTGTGTTTCAAGGCTTCCATTAGCCTCAAAATTTGCATAGCATTTTATTATTATTATTATTATTATTATTATTATTATTATTATTATTATTATTATTATTATTATTATTTTATTCAGATTTTTTCCCTTGGGTTTTTTTATTATATGTCATGGGATTCTTTTCAAAGTTTCCAAATGCAAAATAATGCACATGGGTAGAAGGAATTCTGTATTCGAGTATCATATCAGCAGCATATCTGTGTTGGCAAAGACTTCAGTAGAGAAGGATTTAGGGGCAGTGATTTCTGACAGCCTTAAAATGAGTCACCAGTGCAACCAGGCGGTAGGAAAAGTAAATTGTATGCTGGGCTATATAGCTAGAGGTATAACCAGTAGGAAGAGGGAGATTGTGATCACGCTGTATAAAGATCTAGTGAGGCCACATCTGGAATACTGTGTCCAGTTCTGGAGACCTAACCTAAAAAAGGACATTGATAAAATACAAAGGGTCAAAAGACTGGCTACAAAAATGGTGGAGGGTGTGAGGCATAAAACATATCAGGAAAGACTTAAGGATTTGAATCTGTATAGTCTGGAGGAAAGAAAGGAAAGGGGGTTATGAATGAAACCTTTATATATGATAATAGACTAAATGAAGTTAAAACAGGGAAGCGTTTTTATAAAAATAAAAATAAAAAACTGAACAGAAGAACAAGAGGACACAATTTGAAGTCATTTGGGGGAAAGATCAAAAGCGACGTGAGAAAATATTACTTTACTGAAAGAGTAGTAGATGCTTGGAACAAACTTCCAGCAGATGTGGTTGCTAAATCTACAATAACAGAATGTAAATCTGCTTGGGATAGGCATGTATCTATCCTTGGATAATAAGAAAGGAAATACTAAAAGGGCAGACTAAATGGACCAAACGCTCTTTTTCTGACACCTATCTTCTATGTTTGGCTATGTTCACACAACGCCCAAAAAAAGGAAAAAGATGTCCGCTTTTTGTTTTAAAAAAGACGTCCGCTATTGCATCATTTTAAGTGACCTTAATAAAATACATTGAAGTCTATGGCATAACAGGGTTTTTTTTTCGCACATTATATTGAATAAAGAACGTCTTTTTCCTTTTTTGGACGTTGTGTGAACATAGCCTTTCCATGTAGAATTTGTCTGGGGGAATTGCAGTAAAAAAAGAATAAGCATATAGATATGTCTTTTTCTGGTGTTTGCTCTGGCCAAACACAAAACATGCTGAGAATTTCCAAAAATGCCAAGGAACACAAAAACGCTGTGTGGGTACTGTGTTTCATATTTCTCTATTGACTGTCAACTGACATCTTCCCTAGTATTTTTAAACCAAAAAAGTGTGCCAATGCGCCAATTCTGCCATTTATTGGGTGGAATCAAATTAGACTTTTTTTTGCCTCAAAAAAAAAAAAATCGAATTTGATTCCACCCATATTCCCAGTTCGGACATTTCAAGTTTCTATGTGCTGTACTCCAGGGTGCAATCTATTGATGTTGACCGCTGTCTGGATGTCTCTTATGGAGAAACTTTAGGGAACTGAAAGCTACCTGAAAGTTCTGCAGCAAATTCAGAACACAGCTAAAATGAACAATTCTATTTATAATAAAATATATTTTTGGATCACCTGGTCTGTCTTTCTGTTTTATGACATATTAATATATGGTAGATTTGTTGTAGAAATTGTTATGGCTTGAAATCAGCTGAATAGGGTTGTTACAGTATATAGAAAAACACACGGATAACTGCAATTCTTATTCAGCTTTCCACTTCAAGACTAAGTTCACACATCATATAATTTCATTAAACAATGGCCGTAGTTGCAGTTTTGCAACCATGGTGTTATTTAATGAAAATGCAAGTTGCTTTAATTACTAAGGAAGGCCGCATTGAAAATTGACATGTCAGTGTTGTGCAGCCGCTATTCATTAAATAGCAGCTGCACACAACTGACAGAGCAGACAATGTAAAGTGCGGCCCCAGTCTGCTATGGTTAATTGATACTGCAGTACCAGCCAGGAAGAACTTCACCACCTCACCATGTCACAGAACGGCCAGTGTCATACAGCATGTGAACCAGGCCAAAATCCGA
Source organism: Dendropsophus ebraccatus (assembly GCF_027789765.1). Lineage (NCBI taxonomy): Eukaryota > Metazoa > Chordata > Amphibia > Anura > Hylidae > Dendropsophus > Dendropsophus ebraccatus. The sequence goes on from NC_091460.1 coordinate 112,519,962, forward strand.
AGCATGTGAGTTCACCCTTAACCCCTTTGCGTCCCATTACAAACCTTGGACGTCATGACGGCAAAAGGGGAGCTCAGAGAGGGGTCCCACTATGGACGGCGCCACTCCTGCCTGCTGTCTGCAGCCAGGGAGCACCTCTATTAGCCAATGCGGGTCCTGTTGCCACGCTGGCTAATTAAGCATTTAAGTGCAGCCGTCAAACCTGACAGCTGCATTAAAATGCTGTGCTCCTGATGTCCCCGGTGTCTAGCAAGACGGATCTCCCCCCCGCGATGCGATTGTGCGGGAGGGGGAGATCCATTCTTCTGCTCGGGCCGGGACTCAGCGTTGCACTGATGCTGATTCCGATTCAGCAATACATTGCTCTGGTCTGTAGCAGCCCAGAGCAATGTTTCACTGATCTCATTGATCAGTGCTGTGTATATACACAGCATTGATCTCTATGAGAGATCAATGCTGTGTATATAGAAGTACCCAGGGGGACTTCTAGTTAAAGTTGAAAAAAGAAAAAAAAATATTAATATAAAATCCCTTCCCCTAATAAAAGTCTGAATCACCCCCCTTTCCCCATTTTATAAATATAAATATATAAACAAATAATCAAACATGTTTGGTATTGCTGCCTGCGTAATCCCCTGAACTATTAAATTATCACATTCCTGATCTCTCATGTGCAAATTTGCGCATTTTTTTGTTGCATCACATCCAGAAAAAAATGTAATGAAAAGTGAGCAAAAAGTTGCATATACACAAACAAGGTATCAATGGAAAGTACAGATAATGGTGCAAAAAATGACACCTCAGAGAGCCCCATAGACCAAAAAGTGTTATAAGGATGAGAAATGTGCAATTTTAAACACATTGGGGGAGATTTATCAAACTGGTGTAAAGTAGAATTGTCTTGGTTTCTAGGGGCAACTAATCAGATTACATCTTTCATTTTTCAAAGAATCTGTAAGAAATGAAAAGTGGAATCTGGTTGCTAGGGGCAACTAAGACAATTCTAATTTACACCAGTTTGATAAATGTTCCCCATTGTTTTTTTTTTTTTTTTAAGTTTTAATTTTTTAAAAGCCAAAAAATAAAATAAAAATTATACAAGTTGCATGTCCTTATAATTGTACTGATGTGAGGAACATAGATAACACGTCAGATTTACCATAGGGGGAACAGCGTAAACACGAAACTACCTGAAATGAAAAAAATTCTTTTTTTTTTTCAATTTGACAGTGCAAATGATTTTTTTCTGGTTTTGCAGAAAATTTTATGGGAAAATAAAGTCTGTCATTGCAAAGTACAATTGGTGTCGCAAAAAAATAAGGGCTCATGTGGTTCTCTAGGTGAAAGATGCAAGCGCCATGGCCTTTTAAACATAAAGTGGAAAAAGCAAAAACAAAAATTGGCTTTGACCTTAAGAGGTTAATCTCCTTGTTACAACCCACCTACCTTTAAAATATAAATCCTGTAATTACTTTAGTATTTTACAATATAATTATTTTTCTAAATTATTGTGTTAGGTAATTTTTTGTTATCCTGCATCACTGCTAAGCCAAAGTCTGTCATGTAGACTGCACATTACTAGACAGCATCCACATTGTCTTCCTAGGCTTCTATCTTTAGTTCAGGAGAGAGCACTGTAGGATCTTATAGCTGAAGAAGATAGCCCAGCAGTCAAAGCAGGATAATGTCCACTTATTATTTATTCTTAGATCGCCATCAGTTCCAGGGCGCTATACACAGGAATTCAAATGCCAAACAAGCATGCTCCTTTAAGATTAAGTCTGGCTCTGTCAGTGAAGGGAGGGGATACCGTGTACTAGGGATTCTGCGCTTGCCTCCACTGCATAAAGCGGTCCTATTTAATTATAAAGAAACAGAGGCAGGTGGCAGGAACTGGATGTTGATTTTAAAAATGTATTGAACCACCGGGATCTATGCGCCTGAGCCATCCAGGTGATGTTAAAAAAAAAAAAATTATGTAGCAAAGTGGTACATCCGCTTTAAATTAACAATATCCTACATCACATCTTTTGCTGTATTGGACTGTATTGTGTGTTTATTGGTCTTGGGATGGTCTTAGGGATGTTCTACCTATGTAAATACATGCATTACTAGCTGTGAAGGCTGCTAGGAAAAATAAAAAGCAGACCCAGGTTCCATTTGCTCTGATAATCTGTTCTATGTGCTACTGTGCATTGTGAATAAGGGCTCTTTTACACGAACAGATTATCTGACAGATTTTTTAGAGCCAAAGCCAGGAATGGATTCAAAAAGATGAGAAATCTGTCTTTCCTTTATGACCTGTTCCCTTTCTATAGTCCATTCCGGGCTTTGGCTCAAAAAAAATCTGTCAGATAATCTGTTGGTGTAATAGGGCCCTAACTGTGCTGTCTCTCACCAATGACTGCTGCCCTGCTCTCATCGCTCCTCTTGAATCTAGGCAGCTAAGGTTCCTTATTCTGCTAGATCTCAATGGCCCAGAGAATAAGTATATAATACATATATCCCCTCCCTCTGAAGAAGGTATATCTAGCACAACCAGGTTTTACTGTAGTTACAATAAAAACATATATAACATAATATTCACAAATCGAATCTTAACAAATTTCAATAAAACAGCCAAAACTATAGTAGCTACAGTACTGGGGCTATTAAAGAAGAATGAATTTGTTAATGCACATTCTTGCAAAAATTGGAAAATCACAATTTAAAAAAAATGACAATCAGCCATTCATTCAGCCAATCTAATGAAGCCGAACTTGTATAACACAGTAGGAGTGGAGTGAGAGCACTGATTATTTAAAGCGCAAACTCAGTTCACTAATGAAATCAAATTTGAATAACACAGTACGAGTGGAGTACAACCACTGGTTATATAAGGTGCATGCTCCATTCACTGATACCAGTAAATTGGTATAACTCAATATAAGTTTACAGTGGCCAGTGAGTGAATAATATGGGCTGGTCCCAGTGAATTCCTATAAGCACCCAGGGTAACCACCTTATATAGAGAGTGAGGGGGAAGTGCTGACATCACAGAGGGGCCTGCAGCTGATTGGACCGTCGCTGGGGATCATGGTTAATCCCTTTTTTCCCGGCCAGTGACACTCCATACAGCATGTGCGGCTGCCATTTTGTTCAATTTCCTTAACAAATTGGCGGGAATTCACTTTGCAGAGCAAAGCGAATTAAGGGCCTGATTAGCAGCGAATTTTAATTTGCCGGATTCACTTCGCTTATCTCTAATGTTTATTCAGAACGGAGAGCTGAATTGTCCACTTTAAAGAAGAAGTCTGGCCATTTTGAAAATCCGGCAGCCCGCAGGGGCAGGGGGTAATTTGATAACACGTACAAATTTACCTCTCCCCGTGCCCGTGTTAAGCAGTGGACCCAGCCTCAGGACTCCTGCCGAAAGGCATTTTCTCCTGAGTTGTGATGACGTCACAACTTTGAGGAAAACGCCTGTCCCGGCTGATGGCCACTCAGCCAATCACTGGAAAGGCGTCCCGCCAGAGTCACTGACTAGCTGAGCCGCCAGTCAATCATCTGGGTTGTGACGTGTCCACCCCGGAGATCTCGGAGCCCAGCGGGGGTCCCAAGGCCAGTCCCACCGCTCACTGTGGGCACAGGGAGAGGTAAGTTGGTATTTGTAATTAAATTCCCCCCTGCTGGCTGCCAGTTTTCTATAATGCTTGGACTTCGCCTTCAAGCATGGGCTACCAATACTGACAGACTTAGGCCCATTCACGTGTTCTATGTATACGTCCATGCACAAACGATGTGCTACGGTCTGGATTCACAGACCTCCCGGCATCATATATCCTAATAATGATGGGAGCTCAAAATCAGTTTAAATCTTTGCAGTACTGTACTTGCACAGCCCCATAGCAGTGTCAGCACTGCAGCACAAAGATTTAAACTGGTTTGGAGCTCCCAGCATAATAATGATACATGATGCAGGAAGGTACAATAATTCGTTCCGTGCATGAAACATGTGCATAACGCCTTACTGACCTTCAAATGACCTTCATAAACCTTTCTTGTTACCACCTTTTTATTTTTCCCTGTTCAGTACTGTTACGGTGTGCATCACATTGAACACAAAAGATCAGTGGCTTCTCTGCTCTGCAATATTAGAGAGAAAGTGCAGCTCTGACATATATTTCATGTAAAATAGTTGGTCACTTTTGCAAATTTTGGCTAGCATTAAATTAGCTTGTACCATCTACAAATCAAAAATCTGATCTTATAGTGTATTGCAAATTTACTTTACAGGATCTTACACAATTTCCTGGCATATCTCACAAAAGATGAATTTGATGTATTCAAAATTCTTTGACAATTGAATTTAATGAATAATTTTTCATGTTAGCTGGCTTTCAATATATTATAGCATCACCGTGGAATGGATTTTTAATGAAAATGCAACTTTTCTTTCACCAGAATGATAGACTTTCAACATCTGATGGTTTTTGTTTCAGCCTGTAAGAAGTGAATCCGAATATGTATGTCAGATCATTTACCTAAATTTTATTAAACTTGGCTGGAAAACTCTCATTAAAGAGCACTAATGACACAACTCAGTCATTCAGGTTAGAAAAATAGCTGCAGCAGACTACAAATCGATGTCTTTTCCATCATTAAGTGTAGTAGTAATTTACATTGAAAGCATTACATTCTCACAATTGCTTAAATTTGCAGATAAACGAATATAAGTATTATTCCTTCATATGCACTTTAAAGCCAATGGAGTGCATGTAATGAATGGTGATATTTCAAACACCTTCAAGGATATTTTTCTTCAAGAACTCCCAATAAAAAAAAGGGGTTAACCCAAGAATCATTTTCATACTAAAAGTTCTGAAATGCCGTTCATAGCAGTTTAAAAGAAATTTACAGTGTGCCTGGCACTGGTCTTTTCTATTTTTTCTGTATTCTCCTCGGTGTTGTTTTTAGTTTTGCTGCTAGGGGCAGGCTCTGGGCAGAATCAGTCTCCTTCCCATTCTGGTAGCTGACAGTATGTTGTAACATCTGTGCCCAGCTGAGCTTCAGCGTCAGCCTCTGTCTGTAAATTACGGCAGAGGAAGTACCGTTGACCCTGGTTTTGTGCATGTATTGTTTAATTATCTGAACACTGCTCAATTCCTTTCCGTGCAGTGTTAATTGAATTCCACCACACCCGTCTCTTTCTCTTCCTGACCTTGTTATGGGCTTCAGATGGTTAAGCTAGCTGTGATTGACAGATCCCTTCCCCACTTTAACACTTTCCTACTAGGCTGTGATTTGTGTGTTCTGGATGTCAGAGGATTGTTCCAATTACGCCCTGGAACAGGACTCTGACATTACATACAAATACCTCTGACCATTCTTTCAGTACTTGCTACAGCTTTATTTAGATTTGGTTGGCGTTTTACTTGTTTTGCTCTTCTGACCTCTGGTTTACTCTTTTCCAACTTCCCATTTTCCTGCTTACTTGGTACTGTATTTGCTATCTCTGCTATTGACCTATATCTGCCTGACCATTCCTTATTGTGCTTGTTTGTCTTGTTTTGTGTGTGTACTGTTGCGTAGGGAGGGACTGTCAACCAGTTAGCGCTGATGGACTATAATTTTTATCATCTTTACCATGAAGAGTTTGAAATTAATCAAATTAATTCAATATATTTGCCATTTGGGAGCCTTGCTATTGTGTTTTTCTACAAAAAAAAACGTGAAGGAGTCTGGCATATTTTAAGCAGCCATCCTACTGTTATCAAGAGCTATGATTTCAGGTTTCTACTTATACTTAATCATACCTTGGAGTCTTTAATCTATTGTATCTAACACCAAGTGGCAGCTCATTGATTCTTGTTTTTTTCTTTAAATAAAATAGATGTAATGACTGGACAGACACAAAGACAAGATGAAGCCCTGGATGAAGACAGGCTGGCTCCAACTTGAACACTGAAGGCTACACTGGATATTGTGTACACACAAGACAAGAACGGAACAAACACAACACAATATAAGAAGGGTCAGCAAGCCGTGTTGGTAACTGTCGGACAATGAAGTACAAAGTCAAACTAAGCCAAGGATCAGATATACCAGAATAGCAAAACCAGATACAGATAGCCAGCATAGGCACTCCACAAGAAGGCTTTACAGCAGGCAATGAGAGTATGGTAGGAGAAAATACTTATGGGAGCTCAAGTCCCGGCCCCAGGGCTTGATTGGGGCTGAGACTCCAGGCCCCCCCATAAACCAGAGCTGACTGGCAGTGGCAACTGCCAGTTAGCATAACTAGTGGATAGGGAACACCTGAGCGCCGCAGCCGGGGCGTGAGATGGCCACAGAGGCCTAAAGGCCTAAAAATTAAAAAAAAAAATCAAGATTATTACCCAGTAGAGATGAGCTTTTGTTCCCGGGATCCTGGGAGGAGTGGGAGCGAGAAGAGGAGCACTGAAAGACGGCGGGCTTGATGAGCGGAGTGCTGATCAATCAAAGCGCTTCACTTCGTTGAGTTCAGCGATTCCCTCATCTCTATTACCCAACCTTAATAAAATAAATATAATATTTAATGATGGAAGAAGAATGGTCATTTCTCCAAACTAGCAACTAATATTAACAAGTAGCCCAGCAAGTATATTGCAACAGAGAGTTGTTAATAAAGTATTTAGGATGATAAGGTCCAAGGGAAAACTCAGAAAGCCAATCTACTGTATCAGGTTGTGGATGAGACAAACTAAAAATGAGAGACTACTGGAGGCTTATCTCCCGATTTCTTTCCTAATCGGCTTGCCGCCGGAAGTTCAGTTAACTATAGCTGAGCTCGCAGGTTCACAGTCCTACAAAGAACAGAGTCCAACTTTCGTTAATTTGTCCTGATCTGTCTGTTACTATAAACAAATTTAGCCTTACAACAAGCAGTATGCAGCAGATTTTTTTAAATAACTGGGACAACTAGTGGCCACAACTAAAACGCCGTATTAAGATGTGAATTTTTGGAAATTAAGTTATTTACACATATGTTAAAAATCCCATTGTCTATCAAAGTTTTTTTCAATAATAACGACCGTGTACATTTTATTGGATTCAGCCACATTTCAATGGATTCGCCGAACCAACCAGGTTGCGTCAAGAATGAGCCAACAGCAGTCAATGAAAAGCACAGAAGGAAAATTAAAAGGCTATAGTTATTGAGGATGAATATCACCACCGTCTGACAATATTGATCAGGCACAGAGTACCAATATTTACTGGGGCAATAAATGGTATCATTTATTGGGGCATTTTAGTGGAACAACAACTGACGTTATTAATCAGAGACTTTTAATGATCATAATCTTCATAGGACCTTTATATAGCAACATTTATTGGAGTACTTTATGAAGGTTTTTATTAGCTTAATGTAGGACAGATTTTATCAGGGTAGGCATGACACTATTTACCACAACACTATTTACCAGGGCAAGGCCCTAATACTCGGCCACCCAGTGTCAGGGATCTGGTCAGCTGACTTGAACCAGGGTTTATTTTACAATTAGGTCTTGTTTTCGGGGTAGGTCTTATTTTCAGACAAGCACAGTATTTACCGTGGCACTGTATTGCATTTTTTTTTTTCTAGGTGGTTTATACAGTATTTACATACTGTATATATACTATGGTAATTTAAAGGGCGCTTTGTTCCTATCTGCATTCTGCTCATCAGTCTGCTCACTCGGTACCGCTGGGAAAAGCTGGATCCAGTCCTGGGAAACTTCTCACAGCTTCCCAGGACCGGATCCAGCTTTTCTCAGCACCCAAAGAGGAGCATCATGGAGTGGAGCAGACTTCAAAGACTTCAAAGACTTAAAAGTAGACACTGTCTGGGTGGACGTCATTTTTTCCTTTCACAAACGGAGAGAAAAAACCATGGTGTCAACATAGCCTTGCACTGGCTTTAGGTCACCCATCCTATTGTTGTCAGTTGCAGAAGACATTGCACATTCATTTTCTTATTTTTCTCGGCAATTGCTCTAAATTCTCTAACTTTAAGGCAGAGAGATTGAAATGGAAAGGATTTTATGGTCTCTTTTTTAAAGATCAATAGTCCTTGTCTCTGTGAAAGCATTCAGGCATTTAATATGGTGTCTTGATGGCATTAAGAACACCTTTATATATCAATATCAACTATGTCCAGAGTGATAGAATGATTAAAGATTTGACTAATTCATAGATATTTAAAGAGGAGCTGGATGAACTTTTGATAGGATACACTCACTATAACCACACTAATATTCACACAATGAAAAAAACATAAAGAAATGCTGTACGTAGCCAATACAACCTTAAGATATTTTATCCATTCGTTTAAAATAAAACATACGTCAAACTAGGTTCTCAGCATCACTGAGAACAAACTTTCCTTTTGAAAATAACACATATAAGTTAAATTATATTAAATAATAATAATGGTATCCTGTAATGTAAGTTAAAGGGAACCTGTCCCCCCCCCCCCCCCCCCCGTGTCGGGGCAGAGCCCGACCAACCCCCCGCTAGAGACCCTTACCTCGTGCACGAAGTCCCGCTCCTGGACCTGCTCCCGTTGCCGAGATATCACCATCTGAAGCCCGGCGTGCACGCATCAGAGATGAGTCTGACGCTCATAGAGAATGACGGCTCCATTCATTCTCTATGTGCGTAGGACTTATCTCTGATACACGTCTGCCGGGCTTCAGTCGGTGATATGTTGGCGGTGGGAGTGGCTCCAGGAGCGGGCACATGTTATAAAAGCCCAAGAGAGTGGCATCCTTTCACATCCTCTGAAAACAACTGTAGCACAGGTTTATTAAAGACGGACCCGCTGCACGGAGCCGGCAGACAGCGGGAGTCAGATGCCGAGATTTCTGGTTCATACGAACCAAAAATCTGGCAGGTTCGCTCATCTCTAGTGACAGCACGCTCAACCAATCACTGACCAAGACAGGACAGTGCTGAGCGGGTTGTCACCCACAGACAAGTCCTTCTCAGAAGTGAAGGCAGGATTTCTCCTAGAACCTGAAGATGATGCAGGATGACACCAGGGGAGCGCAGAGAGGGAAGAATAGGCTGTTATGTAATCCCCAGTGGCAGCAACATATTAAAAGTTTACTTTGGATTGAATATTTCTTGAAAGTAATCAGAGCTGTATTGCAATGCCCTGTACAGCAAGTAGCCAAGAGCAGAGTAGTGCAGGGCAAATCTTATGAGTATGCAGTATAAATCAATGCAGCCCCCTTCACTTCCTGATCCCAGGAGATAGACCTCCACCAAAACGAAAACTATATTATGTCTTAGATATATGCCATTTCTTGTTTTTTATTTGTGACATCATTTTCAGCTCATAAAAGTTATGTGATTCTTTAAAGTTTTTTTTGTTTTTTTTACCTTAAGAGAGTTAACCATGTAAAATAGTAAAATTAATCAGTGTACAGTATTATTAGGTGTACTTACTGCACTTACTGACAGCAGCTCCCTATGTGCCTCATAGAGATAATATTAGACTCCTCTCCTCCAGGCTGTGCTGTCCTGCTCTGTGGTGATTCTGTCCTTAAGATGGCCGACATGGAGGAGCATGTGACCATGCTCCACCTCCAAATGTCCACCGCTTAGCCTGTATATGCATATGGAGGACACTCGGGAAGGAGCATAATGCCCACGGAGCAAGGTAGCACAACCTGTAGAAGGAGAGTGTGATATTAGACAGTTGACAGGGAGCTGCAAGGAAGAGCAGTGAGGACCCTTACTGTACACTGAACTTCTTTTATGCACTTAGGGGTTTGGGACAGCTACAGGTTTGGGAGCATGTAAATGTTTAGATTTTGGGTAGAATACCTCCATAAAATGCCCCAGAGTCTTGAATATTTCTGGCTTACCGACCACCTCCAGCAGTAGCAAAGCAGGCCAGAGCGGGCCAAGGAAGCCCTTACTCTCTGTAAGGATGCAGGTCCCTGATGAGGTCCCCATTAAACATTTATGGTATATACATTTGAAGTTATATTTAGTTGGTATTAGAACATTTTAAAACCTACTGAAAAGAATGTGATCCTAGTTAATGAAGGAATTAAGTTTCTATACAAGGGACATAATGAATATTCCAATCCACCACCAAAGTCTCATGCCGCCGAAGGTTCTAATGTTCACGCAAAGGTTACGATTCTCATCTCTCTCTGCACAAGGGTTAAAACTAGTAGATTGTGTCTAATTTTTATTTTATTCTCCTTTGTATGCCGTAGTAAGAATGACTAGTCTACACAAGGGAAAGAATCAATTGTAAAAAGTGGAATTAGTCATTCTAAATCATGCAGCCATGGTCGAAAGGAGCTCTTCTAAAAATCATTAAACAATCATGTATTCCTATTGATTTATTCAAAATACCTTCAGGGAAAGCAGATTAAACACAAGGTAAAAGGAAGCTAATGCAGATTAAATAGATGAAGGATGGGACAATAGTTCCCTAGGTAGTTTTTGTACTAATGAGAGGAAAATGATATGTACACTATTACCAGGATAAAAGGGTCTATTAGAGGCCTTTCACTTGACATATTTATGTATTTCAAAAACTAAGTAGCACAGTGAATTAGGTTTACTCTGGACATTTGTTAATTTTATTACATTTCCAAGTGATAAACAAGGTCTTTTGTTGAGGGCAGCAGGCTGCCGCTTTCCCAAGGCCCTGTCTGCTTAACAAGTTGCTGAAGCCAAAGCAGCCTTCCGGATGTCAGCTGTTAACAAGCTAAGCACATTCTCTAGCTGCCAGCAATAGTACACATGAGCAAAGCTCCTTTTTTTGCTGGCATTGTATAGCTAGACCCTGTGTGTCATCTATCCAAGTACATTCTATGCTGCAGTAACCGTAATATTGAAAAATAGATTTATACCTATGGTATAAGCTGCAGGGTTTTTTTACAGTGCGTTCTCCAAATCGCTTGTCTATTGTTCTGGTAGCCATTTCTATTGACTGCTGTAAACAGAGATGATATTAGCACCAGGAAGTTACAAAATATATCACCAACCGGGAACAATGATTTGTTTATAAAAAAAAAAAAAAAGAAATTTGATTTATTAAAAAATGTATTTAAAAAAAAAAACCTGTTCTGTTACTTCTTATCACTATTAGTTATCCTAGTTTGTAGCCTGCCTTCTAAGCTAAGCAACATTTTAGGGTAGCATTAGCGCCTCTTAAAAGTTTTTTAAAATTTAGTCCTATTTTGATAATCTATTGAAACAAGCAGTTTAACACTCTCTGCAGGTCATATAAATGTCATGTTTATTAGAAACGCATAAATAAAAAAATTAAAAAAAAAAAATATATATATATATATATATATACTGTATATATAAATATATATATATATATATATATATATATATATATATATATATATACACACACCATGGAACATAATGAGCAGGCATTGAGATATCCGAAACGCGTCAATAAATAGTTCTTCTTTTCCATCCTTAGGGTGCATTCATACGTACAGGTTCCACAGCAGATTTAGTGGTGCATTGGATTACGAGCATAATTCGTTCCGGGATCGTGCTTCAAATCCACTCTTAAACCAAAGCAAATTTTCCCATAAGGAATCATTGAAATGCAGACAATAGGTTCCACACCCCATAAATAATGATTTTTTTTATTCTGAATAACATATAGAACAGATAAAACAAACATTTATAAACAGATGAATTTGCCATATTATAAGTTACTGTACAGTATAGCAATCAGCATGTGGAGTATAATGTATAGGTAGTTTATAAACCTGAAGAAACAGCAGCAGTTTGTACATACAGGATGGAACTGCAGATTCCCATATTGCAGTGGCATAGTACAACAGGCTCTAGAATAGAGAAGAAGGGCTGCTGTCAGAGGTCTGTGTGGTCACATGACCACAATGGGGAAGGGGTGTGTGTTCAGCATGGACCAATTAGGAAGTGAGAATTACAGAGCTGTGCAGGAGGGCAGTGACAGAAATTTTTCTATACAGCAGTGTGTATAGCTGAGTATGAGTGCAGGCACATTATAGCAGCAGTATGTATAGCTGAGTGTAAGTGCATATTATGGCAGGAATGGAGAGGATCGGAAACACAAGGGCTGACAGAGACTCCAGGGAGCATGAAGGAATGAGCAGGGTATATGTGGGCACATCAATGCAGCACTCTCTGTCCGGGGAGAGAGGGGTCACAGTTATGAAGAGATTACCTCCACAGTCCTGTCCCCTGATGCAAGCCCCAGCCTGAAGTGCATCTGCTATGATTTGGAAGGTGAGGGAGACTTCCTGGGTCAGACTACAGTGCTATAGACTACGCTATGCAGACCATGCCCCTCACTCACTCCCCTCCCACCCAGTACAGGTTGCTGTTAAATGAAATCACTGCTCTTAAACCAAGTTACAAATATGAAGAACTGTCAGCTTTTCTTGCAAAACGATCTTAATCCAAGTTCCTCTTAAACCAAAGTATCACTATATACATATATATATATATATATATATATATATATATATATATATATATATATAATTTTTATTTTTTTTTAAATAAACATGAAGGTTTTATGACCTGCAGAGAGTGCTTAGCTGCTTGTTCCTTTGGCCTATTGAAATTATCTACATGCACCTCTGGTTGCAGGTGAGCTTGTCAATTTTTTCCTTTCTGACATTTTTAAAAATGGACGCCGACTATGAGACATCTTCCACTATTATGCCTGTAAAGTAAGTAGAAAAACAAATAGAATTTGTTTTTAAGATTTTGAAATATTGACCAATTTATTAAAAAAATAAAATAAAAAAGGCTGCCTGTCATTAATATAGTCCACCAAATGTGATGTAGTCCTCAGGATATCAGTCTGAAAAACAAAAAGAGAGAGAAAATAGTAAATGGAGGGTGTGCTCTTCCCTCCTGTGCTAGTGGCTGCGTCTACTGCATACAGTTGTGAAGTTCAGGTCCTCTCTGCAGTATGCAAGCCGCATCAGCTAGCACGGCAGAAAAGAGCACCAACAAACTGATGAAAGATGCTATATTATACTGGGATCTATAATATGCTAGAGCCTGATACTGGGGTCTATAATATGCTGAGATACTGATAATGATGGATATAATATGCTAGGGGACTTAAAGGGGTTATCCAGCACTACAAAAACATGGCCACTTTCTTACAGAGACAGAACAACTCTTGTCTCCAGTTCAGTAGTAGTTTGTAATTAAAGGGGTTATCCAGCACTACAAAAACATGGCCACTTTCTTACAGAGACAGAACAACTCTTGTCTCCAGTTCAGTAGTAGTTTGTAATTAAAGGGGTTATCCAGCACTACAAAAACTTGGCCACTTTTCCCCCTTTCTTGTCTCTAGATTGGGTGTGGGTTCAAACTCAGTTCCATTGAAGTAAATGGAGCTTAAGTGCATACCGAACCTGAACTGGAGACAAGAGAGGGGGGAAAGAGTGTTAAAACTAGACACATGCACAGAAAGCAGTAAGCACGCAATTCCCCCTGCCGGTTCTAGCAATAAGTCGGGCTCTGAACACCCAGGCACTTTTAACAAATCTTTTTTAAACCTTAAAATCTATGGTCACATTGTCTTATATGTTTGAATTTACAAATGTAGCCCTAGAGCTTTGTTCACACAACGGGAAAATGACGACAAAAGACATCTATCTTTTGATAACGATGGCAGCAGATAATGAACATGAACATTATATGTGACTATCTTTATCAAAAGTCGGCCGTCATTTCCGCTTAACACGATGTGGTCAGAACTTCTCCAAATTTATATCTTTCAACAATTCAATCAAGATTGATTTTAAAAAAAACTGAATCTTTAAAACTTACATCAAATTATGTAAAACTTACATTTTATAGAATTCATGCATCACCTAATGCCGGTTGTAAGTCTGCAGTTAATCCAATCTCACTCCCGTGATTGAGAGCTTCGACGAAGAAGCCTCATCTTTCAAAACTGTAGTATTTAGTCTGTCTTTAGCTGCACTGGCCGCATTGGAAAAACACTGTTCATGTTCATCTCATATTCCCTGGGTAGAATTCTAAATTCTGTTATATAAACACTATCAAGTTTTGAAGATTGTTTTCTTAGCAAACTGGTCCAAAATGTAAAGATAGCTACTTTTGGATTCATCATGAAATTTTCCTGCCTCAGCAGCTTTGTAACATTTCCTGTTGAAACTTGACTTGTAATCTTAAAAATATAGTATTTCACTTTCTGCAAATTCTCCAATAGCTGAGTGTGTGGAACAATTACCATATCAGTGATATGCATATGAGAAATAAGCAATATGAGGATCTGAGCATTCTTAGAAGATGCTAGGCATCAATGCATATATTAAACACAGTAAAATTTTGTATCCATTTGGTGAGCCACCCCTGCGTTGGTATAAGGCCGGTCACTTGCTAGATGGTGGAGTGTGACGCCAGCTCTATGGCGGATGGCCGAGATGTAACCGGACCCTAGAGTGTTATGTTGTGACGCCAGTGGCGGTTGGGTACACAGGTATTTTATTTGAGAGGGCTGGTTACACCTGGCTCCCCTGTGGTCAGTGACCTGCCAGGCCGGGGTAATGACCCCCCCGGAATATTGGTACTGCGACCCACAGAAAGGGGAAATGTCCCAAGGAGTGTGTGTATACTCTGTTGGTGCCGGAAAAAGAATCACAGAGTCTCTTTACCATAATAAAAATCTTGTTTACTCTGAAGGTACTTAGGTACAGCAGAACATACAGCTGTGCATTGACAGAGTACTTGATACTTGAAACAATACTTAATAGTTCAGGATCCAGACCTTTAGTGAGAGTATAGAGAGCTGTACAGTCGTGCTGACTGGGTTGCGTGCTGAGAGGTATACAGAAGAACCAGAGGAGCAGCGAGGAGGATGTTGTCAGAGTTCCAACCCAAGTAGTACTGTGCTCTGCCGGGATGTTGGAATGAACCACCTATTGCCCTACCAGTGTCGGGTGACACAAGCCCCAGACCCTGTTACCTAGGATGAGCGGAATGCTGAGGGTTCCCTGCTGACAACTGTGCTGTGAGATAGAGTTCATAGGATTCTAGCAACTTTGCTCTATCCGGATCAGTTCCTAGCTTTCTGTCTTTGTGGACACTGTCCTGTGACTCTCCTAGTCCACAGGGTGGATTGAGATCATCTCTGACTTGTCCTCTCCTTTTAACACTGCATAGTGCTGAGTAAGGTTACTTGAAGGAAAACTGTTAGGTGCGTCCTGTCTTGCTCCCTCTCCATACAGGAACCTGACTAAGACTGGGGACCTCGCAGAGGGCAAGGGCCCAAAATAACCACTGTAGGGAGCATTCTAGCTTGCGTCCTTCCCCTACAAAGTCCAATACCAAAAGAACACTACACTTTCTCTACCCATGTGATTTCCTATCTACAGCTCCCTGTAAGGTGCGCTGTGAATTGGTGAAGAGTGCATAAAGAGGAAGTAAAGAAGGAGATGATAGGACAGAAGAAGTAGACACTCTAATTGGTTCACGGATCCATGTGACATACAGGCAATCAATAACCCTTTCCATACTTCAGCTGTGCAGCTACTGAGTACACATATCTATAGTAGTGACATCTGGTGGCGAAACTTTATCACTACTACATCACTACTTACTTACAAGAAAGTACAGGCTTTTGCGAGGGGTGTAACCAATGGCAACACACATGGTGGGAAACGACATCCACAATTTTGTTTGTATTTTTGTATGCTTAATTTAAAAATAAGTGGATCACTTTTAAGGTCCTATTAGATGGCCCAGTCATAAACTGTAAACAAGTGGTGATCTAGCATCGTTGGAGCAAATACACAGGCCGACTATCAGGCAGGGAGGGCTGCATGGGCATCATTAGCAATGTCCGTGAAGCCCTTGCCTTTAGTGTAAAATAATAAAGTATTAACTTATCTTACCACGTTCCCTGGTGTTTGCAGCTCTGCCTTCTGTTCCAGTCTCTGACAGGCTGCGGCTGCTCAGCCAATGACTGGCCGAGACAGTCAAAGTCAATGCAAAGACCAGAGCAGAAGGCAGAGCTGCAGAAGGGGGGAAGGCCTCTGAGGACACTCAGAAGCGTGGTAGGATAAATTAATATTTTATCATCTTATACTACATTCATCAGCCGTCGGACGCGCATAACTACATGTAATAGCCCAATGATTTTAAGTCTGGACCTAAAGAAGCGATCAGCTGATGATTGTTTCAGAGGCTGATCGTTCTCTCTATTACAGGGATCAATAATCATCCAAATCAGCTTGATTAGCACGACTATCACTCTGTGTAATAGGGCCGTTAGGCTATGTTCACACATGGCATTTCCGTCAGTCTTTTGTCAGTATTTTATCAACCAAAATCAGTTTCCAGTAGCCTATCACCAGAGCACCACATACATACTTTCAGCTCTGCTCTGTGATCTGGTGTGTTGGTAAAAGACGTTCTTTATTTCAAGGTCACAGTGTTACAAAGGTGGGTCTGTAACACTCTTTGCACATGTTCCTCTCTCCAACCACCGCTCTTTAGACCCCCTGTCTTCTCCAAGACTGATTGGCAGTCAGCTCATTTTGAAATTCGAAGCCAAAGATGAGCAGGCTGTCAATCATTCTGGAGCAGACAGGGGGTGGCAAAGACACAACAGTGGCCAAAAAGCAGGGGGGTCACAAACAATGTCACATACTCTCTGTTACACCGCCACCTCGAAATGAAGAATTTTTTTTACCAACACACCGGATAACAGAGCAACAGAAAAGGTGATACTCATGCTACTGAAAACTGGCTGCTTGGATATATGCATATTCGTGCTGTCAATTTTTCTTTCAAAGAGAACAACCAGGTAAAATTAGTTATGTCTTCTTGGACAATCCAGTGGTAGTCTCCGCATGCAGTCTCACCCATCACTAATTTTATTGGTTTTCCAGACAACCTTCATGTGAGCCTAAAGGTTTTCTTTGATATGCACATTGGTTGCGAGTCTTGCGACCATCATTTGTGTATTTTACATGTTTTCATATTTTTCTATCATGATACTTTTATTTCTGTTGTTACATATACTGAATACATACTTTTTTAATACAACATCCCCTATTGCTGAAGTTTAAATATAATACTTGAAGTAACTTGTCCAATTCTTTCTTATAAAGATTAGAGATGAGCGGACTTTTCAGATTTCTGGTTCGTGAGAACCAGAACGATTGGCGTCTGATTCCCGCTGTCTGCTCGCTCCGTGCAGTGGGTGGATACCTCCTAAGGAACGCCTGGAAAACTGGGATACAGCCAATGCCAATGGCTGTATCCCAGTTTTCCAGGCGTTCCTTAGGAGGTATCCACCCGCTGCACAGAGCGAGCAGACAGCGGGAATCCGACGCCAATCGTTCTGGTTCTCAAGAACCAAAAATCCGAAAAGTCCACTCATCCGAAAAGTAGTTTTATTTATAAGTAGTTTTAAATAATTGGATCCCTACTGATCACAAAAACACAGAAAAACTGACCCACAAATGAATTGAGCACAGCGCACGAGCACTCCCTTTATTCTCTATGGGACTTCACAATTTAAAATAAAAATAAAAAAAACTATTTAGTAGAAAAGATGGACAGGTCCTTTTAGGGACGTGTAACAGTCGTACTACAGCTATCTTGGGGAGTTTCCATAAAGTTTCCAGTAGTAAATTCCTAAGTAAATGAGAAAAGTGTTTACTAAATTCTAAGTTTTATTTTAATGTGCCTTTATTGTCCTGCACAGTAGAGATTCTACAAGTTATGTCAATAGACCTTCTGTGCTGGAGTCCATCAGTTTAGTTTGGCCAGTAGCAGCTGTGCAATCTTACCATACTCATGATGTACACACCACACAAAATAAACAGCCATAAATCAATCAGTGCAATTTACATTTGAAGGACTGATCAAAAAGACAAGTTATCTTAAACAGCCTCTTAAACAACCTGAAATCTAAAAATATTCAGACTAGTGTATTTTCACCAACACTAAAGCCTCGAAAATGCAAAGAATTTTACAATTAACATGTGGCAATCTTGAGTTCATCAGCAATGTTTTATGGTGGCACTTGGCCTACAAAAAATGCAATAGTTTTATCTATTTTGGCAAAAAATAAAACTTTTTTCAACATTCTGCATGTCGGGCCTATAAGTTATTCTTGGACTGACGGTCTACTACATACCTTGGACGTTTGTTGATATAACTCTATAGAAAGTTGTGAAAAGTGTCCAAGCCAAAACTTCATCACTTCATTTTCCTAGTCCGAGTTAAATACTCAAAGTTTTGTCTTCCATGGACTGTAACAGACCGCTGAAAGTGTGTATTTCTTTATCATACAACTTAAATATTTACCTCATTGAAACATTCACACTTGACTTCTTTTCAGATCTTCACTGAATTATGAGCTTACCTAAAAATAAGAAAATAAAGAAAAAAATATTTTGCTGTATGGCAAGTTTGGTTATGTGGAGGACTTTTAATATATTTCTGACCATTCTCTCTGTTGAAATGTCATGATGACCAGTATTCCGTAATGAACTGTATTGTCGGTTGCAGAACAGAGGAATATTATTTATAAAATTAGCAAAAATGAGCAAATACAGTGTTGTACAGTACCATTGAGAACACACCCCATAACAAAAAGATTAACATGTGGCCTTCAGGGGTGTAGCCAGGATTCATGGGGCTCCATAGCCCCATGAATCCTGTATAGGCCTCCCACATACTCACCTGGCCTTGTGCAGTCAGTTATTCGTGTTGCTGGGGAGCTGGGAGAACAAACGCCAGGGGACTGCACGGGCCAGGTGAGTATGTGTATGGGGGTTGGCTTCTTGTGACTGGAGGTGCAATGCTGCCTCCGGCCACAGGAGAGGCTGTAAGGGCAGGAAGCCAATGCCAGTCAGAGCGCAGCAGCATTTAACTATGAGCGTTCATCATAAAAACTCACAGTTAAAGGGCCAGGGGCCTATGGGCTCCCTTAGTGCACGGGCCCTGTAGTAGTGGCTTGGTCTGACTTTACGGTAGCTATATCACTGGTGACCTCCATTATGATGGGGTTATATTTATCCAGCACATAAGGTGTTTTTGTTTTTCTCCATCCCCTTCCCCTGGCTCTTGAGCCGGTCCTTACCTCCTTGTTTGCCAACAATGCAGTACATCTAGTCCTACACAGGTCCCACTGTAGCAAGGTGATGAACTGACCATGGCTGGGCCCCTGCCCCTGCCTTATAGGTTCCATAGCAGCTACATGATCAGACAGATACTATTCAATAAAATAAGAGAAAGACTTGAAAAAATGAACGGGGTATCCACTCAAATAGCACAAAAAAAAAATCATGAAACTTTTTGTTATTGTATAGATTTACAATGATTAGTGATGAGCGAACATGTTCGTAAATGTTTGTATGTTTGTATGAACATGCCGCTATTTATTTGTGTTCGCCCATCACGAACAATTTATTCGGCGAGCAGAATGGTTATAACATATGGTTTGAAGATATTCAAACGTGCGAACATTTATCTTGCAATGTGCAATTTACGCTTTGATAAGTTGTACGCATGTATGTATCTCTAGACCAAAATGTACACAACGGCATAATTTATGCTTTGCATCTGATAATCTGTACGCATGTGCATAGACCGAAATGTATGCTTCTACTGTACGTTCGTTATTTGTTTGTAAATGTTTGACGAACACGAACCGATCACAATACATTTTTTTCATGTTCATGTTCGGGATCCGCACCTAACATCGGGATATTCCCGCATCACTAACATAGATATGATTGGATCATAAACAGCATGCAACAGCACAGTAATAGATTTACAGATACAATCATTAATCTTCAAGCTAATTGCTACTTTAATTAAATTTAAATAATCTAAACGGATTTAAAGGTTTAATGAAGGCGTCATTTTGAGTGAAATTAATCAATGTGTTACCACCAGCCAATGAGTTCATTTCAATAATCCAGTTTGTAAACAAGTTCTTATGAATCCATCACATTTTAATTTAGTTAACCCTTTAAGTGACCATAGATTTCCCTTACTTAAAGCAGTCATTAATGGGCCTTATATTTTACAGGGCTCTACATGGGGTATCAGATACCACCAAGCACCCCTAAGAGAAGGCAGACATCTTTATGGCAAATATTTACCAATTTTGTTACTCCATCATTTCTCATGAACAGGCGCAAATAGATAAATAATGAACATGCTACCTATTTTATGGCCTCTTTTTTTGTCATTGTTGTTTAAAAAACTGTTGTTTTTAGAGCGTGTGAACACAGCCTGAACAATTATTATACATATTATTATTATTAATACCATTATCCATATTTTCCAAGGCACTCATTGGACCAAAGGCTAGCCATGTATCCCTAGATAATTTAGATAATATATTCATTACCATTCTTTACTGAACAAGAACAATTATTGAACGATCAAAAGTTCATTTACCTTTTAATAAAATGATTGGAAATTTTGATGTAAAAGGAACAAATCACTAGAAAAATGTGCTTACATTTAAAAATGTAGTGCAATATAGCCCCCAGCTATGTAACTATATAAGCAACGGATATCAGTGTTACTTATATGGCCCAAAAACGTACTTTGTAAATGTCCCGCTCCATATGTAAGTCATACCTATGTAGGCTACAGAGTGGTCTTTGGCCTGCTTACTAGTCAAGGCTGGAGGAGTACATGATTGTTAATCATGTCTCTGATTATATAGGATGTGTTTCGCCAGCAGTGACTACTTAGTAGACAGAGATCGATCTCTAGTGAAAAGCTTTTTCTCAGTAGTTGAAACACATTAAAAAGTTATATAACTATGTAATATGCTTTAATCACCTATCTGCCTCCCTTCCCTATCTTTTTCCCCTCAATCTCCCACCAGGAAGTGAAGTAAACTCATTCTTACCTAATGACTGTTGACCCCCGGCTGCTTTGTGGCAGCCATTTTGTGACAATGACATCATCATAAGGGAAACTGGTCTAAGCCCTGTTAAGCCAGCCTCCCTATGTCAGATGACTCAGGTTGCTCAGCTCTGATTGGCTGAACAAGATGTAAACCATCTAACAGTTCTACAGAGTCGGTTAGACATCACAGGAGACAAAGTGCATCATGGGAAAGCCCAAACCAGGAATGAAGAAAAAATTAAGACACCAACTGGAGGTTCAGGGACCTGCAAACAGCGGGAAATTCAAACGGAGACAAACTCAGGAGGGATAGTAAATGTAAAAACTATGTTTATGATTCATTGATTGATTTTTTTTATCAGCACCAGAGTGCCCCTTTAAGGCTGATGGTTGGTAATCGTGTTGGGTGCTATATCGCACTGTATTTTTAGCAGGAGGTAGGTTTTTCTAGTGATTGGTTCCCTTTAAGGATGGGCTCACACACAGTAAATTAAAAGTAAAATACATACATTAAACAGGTTTAGGCTAGGTTCACACTATGTAAAAACAACGTCTGTATTTCATAACAATAAAATAACGGCTGTTGATTGACCAACAACGTCCATTGTTATGAAATATGGCCACTGTTATTACATAGTGTGAATCTAGCCTTAAAATCTGCCTGCATTTTTAATCTAACAATAAGCAACATTAAAGTATATGTAAAAATAACAGTTGTCTCATCTTCTATTAAAGTGAATAGGAGCAGAGGCTCCAGTACAGTGGTTCCACCACTACAAAAGGAACAAACTTAGCCAACTGCTTCCGGCTTCATTCTCACTGAAGTGTAAGCACCAAAAAAGCTATTGTTTCATATGTATAGGCTATTTTTCCTAGGAAACCTCTTTAGTATCATAATTAGGTATCCACCTGTTTTCAAGCACATCTTATGCTGAATAAGTTATACATTCATTTTTTTTCCTTTGGCAAAATAAATGCTGAAAATTTAAAGAGTCTTTGAAAATTTTGACCTTTTAAGACCAGTTATGACCCCAAAAAGCAGAAAACCAAACAAAATACCAATAGTTGGAAAAACGGTAGTTTATTGTAGCAATTGTCAGAATGGTCGGTTAATACTGTAATGATTTTTCCCCGGGATCAGGGTAATTTAACTGCTTTCAGGCGTCAGAGAATGTATTTTTTGTTTGAGGTGTAAATATAGCTCGCTTCATTAGGAGAGTACATATTACACTAAGGATGCGATAGCTGAGCCGAGGATGTTAATATTTAATTTGAGTTTGCACAATCTGTTCTGCTTGTTGGAGTGTTCCATGCAAAGGCTTTTCAGAACGCTGAGCGCTGCAATTTGCCACTTATACACAAGCCAAACTATTGATCTTTAAAATGCTGAACATGAGCAGTCTTCGGGCATGGTTATATATCGTCTTGATCAGAACAAGCGCAGCATCTCTACCTTTTTCCTTTGGCTCGGTGGCTTCCTGTGTCCTTTATGAATCTGGCACTCTTATATTGTACTTCTATGATCTCTGCCATTAGAGGAGAAGATGCAAGTGTCAGAGGGAGTTTTACATTCCTTCGGAATTAATTCCATTAAAACCCACTTACGTTTACAACTCTTGTCTCTGGTTTTAAAGCCCTAATAAGTCACACCGCAGTAGAGGTGAAAGTGGCAGAATCCCAGATAGTGCTTAATTTCAGTTCAGCAATAAAAGAAATCTTAAGAGTCAGTAGGTTTTAGATGCTTAACCGTATAATAATCTAACAAGTGGTTATGACTCTGGGTTATACTTGTAAAAGTCAATTAACAAATGTTGTGTGATGTCAAATAAACCTAAAACATCTATGGAAAAGCATGCAACCTCTGCAGTCTCTTCATAATTGAATTTATTCTCTAAAATAATTTTATATATGTATGTGTTATAATGAGGTCAATACAATTGTAGTAGCACCTATAACTTTTTATGTAATGAATAGAAAAGAAAGGTCAGATTCGCAAGGTGGCCTTTTTTTCAGTGCATATATGTGTAGTAAATGGCTAAAGCAAAAGAAGAAAGCTCAGGACTTTCACCAGTCAGTTGCGATATCCTTTATTCCAAATTAAAATTCAGTGGGACATTTCACTGGTGGCAGACGCCAAACAACTTCACAGTATGAAGATGGCGGCCATTTTGAGCGCATGCACGCTTCATATGATGAAGCAGGCATGCGTGCAGAATGGCCGTCAGGTCTATACTATGAAGTGGTTTGGCGTCTGCTACCAGTAATATGTTTCGCTGAATTTTAATTAAATTTAGAATAAAGGATATTGCAACTGACTGGTGAGTTCCCCCAGCTTTCTTCTCTTGCTTTATGAATGGACTGTATGGCAACGTTGTGAGGAGCACCTTCGTTGCATTTTCAGCATTGTCTGTATATTATATGCGCCAAAGAAGATCTGCATAAGCCCATTAGTAGTGTCGGTGACTACTTGTGAAGCTTGTTTGTAGTAAATTATTGTTACTGTTATATACAAGTGTGCTGTACTAAATTTGTATTTTAAATTTGAAGCAGCTAAAATAATAATGGTTATGGTTATGGATACAGGTTGAATACAACCCGTATCCATATGCCCCATTGGCTCCTCTGGATGTCATAGTTCGAGAGGGGTATCACTGCTGTACGATACTATACTCATGTTTCTCAAATCACAAAAACTTAATAACTTTATACAAAAGAATTTTACCCATTTTTACCCATTTTTGAATTCAAATTCCAAACTTATGCTGCCGGATGTAAACCATGGGATCAGTTTTGCGATTAGTAACAGTTAGAGATGAGCGAATCACTTGCAAATTCATTTCGCGAAGTTCGCAAATATTTGCGAATCACATACAAACAAATCTTACACAGAACAATTTAAATTTTTAGAACAATAGTTACGATCGATATAATGTTTGTTACTTCGATCGTTTTTCCCAGCAAAAGAAAGAGCATTGTGAAATTACACTGAACGATTAGTGAACGAATGCGGAATTACAGTGAATGAATAAGGAATTACAGCGAACGATTAACAAAGTGAATCTGGTAAATTTGCAAATCTCAATGAGGTGAATTTAATACCCGATTCGCCTGGAATCTGAACTTGTCAGATTGGCTCTTCTCTAGTTTCAGTTCACCACTTTAACTACATCATAGGGAATCATGATAGGGGGGCTGGACAAAGGTGAAGGAAACCTTAGGCTACAAAGGAGTTCACTGGTTAGAGTGGCCATATTCAGCCATTTTGAAGCATTGCTGAGCTGTGTTTTGTCTCTGTTTGCCTTTCTTCTCTCTCCAAGTCTTCCAATCTTTTGTCTCCTTTGCCTAAATTGCTAAATACATTCCAACACACGACCTGGTATTTGGAACAATCAATTTCTTCTAACCCCTCAACCTGGTCTGATTTGTTGGGTGCCTCTTCTTTTTATCTCCCCTTTGAAGGGTGGTTGATGCCCCAGCTGTTGTTCCCACACTGCACTGCCTGCTTTTATTTGGGTAATTATTTATTTTTATTTTTTTTTCAAATTTTTCTTCCCAGTAGAGGCAGGGGAACCCTTAAAGTGAAGTTCTTTTCAGAAATTCACTATGTAGACCTACTACTGTAGAGCCTTTAACATTACCCAAGGACTGGACAATGTGTCTTTCCCAACAATGTTTAAAGTGAATGTACTATCAATGTAACATCAATAGACCGGCGCCAGCACAGGGATGCTGGTGCTGTGGCCTTTTTTTTAACCATGGCCTGGTTGCTGTGCACGGGACCGATCTGTTCCCTGTCACTGGCCCGGCCTAAAGCACTGGAGGTGGGCTTTTTCCACCCCAAGTGTGACGTTTTGCCCTTCCCTCTGTGACGCTGCTCCATGGTCTTTAATGGAGCCGCATCACATAGGGGAGGAGGTTTCCTCCCATTGGGGCAGGCCGGCCTGCCCCCAGTGCTTCAGACCAGGTCATTGACCGGCTGGCCCCAGGCACAGGAACTGGGCCATGTTCAATTAAAGGACCACGGCACTGGCAAAATGTTTTTTTTTTAAATGTTGGTCAACACAAACGGGTGCCACCAGGTGTAAAGCCGTCCTGGATCCAAGACCACATCATACTGTCTTACCCAACCCATGCTATAAGTGTATGTCATGGGTCAAGAAGAGGTTAAGAAAAAATTAATACAAAGCTAAAGGTCAGTTTTAAAAACACCATTATAGATTATGCGAGCCAATTGTCCAATAGAAATCATTTTCACATGATATTCACATGGATATTCAGTAGAATTTATTGAACAGTAAAAGAAAACAATAGAAGATTAAACTAGGTTAAATGCATTGGATGGATTCAACATTTCCAGTTAATTATCATTTTTGTTATCTTTACTTATCCCAAAAACTCATAAAATACCTTACAAATTACTTAGAATTTAGAGATAGTTGCTATAATAATGCTTTATTGTATAAGACTAAAGTTATTGTGGAACTTCCAAACACTTTTGAATGTACAATAATTTAAAAAAAATTTAAACAACTACCTTATGTGGAGAGTGTCAAAATAGTTGCCAATATAGTGGAGTGGAGGAACATTTGTCACGAATAGTTTAGTTCTGATCAAAACTTGTAAAAGAGTTCTTGACTTATCTGTATCTCTGTGTACTAGGGGCAGTTCTGAGTGCAAGTCTATTAATTTCCAGTCTCATAGTGCCAACCGCATTTAAATTTCTTTAGTTTCCGCCTTGAAGAAGTGCCCTGTTTTAAAATGTCATATTTTGCATATCTAGTGAAGCCATGACAATATGGCGCTGACCTTCTAAACTAGTAGAGATGTTTGCATTCCTTAAAGCTTATGTAAGTAAACACTAGTGCTATGCAAGTAACTCTTTTCGTACCTCAGCCAATGAAGTACTGACACAAGCCTTGGTAGAAAAACACATGCCCCAGGATATTATAAACTGACTGCCATCTTTAAATAAAGGAAATCCACCTTAAAGCGACTTTGTACTCACAACCTCAACCAAGCCCCCACCCCCAAAACTGCTTGCACCGTTGGATACCTGCTTTTAATCCAAGATCTGTCCTAGGGTTTGTTCGGCAGGTGATGCAGTTATTGTCCAAAAAAAAACTTCTAAACTTACGGTCCTGTGTCAAATTGGTGCGGCCTAGAGTATCCATGCCCTAGGATTGCAATGCTAATCCATCCCTCCTCCCTGCCCTCTTCACCATTTTTCCTATTCATCACTTGTCAGAACACTGCACAGGTGCCTTAACGATCCAGCTCATGTGCAGTGTTCACACAGGTGATGAATAAGAAAATATTTTCCAGAAGCATTCCCAATGATGAGGAGGGTGGAGAGGAGGGATGGAGGGGTGTCGCAATCCTAGGGCATGGGTACTCTAGGCAACGCCAATTTGACGCAGGGCTGCAAGTTTAAAAGTTGTTTTTTAGCACAGCAACTGCATCACCTGCTGAACGGCCCCCAGGACAGATCTAGGATTAAAAGCAGCTAACCAAAGGTACAAGCAGTTTGGGGGCGTCAGATTGTGGGTACCGAGTCGCTTTAACCATCAGTGAGTCAACAACTGTAAAACACGACATCCCCATCATCTGTGGATAGCATGTGATATTCTGTTTCCGATCCATTTTGGAAAAGGTCTCCATGGATGGCGCCAATAAAGAATTCTATTCTGCATAAAATTAGGAGAATTGATGCTGGATTTGTCATTATGTATCTAAAAGAAAGGGCAGCGGTATTGTCACAGTGATTTATTTCATCCCCCACACTCATCTGTCGGCACATTGATACGTTTTACATAAACACTACATATGCTAAGCACTCGCATACACAATTAGCATACAGGAGTACGGTTTCCTTCTGCAGTGCATTCACAGGCTGAGAAAACAAACAGGCCAGCTGATCAATATTTAATTATAAGTCTTCATTGCCGAAGAATATTTATTCTGTAGGGAAATATATGACAAAAGTGTTAAGATTCGGATAGTGACAATAGCGATGTGCATGTAATGGGGCAAATGATCCTTCCTGGAGAAACAAAGGCACTATTCCACCCGTTATTCATTAACTCACAGTGACATTAATACTAATTGTATGGCTGACATTAGGCACACGCTAATTGTTGCTGATGATTCAGCTGATAATGTGGCTTTCTTTTATTGTGTCTAATGGCTGCGGAAGGTCTAATAACAGTACAGCAATTCCCCATGATCTATAGCTAAGGAGTAAATAGGTGGATGCATCAAGTTAATTTTTGATGTTAAATTGACAGTGACAGTCATTTTAAACATGAATCTGTTAGTGTCAATGCCTCATGCTATTTGACTTGCATCAATGAGCTTCTTAGAGAGTTCTATCGTAAAGTTCCAAGCGATGACTGAAGTCAGATAAATACCTGCTTTACAGAATAAAATGTTCTCTTCAGATAACATTTCCCACTTGCCCTTTGTTAGTCTGACACAGTTCATGAACCAGGCAGGACATAAAGCATTTTCATTGGGCTTAATACAGTGAAGCTCTGCACGAATGGTTCTCCAGTTTAGAAGAATGGAACATAGTGATCCAAGTAAAATTGGACTTCCCATACCAATCCTTGGTTGTGACACAATGTCTACACAAACAATAAGAAGGCCAACAATAGGCTACCAGTCAGACACCCTTCAGGTGGTCCATTGCGTTCATGTCACCATGATAAAAAGTAAGGTGGCAATAAGGACTAGAATGAAGGTCCTCTTAATTGATGAGTCTTAATCGATGTGTAGCTAATAGTGTTGAGTGAGCACTTAAATGCTTGAGTATTTGTTACTCAATTTGAGTATTTTTTAATGCTCTAGTTCTGGACTTGAGTAATGAATCCCAACAAAGTCAACGGTGGATGAGCATTGAACCAGGTGCCTCCTGTTCAGCAGAGGGGAGGGTGTCTGGGTTACCTGAAAAACCTCAAAAAGTGATGAAAACCCCATGGAAAAGCAGAAGGATCATTCAGCTCAGAGCTTCTGCCCATAAACAACGCAGGAACGCTCGGCTGTGCCAAACATTCCTGTTTGTAGGGAGGACAGGCGGCGGGAAAGACAGTTGGACCTTCAGGCAAGTAGTTGTCTTCTGCGCTCCTGTTCTCTCTTCGATCTCTGCTGCCGGGCGGAGGGGGGATCCGTGCCATGATCTGCAGTAGGACATGTCCTATTTTTTCGCAATGTGAATTGAATTGGGGGTCACGGCACAGATCGTGTGAATGTCTGAATTCACTTGAATGGTTCTTAAAATTGTCCGTGGTTGCGGTTGCCTGGTGGACGGGACGTGTGAAGTGGTATAGTGGTACTGGTATAGTGTATGCCAGAATGTTTGCCCCGCACTCCTGTTCCTTCATTGATGCTGTATCCTGTGTATACCTTGCTGCTTGTGTTCCTGGACCTGCTTTCTGGATTGTGATTCTGTCTTTAAAGTTTACCTGTCATTTACTCTGAACTGATGAATGCAAAATTCATTCTGCCGCCAGAAGTTTGGTTATGCATGGATACGAACATTTTGGTTCGGTACTGTGCATAAACCCCTTTCTGATCCAGTTAAAGGACAACTCCCACGAAAAAAATTTTTAAGCTTATTTAACACACATTACAAAGTTATATAACTTTGTAATGTGGTTAAATACCCGGTCTGGCCCCCTTCCCCCACTTTCGGACCCCCGACCCCCCCCCGCCCGGAAGTTAAAGAATA
This sequence comes from Dendropsophus ebraccatus, assembly GCF_027789765.1. Classification (NCBI taxonomy): domain Eukaryota; kingdom Metazoa; phylum Chordata; class Amphibia; order Anura; family Hylidae; genus Dendropsophus; species Dendropsophus ebraccatus. The sequence goes on from NC_091460.1 coordinate 112,548,601, forward strand.
TATACATTACCTATTACGATCGTCACGGTCCTCTTCTCCCGGGCGGCATCTGGTGACGACGACGTCAGAGCCGGGGGGCGGTCCGGGTCTTCTTCCTCCTCGGCGTCTTCATAGAGAGTGAATGGGACGGAAAAGGCTGCTGGTGCACATGCGCACCAGCAGCCTTTTCATTGGCTGGAGCGCATCACATGGCTTCCAGCTTCGTCAGCCCTGATTGGCTGAGGTTGCTGGAAGCCATGTGATGCGCTCCAGCCAATGAAAAGGCTGCCGGTGCGCAAGCGCACTGGCAGCCTTTTCCATCCCCAGGGCCCGGAAATCAGAGACATCGCTGGACGGCGGACGGCGGTGACGGTGAGGCGGACGGCGGGCGAATGGAGTGGCGATCGTCACCGGAGGGATGGTGAGTATGGTGTCTGTGTGTGTCTGTGTTTTTTTTTTGGCGGGGGTCCCGCGGGAGTTGGCCTTTAAGCTCGTGCATGGAACTGATCCAACATGGTCGTATCCATGGGTACCCACATTTCTGATAGCAGGATGGATTTCACACCAATCGGGTCAGCATACAGCATACATGACAGGTACTCTTTAAGCGACATCCTGGTTCAGGTCGGTGAATTTCTCTGGTTTTATTTTGGTTTGTGATGTTCCCACCTGGTGTTTAACCCTGGGCTTGTATCTGGTTTCACTTCTGATTTGTCTTTGACATTCCTTCTTGGTTTTGACTTTGGTTTGATTGATGTTCCATGCTCCTAGCGGGAGTAGGGATCACTTCCCAGTCGGGAGCTGCCACCAGGGCACATTGACCAAGTAGGCAGGGACAGTAGGCAGGAGCAGAGGGGAACATAATAAGGAACCATTATTCATCTCTCCCCATGCCTTTCCAGTGCTGGATTGCCGCTCTGGGATCCCCACTAGGCCCCAGTATCTCCTTCACAATCAACGTCATGACCTTATTGATGGACAGCCGCTCAGTCAGTCAGTGACGGGGCAGGAAACTGCTACAATCATTAATTAGCTGAGAAGGCTATTCATCAGCCAGGTCAGGCATTTTCTCTCGAGTTCCAATGATGTCACGACTTGGGGGAGAATGCCTCCCAGTGGGTGTCCCGTGACACGGCATTGCGCGCACGGGCAGAGGTAACAAATTATTTATTGTTATGTTTCCCCCGATAATGATTGTTTAAAACTTTAACTTCTCCTTTAAATGTGTTGCCACAGTTTTTCATTGAAAAAAAAATGAAATAACTTGGATCCATTATACTGAAATGTGACTGAGCCCTAATATTGTTACATTACTGCTCTTCAATTAGCTTTGTGTTAAACAAATCAGAATTTCTTACAACTGATTTACATTGGTTTGTTTTGTTAGGGATCTCATATATTGTCAGCATGGACACATATGTCTATGTTTGTACAATGATGGGTCTGTACTAGAGGTAATTAAGATATGGTCCATTAACCTGATAACATATCAAACAGCAGGGCTATTTCTACCCAGTCTTGCAGAAATGACTCCGGAGAAAAATAGTGAACAATTCATGATAAACTAGACAGCTACATCTCGCTGGCCTTAGATATAAACGTTTGTCTGGTTTTTCAATTGAACCACTTGCCAGGAAGGAGGTTATTAATGAAAGGATACTTCCCATGAAGTATCCTTTTATTTATTTTTTATGAAAAATATATTTGTATTATGAGCTTTATGTATTTGCATGATCTCACATACATTTTTCCTCTGTAACATTAACCCCTTCAGGATCGGACTAATTTTTTTTTTCTTTTGCGCTTTTGTTTTTTCCTCCTCGTGTTTAAAAGGCCATAGCGCTTACATTTTTTCACCTACAGACCAACATGAGCCCTTATGAACCCCACTAATTGTACTTTGCAATGGCAGGCCTAATTTTTGCATGAAGTACACTTCAAAACCAGAAAAAAATTAAATGTGTGATGACATTGAAAAAAAAAACACATTTTTTATTTGGGAAGTATTTGTATTTTCCAGTTTGCCCTAGGGTAAAACTAACTTGTTATGCATGTTCCACAAGTTGTTACGATTACAACGATATGTAACTTGCATAACTTTTATTTTATTTGATGGCTGTTAAAAAATTAAAACCTTTTTTTTATATATTAACCCCTTAACGACATCGGGCGTAAACTTACGCCCTCGCGCCCTGGTACTTAGCGCATCAGGGCGTAAATTTACGCCCGATGTTTCCCCGATCGCTGCGTGTTCGCACACAGCGATCGGGAAAGATGGCCTGCTATAAATCATAGCAGGCCATCTTAGCTTCTCGGCACGGGGGGTGGTTAACACCCCCCTAGCTTACGATCGCCGCTATTGGCTGATCAATTCAGATTAGCCAATAGCGGCGACCGGAAAAAAATGGCGGTCGGTGCTGTCCGAGGACGGCACCGACCGCCATTACTGTAAAAAGTAATGGTGGTCACGGTGCCACCGGCCCGATCGCCGTGAAAGGCCGGCCGGTGCCCGCCGGCCGTTCATGGCGATCGGGCTGGTGGCACGGCGATCAGGGTCCCCCAAAATAGTAAATACCTGCTCTGGACCCCTCAGCTAAGTAGCTGAGGGGTCCAGAGCAGGTATTTGTACATTACTCACCTGTCCCGGGGTCCTGATCGGCGTCTTCCAGGTTCGCGGCGTCCTCCGTCTTCTCATTCGGTCTTCGGCTATTTCCGGCGGTCCCCATCAGCTTTTTTCGGCTATTTTCGGCTCCAGCCTCGTCTTTTTCCGGATTTTGCGCTCTGCTGCCCCCTAGCGGCTGATATGTGTAATAAACTTATCAGCAGCTACAGGGATGTTCAGAATGTAGAAAAAGTTTTTTTTTTTCCCAAATTTTTTTTTTCTATTTTCCGCACCCTATCTCCGCTGAGTGTTGATCAGCATTGCACGAAAGTGTGCTGCTAATCAGCAACTCCTCCTTTTTGGCGTAGGGTGTTTTTTTTCTATATCCTACTGCCACGGTCTGCTGATAAGTGCGGCACATAAGTGCGGCATTTATCAGCAACGCCTTTGTTGGCGTAGGTTTTTTTTGTACTTACTGTAAAAAAAAACACATAAAAAACACTACATTACACTACACTACATTGAATAAAGTTTGACACTACACCACTACATACCCCATATACTAGTCCCCGTATAAAGATGACCCCCAGGGTGTTTTCTGCGTCAGAGGGATACGTTATTATTGCCTCCGACACCGAAACAGCCAGTGATGATGAATGGGGGGATCCTTCTTTCCTCCATTCATCCTCATAATCCTCATCATCCAGTGACATGTCTGGGGGGTAGCATAGCGTACGCTGCCCCCCAGACACGTCTTTTCTTCCAGTACCGTCCCAATAAGAGATGACGGTATGAAATTCTAAAAACTCTGTGAGAGTACCTCAGGGTACACTTACAGATTTAGGGTACGTGCACACTGCAGAATGGCGAAGGATAATCCTTTGTGCATTCCGCAGCTGGCACCCGGCGGCGGACTGATGCGGGCGCATGTCTCTACCCGTGTCATAGACTCCATTCTATGCACAGGCGGATTCCATTATCCATCCAAAGAATGAATACGTTGGACGGAGAGCGGAATCCGCCCGTGCATAGAATGGAGTCTATGACACGTGTGGAGACGTGTGCCTGCATCACTCCGCCGGCGGGTGCCAACTGCGGAATGCACGAAGGGTTATCTGTCGCGATTCCGCAGTGTGCATGTACCCTTAGAGTGTATGTAGGAAGGGACACCCGAATCCAGCCCCCAGATGCCCCCTCCCCCCCCCCATTCTCGGAACAAGTGGGAAGATCGTCCGGGAACTGATCTTTCCACTGCTGGATAAAGGTTACCACCTGTACGGGGATAACTTTTATACCAGCACCCCCTCTTCCGATCCCTCACTGCCCTGTAGCTTGCGGCACGATCTGAACATATCAGAAGTAGTAATAGCGCCCTAATATTTAGCAGCCATGGAGCGGACCCAGCGCTTCTGGATATGAAGGACCCCGTATCGCACCAGGGCAACATTTTCCAGGTGACGTCACCCACACTGGAAAACAGGAGACCCCAGAAGAAGTGCAGAGTGTGGCGTAACAGGGGGATCAGGAAGGACACCATTTTCCCGTGTGACACCTGTCCTGATCCCCCTGGCCTCTGCATACTGGATCGCTCCAAGGTGCACCACACGTCATTGGGGTTCTACATTATCTAAATTCTGTCCTTTATTCCTATTTCAGGGGTCACGTTGATCCAGGGATTATTCTGATTGCCATTATGGAGTCGGGAAGGAATTTTTCCCCTGTGATGAGGCTACTGTCGTCTGCCTCACGAGGGTTTTTTGCCTTCCTCTGGGTCAACACAGGTTGAATTTGATGGACACCTGTCATTTTCAACCTTATCAACTAATAATTGGCCTAATACCGCTAAATAAATTAGAATTGTCCCTTTTCCCCAGCTAAATAGGTATGGCCCCCATTCCCATTAGAGGATGCCATGATGCAATTACAAAGCCTCTGTGCGGCCAGGACAGTAGAAACCCCCCACAAGTGACCCCATTCTTGAAACTACACCCGATAAGTAATCTAACAAGGGGGGCAGCGGGGATATGGCCCCCTGGTGACGGCCACATTTGGGACGTGAAAATGAAAAAAATGGTATTTTTTATTTTCTCGGCACATGTTCTACGTAAGTGCCCGTCACCAGTGGGGTCCATATCCTCAATGCACCCCTTGTTAGATTCCTTATGGGCTGTATTTTCCAGAATGGGGTCAATTGTGGGGGGTTTCTACTGTCCTGGCAGCACAGGAGCTTTGTAAATGCGACATGGCCTCCATCCTCCATTCCAGCCTCTAAATGGCACTCTGTCCCTTTGGTGGCTTGCCCTGTGCCCATATGGCACATTATGCCCACATGTGGGGTATTTTCGTACTCAGGAGAAACTACCCTACACGTTTTGTGTTCATTTTCTTTTTTAACCCCTTGTGGAAATGGAAAAAATCAAGGCTAGACCAACATTTAGTGTAATTTTTGTAAAATTTTTACTCTAAATCATTAACCTTGTCATGATTTTTTCATTTTCACAAGGGGCTAAAAGATAAAAAGAAACACTAAATGTGTAGCGCAATTTCCCCTGAGTACGGAAATACCCCACATGTGGACATAAAGCGCCATGCGGGTGCAGGGTAAGCCTCCGAAGGGAAGGAGCGCCATTTGGTTTTTGAAGGCTGGATTTGGATGGAATGGATTTCGAGGGGCCATGTTGCATTCAAAAGGCCCCTGTGTTGCCAAGACAGTTGAAACCCCCCACAAGTGACCCCATTATGGAAACTACACCCCTCAGGGAATGTAACAAGGGGTGTAGTGAGCATATGGACCCCACTGGTGACGGGCACAAATGTGGAACAATGTGGCGTGAAAATGAAATATTACATTTTTTACACTATAATGTTGGTTTAGCCTTGAATTTATCATTTTCACAAGGGGTTAAAAGAGGGGAAAAAAAACAAAATGTGTAGAGCAATTTCCCCCGAGTCCGTAAATACCCCACATGTGGACATAAAGCGCCATGTGGGCGCAGGGCAAGCCTCCGAAGGGAAGGAGCGCCATTTGGATTTTGGAGGTTGGATTTGGCTAGAATGGATAATGAACGCCATGTCGCATTTACAGAGCCCTCGTGCTTCCAAAACACTGGAAACCCCCCACAAGTGACCCCATTCTGGAAACTGCGCCCCTCAGGGAATATAACAAGGGGTGCAGTGAGGATATCGACCCCTTGATGACGGGCACATTTGCCCGTCACCAGTGGGGTCCATATGCTCACTGCACCCCTTGTTAGATTCCTTGAGGGGTGTAGTTTCCAGAATGGGGTCACTTGTGGGGGGTTTCCAGTGTCTTGGCAGCATGAGGGCTCTGTAAATGCGACATGGCCCTTGAAATCCTTTCCAGTTAAATTCAGCTTCCAAAAGCCAATTGGCGCTCCTTCCCTTTGGAGGCTCGTCCTGCGCTTTATAGCCACATGTGGGGTATTTCCGTACTCGGGAGAAACTGCGCTACACATTTTGTGTCTTTTTTTTCCTCTTATCCCTTTAAGAAAATGAAAAATTGAAGGCTAGAACAACGTTTTAGTGTAAAAAATTAATTTTTCTTTTTTCACGCCATATTGTTCGGAAAATGTGTGAAGCACCTGTGGGGTCCAAATGCTCAACGCACCCCTTGTTACATTCCTTGAAGGGTGTATTTTTCTAAATGGTGTCCCTTTAGGGGTGTTTTTAGGTTTTGGCACCCCAGAGCCTCTGCCAACCTGAAGTGGTACAGTCAGAAATGACCAAATATAACGGAGGCGTTGAAATTCACTAGGCGCTCCTTTATATCTGAGGCTTGTGGTTGCGTCAAATAGCACAATAGGGCCACATATGGGGTATTTCTATAAACTGCAGAAACGGGGCAATAATTATTGGGGTGCATTTCTCTGGTAATAGGTTTATAATTATGAAAAATATTGGATTACAATAAAATCTCTGCACAGAAAATTAAAATTTTCAAATTTCTTATACACTTGGCTTTTATTTCTGTGACTCCCCTAAAGGGTTAAAAAAAACTTTCTGGATATGCTTTTGCAGAGTGTGGGGGGTGCAGTTTCTGAAATGGGGTGCTTTGTGAGGCTTTCTAACATACAGGCCCCTCAAATACACTTTGAACCTGAACAGGTCCCTAAAAATATCTGATTTAGAAATTTTACTGAAAATTTGGAAATTTGCTGCTAATGTTTTAAGCTTCCTATTGTCTAAAAAAAATGAAAGATCGTTTAATAAATGCTGCCAACATAAATTAGACATGTTGCTAATGCTATTTAATATATAATTTATGTGGTATAACCACTTTCTGTATAAGCAAAATAGTTTCAAAGTTGGAAAAATGCATTTTTTCACATTATTTGTTTTTTTTTCATAAAGATTCGTTATGAGTATCAACTCCAATTTACCAGAAATGTAAAGAACAATATGTCACGAGAAAACAATCTCAGAATCAGCCGGATAGGTAAAAGCATCCCGAAGTTATTAATGAATAAATTGACACTGGTCATATTCATAAAATTTGTCTCTCTCATTAAGGCCATTTCAGGCTCTGTCCTTAAGGGGTTAATGTTTCTTTAAAATCGCTCTATTCCTATGCTTATACCACTTTTATCCTTTGGTCTATGGGTCTGTGTGAGATGTATTTTTTTGCGCCATGATGTGTACTTTCTATCTGTACCTTAATTGCGCATATGCGACTTTTTGATCACTTTTTATTACAATTTTTCTGAATTTGATGCGACCAAAAATGCGCAATTTTGCACTTTGGAATTTTTTGGGGGGCTTACGTCATTTACCATGCAAGATCGTGAATATGATAATTTAATAGTTTAGGCAACTACGCACGCGACAATACCAAATATGTTTGTTTATTTATTTATTTTTGTTTATTTATAGAAGGGGGTGATTCAAACTTTTATTAGGGGAGGGGCTTATTTATTAATAAAAAAACATTTATTTTTTTACACACAAATTAAAAGTCCCCCTGAGGTTATTAGGGTTATTCCCGGTGGGGTTAGGGTTATTCCCCCTGGGGGACTGCTCTGATCTCTCATAGAGAGTATAGTAATACTGCATAGATACATGAGATAGGCATTCTATTGCTTTCGGCTTCTGCAGCCGAAAACAATAGAATGCCAAGGCGGGATCAGTGCCATTATGGCGCAGACCCCGGCCGGGACCAGATGTGGGGATCGCTCCTCCGCAACCATGTCGCGGTGGTGTGATCCCCCCACTAGACACCAGGGAAGGGAAAAGCAGCATTTTAAATGCAGCTGTCAGCTTTGACAGCTGCATTTAAAGGGCTAATTAGCGGGCATGGCGATTGGGATCTTGGCGGTTCAGAGCGGGGTCGCCACCTGCAGGAGGACGTACAATTACACCCTCATCCTGGAAGAGGTTAAGGCTAAATTCACACACCGTAAAATAAAAGCAAAATATGTCCATATTTTCTATGTAAAACTGTGTTACACTGAAGTCTATGGGCTATTGACCATCGGTGCACACTAGAGATGAGCGAACCGGGTTCGGGTTTGAGTGCATCCGAACCCGAACGATCGACATTTGATTAGCGGGGGCTGCTGAACTTGGATAAAGCTCTAAGGTTGTCTGGAAAACATGGATACAGCCAATGACTATATCCATGTTTTCCACATAGCCTTAGGGCTTTGTCCAAGTTCAGCAGCCACTGCTAATCAAATGCCGAAAGTTCGGGTTCGGATGTACTTGAGCATGCTCGAGGTTTGCTCATCTCTAGTGCACACATAGAAAGGAAAATGGCCATCATTGAGAATGGGTATAAAAATAATCAACATTCTCATTATTTATGACCTGATTTTGCAACAAAAAAGAAAAAAACTATTCACTAGAGATAAACGAACCGGGTTCGGGTTCGAGTCCATCCGAACCCGAACTTTCAGCATTTGATTAGCGGGGGCTGCTGAACCTGGATAAAGCTCTAAGGTTGTCTGGAAAACATGGATACAGCCAATGACTATATCCATGTTTTCCACATAGCCTTAGGGCTTTATCCAACTTCAGCAGCCACCGCTAATCAAATGCCGAAAGTTCGGGTTCGGATGGACTCGAGCATGCTCCAGGTTCGCTCATCTCTACTATTCACGCATTATTTTTAGTCAACATTACAGCTGTATTTTGGTATTATTTTATTGTTGTGAACATAGCCTAGAGCATTATCCATGGGACCAGGCCCACATAAGAAAGAAGAGGCAGAAGTTTTCCAATGCAAAAAGGTGGCAGAACCCAAGTGTAGGCAAAGGCCACATGTTAATGCTTTAAAGTGGTTTTCCAGAGATTAAAGAGGTTGTCCAGTGCTACAAAAACATGGCCACTTTCTTTCAGAGACAACACGACTCTTGTCTCCAGTTCAGGTGCGGTTTGCAATTAAGCTCCATTCACTTCAATGGAACTGAGCAGCAAAACCCCGCCCAAGCTGAAGACAAGAGTGGGGCTGTCTCTGGAGGAAAGTGACCATGTTTTTGTAGCGCTTGATAACCCCTTTAAACCTATTTTAAGCTGGCTAACCAACATACTGTATATTGGTAAACAATCAAATTTTATTAATTTCTGCTTCTGATGTAAACCGTCTGCTCTGTTTTCTTTATTAGCCCAACTTCCTCTCTGGTGTACACCCTGTAATTAACTTCCTGTTTATGTTTACACTCTAACTAGGAATTCAGCCAACTCTTTCTACCTCCCAGTATGTGTGAGGTTTTATTAAAAAAAAAACTGTACTGGGAGGAGGATAATAGAGCTGGCTGAATTCCTGGCCAGAGTGCAAATAGGAATAGGAAATCTGTCATAGCCCCTTCTATGGGCGTAATACAGTCCAATTGGGGGAAAAGTATACTGCTGTGTCGTCATACTTGACGGAAGATGCGTAGTGGGTAGCGAGGGTAGGTGATAATTGTGTATCTGCTGAGACCAAGCCTTTAAATAGGTTAGGTACAATAAGTTGAGTCAGTCTCCTAAAAAAAGTTGTTCACATTGTATCTTTTTTGGTATTGTAAGGCAACTGAAATGAAAAGTCATTGTTCATCACATTACAGACATTTTTAATGGTGTTTCTTATTTTGCAGCATTTTAAATAGTCACTATTATTTCAATCAGCTTCCATTTATTTCATAGTCTAAGTGATTTTTAGGCTATGTTCACACTACGTAAAAGTGCGGTGGAACAATGCCTTACTTTCAATGGGATCCCGGCCGAAGCGTTGTATACGGCCATACGGGGCCATACGGGGCCGCAAATAAGTCAAATGTCAGTTCACACAGTGAAGCGAGCGGCTCCGGCCACTTGCTTCACTGTGTGCTATAGGAAGCTTTGATGCGGGCGTGCACTCATGCGCCCGCATCAGAGCTCTGCGGCCGAAAAGATCATTCGGTTGGTACTTAAGTACCGTCCGAAATGATCTGGCCAGAGACCAGCCGTTCCGTGACCCGGCCGGGGTCACGGAACGGTCGGTCTCTTACGTAGTGTGAACACAGCCTTAATATACTCACAAATCACTTAAGTAAAAACTCCGACCAAATGTAGGTGGTTGAAAAATAATAATGAAATGATACTTACCTGCCCCATTGCCCCCGCAGCCTCCACTGTCACCCCTTGATCTCCCGGGTTTCTGTTTTGTCATAACATGGCAGGAATTACGCACTCAGCCAGTCAGTGACTACAAAGGTGTTTCGTCTCAGCCATTGGTTGACCTTAGCGGGTATTTCTGAGCTGGTTGGTGTCATCACAGGACCAGGAAATATGGGAGACTGGCAGCTGCACTGCGAGGGGGTAGTATAACTTCATTATGTTCCCTCTTGCCCTCCCTGTTTTTTTTTCTGTTTTTTTTATACATATTTTTTAAGTTACGTTCCTATTTAATTTACCAAGAATGACTCCTTAACCTTCACCCACTAGCAGCAGAGAGACAGGACACAAAAAGTGGGAGAAGGGCTTAGCTAGTGCTAGTGATATGCTTAGGAGAAAGCCTAGATTGTTTCAATGCAACTTGACCCTGTCTACCTCATCCAGAGGTTCCATTCTGTGCCTTAAAGATAAATCAAGGATTCCTATTGTGGGACTGAAACATTTCATTACCTAATGGGTGAATACTGAAAATCATGACTTTGATCTAATTTTGAGTGCTGCTTCTTTCAACTACATTTTAGCTTTACTGTTCTAAGTGTAAGAACTGCTTATCTAGCCTATTTTACTCGATAATTGTGCAGCCAGAGCTGCATGGACATCCCTAGCAATGTTCTTGCAGCCCTCAGTCGCGCATCACCTACTACATGGAGAGATGTGCAGCCGACAGTAGATTATCTTTAAATATGCTGATCGCTGTCTCTATCTATGGGACCAGGCCAACATAAGGAAGAAGAGGCAGAAGTTTCCCAATGCAAAAGGGTTGCAAAACCCTAGTGTAGGCAAAGGCCACATGGTAATGCTTTAAAGTGGTTTTCCGGAGATCTATTTTGAGCTGGCTAACCAACATTTATTGGTAAACAATCAAATTTTATTGTCTTTTTGTGGTCTTTTATGCTTTCCTTCTGCTTCTGATGTAAACCGTCTGCTCTGTTTTCTTTATTAGCCCAACTTCCTCTCTGGTGTACGTCCTGCATATTACACAAGGAGATATCTGTCCCTTTTGGCAGATAATCTCTCCATGTAATAGGGCCCATAGTCATGCATTGTACACATCTGAATAGCAATGTTTGGTCATATTCACGTGTGCATGGAGGCACAGCAGAAGAGTAGGGACTTTGGGTACTACCATATTTAGTCTATGCACACAGCTGTATCAAATACATAGAGCATTACGACTTTTGACTTCAAAGTCATTGTAAGGCCACGACCACACAACATTTTTTTTTTTGGCCGTTTGCCGGACGTTTTCTTTTTGGACCGCCGTCATTTTGCAGCCAAATAATGTCAATTATTTAAAAAAATTAAATCATGGCAGTTGTTCCAAAATAACAACCATTATTTGGTCGCTTCCAAAAAGACAGCCGTGAAACGGCCAAAAAAAGACGTTGTGTGGTCATGGCATACATTTTTTGTTTTTGTTGGATTCTGCAAGCTTCAAGGGAAAAATACCACTGTCACATAGCACCTAGCCATCCTGTTGCATCACCTATTGCCCCATGTTTTGCATTCGGTGTACAGTCATTTAGCTTTCTGCCCATGGCTCTGTTGTGTGCATAAGGCCTTGTACTGGAAATTAATCCATTTGGGTGTTTTTGAGGCCTCACATATGCAATTGTTGGAGATATCTGATCTGTAATGGGGGTAAATCTCTGTACCTGATCACGGAAGATTCCATCACATGTCATATTATAGATGTTCTCCACTAGAGGTACTGTTTTTGTTCTTAAAGATAATTTTTTCTCAGATTCCTGTCTTTACTTTTCTTGGTCTCCAGGAGCATTACAATATACCTTTGGCATTACACAATAAAAAAAACTATAATATCACTGGTTTTTATTTTTATAAAGCTGTATCTACTCCAAGGTAGATTGACTCAACACTTTCAATACTGTGTCTGCGTGTAGGCACTTCATCATTTTACTCTGATTGCTGTTTTACATCTTTCAGTTGTCCTTGGAAGACAGGTCATTTTTCAGAGGAAACGTTGCCCTTTGTCTAGAATGTGTTTTGTAATTGCTCAATGGGCAACAGCTGTAATTAGAGAGACAAGCGAAAGGTTGGGATTTAACAAACACATGTATGACATTGACACATTTGCAAAACATACAGTTTGAATACAAATGAAGGTTTCAAAATGTAAATTACATCCAGTTAAACAAATTATGTATTATAGAGTCGAATGCAATTTACCTGACTCTCCTTGTCATTGTTGTAATATTATAATTTCCCCAGTTTACAACATCTTTTTTTTTACTCGTGTGATGACATTATTAAGTTCAATTAATCAGAAGAACGTGCATCCATATCGCTTGTGTATATCTGGATGAGTATAATGAAATTACCAAATACTAAATATTTCCACTACTTTTGTTGGTAACACAGCATGGATTGGCTCTGTTTCTGCTTAGGAGGCATTCACATGTCCCCAAATTTGCGAGCCTTACGGACAGGGAAGGAATGTAATGGATTTGTTCCCAGCCGGCATGATGTGTCAATATTATACCAGCAGCGGGGAAACTCTTTAAATACCTGTGGCATTGTAGTGGCAATTTAAAGAGTTTCGGCATGATATTGATACATCATGCCGGGTGGGAAACAAATCCATTAATCCCTTCCCCGTCCGTAACATCCACAAATTTGCGGACGTGCAAATTTTTAGTGATTTTTCCTGCGTTGTTGAAAATCCTTATGTTCCTTATGAACATTTTAATTGCTATGAATAGTGTTGAGCAGAGAGGCCAAACTGTTCAGGTTTGAGAATGTTCTCTGAATCCGAACCCTAGGTAGTTGAGTTCCTGCAGCTGCGGGCATAGCCATAAGCTACATTCACAATTTTCCCGGACTCCCTAGGACTGCATTGAACTTCTGCCACCATGGTAAGTTAATTACTGAGCATTCGGGTTTGGAGAATGTTGCCGAACTCAAACAGTTCAGCCACTCTTCTCAACACTAGCCATGAACATTATCAAATACACCACTGTTGGGGCTCCTTCCCAAATGCCTGTAAGATAATGCAATAAGTTTTAAGCATTTTTTACAATTATGTTTTATTTTGTTACCTTTGCAGCCAGTGATTGAAACAGGAGAAGCCCATGGGGGGGAAAGCACAAACTTTTGTTGCGTTTCTTATGACTTGGAGTTGACCTCTTAAGATTAAAACTAGTTTTGTATTGGTTATAGCCTTGGGTTGGAACCAGGTAATTCCAAGGTCAATGTCCTTAAATTGTATCAGGAACACCAGGAGCAAGTATTGGATGGAACCAGGGGCTAACAGAAAGAAGACCAGGGACATATCTCAGACTCAAAAGATTCAGGAGAAAAGAGAGTCAAAGTCCAAAGCAAGCCATAGGGTCTAGGCAGAAACTTATTCAATAGTAGTCAGAGGTCTGTACCAGGAGTAGTACCATAAATACCAGGCATAATATTAAAGATCTAGACAGAAATATGAGTAGCCAGGAGCCAGAAATAATACTACAGTTAGTAACCTAGGTATAGTAACCCATGGGCAAGGCAAGGTCTGAAAGCCAGGAGTCAAGAAAAGGTGTAGTACTACAAGTATCAGGTGGAGTATATATATAAGGTAGGAACAAATCTAGAGTATAAGATACAAAGAACCAAAAACCAGGCGGCTTGGGGCAGGTTAAGTGATGCTTCGGCCGTGAAGCCCCACCCAGATAGCACAATCCACAGATGATGAAATATCACTTTTTACTAGAACAAGCACCATGACGTATGATATAAAATAAGGTATGTAAACTGCAAAGTTTACCCTGGGGCAATATTTTACAGGGGCAGTGCACTGCAGTGACATCCCTTCGATGATCATCACTGCAGAGTGGTGGATGAATATCCATTAGAAGGGGACAGCCAGTGGGATCAGTGCACTGAGGATGGTAGTCCCGCCCCCAGTGCACTAAACTGCCTCATTTACTTATCCAATCCACTTCAAAATTCTAGAAGGAACAGTACTAAGAGTCAAATTAAGAAACTTAACTCCTCAGTGCCCTGTGCCCTATAGGGAAAAATCTGCAGCTAAGATGCTTCTAGATTCATATAATGATCTGATAGGATAGGCAAGTGCGCCTAATCTGAATTATTAGGATAAACACACTTTATATGTGCAAGTTACAGAGTAAATAATATTTTATTAGGTCATACAGGGTATTAGGAAGTTATTACAGAGTCTTTATAGCCTTCCTTGATATCATACTGCATGCAATCTGCCAAATTTTAGAGCCCTAATTCTAAAGTATAATTAATGTTTGACTTTGACACCAATAAGGAAATGTTGCCCTGGTTGTGGCACAAATAACTCGGTTTACTGTTTGTTTTAGTATAATCAGTATACATTAAATCTAATAAAATACTTTATAAAGTCATAACAATTTTAACTGCATAAGCTAAGATTTCTTTCCTTCTGCCATCATCTAGAGGTGCTAGTAGCATCTGAACAGAGTGGCTCAAAAGATGGAAAATGCTGCAAATCTTTCTATTATAGTTTTGCTCAGTTCCATTTTTTATATTGGTAAACACAATGGGGAAATTTATCAATTCCCTACCCCTACAGTTTGGCAGTTTTGAAAAAGCTCAAAAAAGCTCCTATTTGCACAAAATTTGTGATAGTTAAAGTGTCACTGTCATTTTTTTGTTGTTGTTGTTTTTTTGGTTTTTTTTTTGCAGAAATCAATAGTACAGGCGATTTTAAGAAACTTTTTAAATGAGTTTATTAGGCAAATATGCCATTATCTGCATTCAAAAAGACTTTCCCCAGGAGGGAGATTAGTCACCAGCAGAGAGTAAGGATTACACAGCAGGACCTGTGTGGAAGCCAGTATTCAGAGGTCAGAGAGGTCAGTGCTGACTTCAGAGGAGATAGCCCAGTGATGTAGCTTTAAATTAACTCTTTGTTGTCCTGTTTTGGTGCCTCATCTGCCTCAACCCCTCCCCTCTCTATAAGAGAACCATGAAGACAGAGGGGAGAGCTTCAAACTGCTTTTTTCATTATAAAAATGCATTTTTCGGCTAATAAACCCCAATTACAAAGTTTCTTAAAATCGACTGTACTATTGATTTCTGAAAAAAAAAATTTAAATGATAGTGACAATTTAAGGCTATGTTCCCACAATGTAAGAATAAAGGTAAAAAACTGCCATTATTTGCTGTTGTGGGAACATAGCCCTGCATTGAAGTTACAACTTCAATAACTTTAACTACTACTAGGCTGGGTCGGTAAAAATTATAAAGACACCATTGCTTAGCTGCTCCCGTACCTCCGAGTGTGGTCTATATCTACTACAAAATAGAGATCATTTGAAACGCTGTTCTTAGTAAATTTACATTTACGCAGCACCAAGATCCACTCCCAGGCCGGCCGCACAGTCCGTCAGTATTCTCAATATAAGTCTTTGAGAAAATATTGACGGAATGAAAGTTTTTTTGGGGGAAAAGAACGGGCGTCTGTTTTTTTCTACAGTGACGGTATTGCATTGAATTCAATGCAAAGCCGCCCACTGTGTTCCAAAATTATTATTTTAACATCTTTTTTTAGAATGGGCATTAAAATAATGAACATGCCAAACAGCATCCAGAAACAGTAGCTGTTAACACAATGCTTACCTTGTAGTCACTGGTCAATTGATTTGCAGGCACACCCATTGGTGCCCCCAATTCAACTACTTGGAAAAAACTAATTTCAGCTAAAAAAGTTTCACCTTAGTACTGTCTTAGGCTATGTTCACACAACGCAGTATATTCCAGCAGCCAATACCTCTGTATCGGCTGCAGGATTGTTTATTTTTTAACATTGATATGCGGGCACCACTTCAATGTAAAGTGCGGCCGCCGCTGAACATTACATTGTGTGAACAGCTATTATTTCCAGATGCAGTTCAGTGGACAGCGTCCTGAAATAATAGGCAGGTACAATATTTTAATGCCCATTGTAAAGATCAGGCGTTAACTTACGCTGTGTGAACACAGCCTTCAATGCACTGCCACCCCTGCAGTAAAGAACAAACGATGAATCCATTGCAATCAGCGTCCGTTCTTTACATAAAAACCACGTTGTGTGAACACAGCCTTAAAATGACAAGCGGGTAGGCTCTGTTACTAGCCTACAAGGGCCTTATTTTCCATCAGTTCAACTCTGATGCTATTAGGTAAAAGGCAACTGAATAAAATATTATAGATATTTTTAATATGATATTTATCTCTATTTTGGTGTGACTTCCTATAAAACAATGATAAAACAGTCCTTTGCCAGTGTCAGTACCCTGCAGAGTCGTGAAGCAAAGTGACACTGTCTAAAAATATGCCGTGTGATATATGACTCGCCTGGACTTAAAAATGGTTTGACAGAGTTTAAATATTAGCTATGTCCAGAAGGAACTGGCAAAGAAGACAATAGCATTTTCTATCCACTTCCTTGAACAACCATTACCTGCAATGTACAAACAAGCGCAGTACAATACGTTAAAGGAGTGATAAATTTCACTCATGTGCTTAGTGAAGGCGCCGAATGATTTTCTGTCTCAAGCAATCCTCACTAGCCGAACATTTCTAAACTTCACAAACTTATTTCTCCACCAAAATGTTTTTCTCCTCTCCCAGGGCCTTCGATCGGCAGGGAGATTGCTGACTGCACGTGTCTCGCTCAGCATGCTTCTCAGATGTCCAGATTGGAATTATTAACTAGCTGTAGCGCTACAATGCATCATCATTGTGCTGTTTTATAAACTATCACTCCAGGCCACAAGCTGTCATGTCCCTGTTTAAAGTGTCATGTCACAATCCCCTTAAAGCTGCTGTTTAATCAATTCAAAGCCTTGTAATTATTTCCAACTAACATACACTGTTAGGACAAATCAATTACTAAAGGAAACCTGGATACGGCTTGTTAATTAGAATTTTTTAACAGCTGTTAAATGGTTAAATAGAGGAAAGATCATCTGAAAAAAGAGATACGGTGAGGGTCTATGATTCAGTCCACTAACTGCTATGGGTTTATATAATGGTAGTTAGATGAATAGCTTGCAAGATGGAGATTTTTGGAGCAGTTACAATGACTGACATTGTGGATATTGAAATGGCTACATACTATATACTGAGCAGTAAAATATTACAAACATACCGAAAACTTGTTAATAGCAAAGTATTATTGTTGTTATTTTTATTATTATTATTATTATTATTATGATGATGATGATTATTATTATTTCTTTTGGAACAACATGTTGAAATAACCACGTTTTGGTGAACGTAAAAAAAAACTGCTTCGATCCCTTTTTTTTTATAATGGAAGTCAATGGAAAAATAAATGTATCTAAAAGGATATGCATCCATTTTGCATCAGTTTTTTACCCGCAAAATGAATATGTTAAAAGGACTGAAAAACACAGCGTCAGCCCAGCCTAATAGTATGTTAAAAAGAATTGCTTTTGTTGTTATTGTCATCTTTACTAATATAAACAATATATCTCCTTCAAAAAAGAACACTAATTTAATTGATATACATAATCTTTATTAATAAATTTTATCAAATACATGAATAGCGGTAGTAAAAGCCACCTTCTGGAAAAAGCCTTGCGCAAAACATGCGTTGGAGGGGAGTGTTCACACACTACAGACCACAGGGATTATGACCAGTTTGCTCTTTTACCTCCTTTTGGTTATATATGGGTCAAGTGGCTTTGTGTAATAGAATACATATAGGGGATCGTGCAATGAACTGTGACCTTCTCCAGACTGCTGTGCAATAGTTTTACCAGTTCTTGTGCTATACTGTTTTACTCATCCTGTGTGTCGATTGGTCCCATGTGTATGGCTATTGGCTTTTATTACTGTAAATCGTGTATTTTATTAAATTTATTAATAAAGATTATGTATATTGATTAAATTAGTGTCCTTTTTGTAGAAGATATATTGTGTAGGCCTAGGGACAAGCTATTTTTGGTCAGTGTAGGGGTATAAAAATATAAACAATAGCGCTATTAATTCAAATACTATGGGGGAGATTTATCAAACTGGTGTAAAGAAGAATTGTCTTAGTTGCCCCTAGCAACCAATCAGATCCCACCTTTCTTTCATTCCTCACAGAATATCTGAAAAATGAAAGGTGGAATCTGATTGGATGCTAGGGGCAACTAAGACAATTCTTATAATCCTCCCGTGTAATAGAAGGCAACGAACAGCCTACATGAACGATGTTGGCTAATCGTTGCTGTCGTTTCCCTTTCAACATGTTGAAAGATAAATGACAATGATAGCAGCGATCTGCTGCCGTCGCTCCATGGAGGAGGAGCAGCAGACCACCGCTATCCTCTATGGGCTGCCTGGACGATCTATCGATCACTCGGGCAGCAAACCCCCCCCACACACACACACACACACACACACAGTATTTCCGTTAGTCTTCTGGTCGGTCATTTTTCAACCAAAATGTGAGTAGAACTGAGAGGACAAAATTATAATGGAAAGATTTGAACAATTTCTGTTTTCTGTTTTTAACCCACTCCTGGTTTTGGTTGGAAAAAAAACAAAGACCAAAAGACTAATGGAAATACTGCGTGTGAACATGGCCTATTACTGTAAGTATCATGACCACTATGTTAAAGTGAATGTAACAGCGGTACATTGCTTATCTGTTCTTACCATGAATAGATCATGCCGCAGATCGGTGCCACAGTCCTGTTTTTGAACCGCAGCCCATTTCCCGTGTACAATGCCGGTCTTTTACCAAGCACCGCCCCCAGTAGGAGAAAACCTCTACCCCTCTATGACGCAGCTCCATTGATTCCAATAAATTTTTTGTGTATTCCACTTTAAAATCCACCTGCAAAATATGTACAGAGCAATGTTCCATCATGTTCAATGGGATTTTCACTCAAAATAATCCACTGCTGATCCGCTTAGATATGTCAATTCTTTGGATGGAAAATGTCCAAACTGACTAAAACGTTGCTTATCTGTGTAATGGTTTAAAATAAATAAATTTTGCATCATTTTCACCAAATTTGGAGTGCCGCAGTCGTTTCTGACATATATATAGTACCATATGCAACATGCCAAATAGATACTATTGGCAAATGTTATGTCCATATTAGGCTATGGGTAAATTTGGCACACGCTGACAGCTTTCCTAGTATATACAGCAAATGTATGGAAAAAAAAGTACATTAAATTAATTCAAATAAATTAATATTTCTCTATTAACTATTTAACTTTTAAAACCACAAGCATATGTGTTACTTATAATGGCAACAATAACAAGATAACCACTACACAGCACCAGAAGGACAAAACAGAAAGGGAAGGAAGTTGGATAAAAAAATAAAACAAAAAAAGAAAGGAGGGGAAAAAAAGAAAAGAAATAAAAAAAAAGGATGCTGTCAAATAAGTTCTTGCTGGTTTTAATGGCGTTCTGACAGAAGATTAATTCAAGTCAGCTGCTGAAAATAATTATTGTATTATGGGAACAGTAATCATTATTTAGAACATGATTAAATATGTCTGAATCTATTGACTCTGCCTATGATTTATGTATTTGTTTAGTCAATAGTCTAATGTAAATGATGTAATTAATTATAGATGGTGGTGTCAGGTCATTGGTGAAAACAATCTGATGAGAACAAGGACTCTGTTTTTTAATGACAGATGCAGTTGGGGGGCAGAGACGGAGAGTTGAGGGAATTCCAAGGGAGGATTTTCATGTATGAATGGTGGCTGGGATCTCAATTTGCATGTTGTCTTTCTCTTGTTCGGCACTCGTTTGGAAATTGAAATAACTTGTTAAGCAAAGGGGAAGGGAGCACATGATTGCAAAAGGGACGTCTGGGACCTGTGACGGCGAGGAGCTAAAGAGCCAGCTGCTCCCTAACACAAGGGAGCATGCTGCTATCATTTACCGCTTCATAAAATTAAATGTTTTCTAAATTAAATCAGTAGGCAGCATGCAAGAAGCCTACTATTTCTAATAACAATTTCTCAATCAATATTTCACTTCAGTTACATTCTGCTGGAGGAGAGAGAAAAAAAGGTTAAAAAAAAAAAGGAGTAGTAGAACAAGCACATATAACACACACCATGTAACATGCAACTTACACATAGATGGGCTGCATAGATAGAACATTTATTTATGCATGGTAGAGTCTCCATTACTGCAAGTCTATTCCCTGTAGATTTTTCTCTTAACTGATAATTCGGTCAGCCACGTTCCTCTAAGGGAGGTCAGAGGTCACAGCAGGCCCTGTCAAGCCTCAGAGAAACCATTTCCATTTTAATGCTGCAGCTATAATCTATCAAAGATGTGATGTACAAGATACAATGAATTTAAGTGGTCTTCATATATCACCGAGCTTTCATGCCTTCACCTAGGTAATAGTCTGAATTACTCTCTTTACCTCACTGTCTGTCACCTCTAGTAAAATAACAGTCATTCTGTTGGTAAAAGACAGGTTTGAGGGCCATGATAGTGGAAGATATTAAATATCATAAACTTTTACCATTTACCGTTTAGCCTCCTGGAGGCGGCCATTTAAAGGGATAAGGTAAATGTGTTTATTGACTGATAGCACTCATGTTTTTATTTATAAGCATGGAAATAAATAAAGATGGGAGATGGAAAGACATTAGGTATTGGATCACTGGGATACAGGGTTGCATGCATTGATGTGTTTAAATGTGTCAAGTGACATCATCCATTGGCAGAAATTTACACATAGCCACTAATCTGCTTACTATGAAGGGCTAGTTATAATAGTAATAGTAATATTATACTACGTCTTATTATGAAAAACAATGGCCGTTATTTTTTAAATATTTTTATAATATTTTACAATGGCCGTTAGTTTGCCTAGAAAAGACGTCGTGTGAACATAGCCTTATTGTGATTTTTCCTTTAATATTGTAATTTATAATGTAAGGCTGCTGTTATATAGTGCAGTACCGCATCGGAAACACAGGCTGTTTTTCATTACACAGTACAGCTAGCAGCTCACCCAAAGCATGCTACAATTATTAAAGGGGTTATCCAGCATGAGAAATTTTTTTATATAATGCTGCCCTACTGGAGAACATAATAAACATATTGAGGAACATTTTTCAAGACCGGCATACTCGTACGCCAGTCTTAGATAAAGCCCTGCCCCCGTTTACCCCGCAGGATAAGTGAACCTGGCATGACCTGCATTTGGTGCAAGTATTGTGCAAAAATTCACACCTGCTCTGTAGCAGATGTAAATTTTTGCCTGGTTTTTAACCCTGATAAATGAGGCACAGGAGGAGGCCAGGTGTAAGCCAGGGTGAAGGCAACAATCTGCGCCTTCTCCGTGCATTTAACTCCCCTAGTTGGATTGGATGCCACCCATCCTTGAAAACCTGGACATAGCCATTGGCTGTCCAGGCAAGATGGTAGTTGTAGTTTCGCAACAGCTGGAGAGCCAAGGTTCCCTACCCCTGCCATAGAATCACTGTATAAACCTATGCCTATATACTATCCCTCAGGCTATGTTCACACAACGTATATTTTCGTAAAACCACCGCCGTTGTACAACAGCCGTGATTATTACAAAAATATATGTGCCTTTGCTGTCTATGGGATCCCGGCTGGAGCATATAAACATAGTATGCGCTCCGGCCGGATCTCTCACGGTGCCACAAACAACTGACACGTCAGTTTTCTGCGGCCGCCATTCATTGAATAGCGGCCGCAGAAAATCCTGTCAATCAACACTATTGAGCGAGAGGATCCGTCCGCTCACTCCATAGCATGCAGTGGAGAGTTCTGATGCGGGCGCACACAGATTCGCCCGCATCAGAACTCTGTGGCTACAAAGATCATCCGGCCAGTACTGCAGTAACGGCATGGATGATTTTTTTAGAGACCGACCAGACGGGTCACGGAACGGCCAATTTCATAGGTTGTGTGAACATGGCCTCAACCATTGTTACATATATATATATATATATATATATATATATACTGTAATCTCAATGAGAATTTCACTACTCCTTGTTTGGGACACAACAGGTAAAAGTCAACCAGGACACACCGTAACATTTCTGCTCCATATTTTACAGCTGCACCTATCGGACTAAGGAAAGAAAATGATAGATTGATTCAGTAAAGCAAACAAATAAATACATTTATTTTTCATAAGCAAAAAGATTTAAGAAGGAAAAAAAAATGTGCCTCTCTGAATGCTCGAGGAATTGGAGCAGCCACAGGACCATGGCTTTAAACAAACTTTATTTGGGCGCTTGACTGGCTGGCAATTGTGTGCAATCATTTTAGCTGTCAGAGAGCCCGGAGAAATGTGTGCGAGCTCTAGCATGAAATGTTTATATTTCATAAACAAAATGATGTGCTTAACAGTCAGAGCAATGGGAGGATTCCGGCTAATGCATTTTCCAATGTATGTGTCAGATTATTAATGCGCTCCAGTAGCTGTTAATTTCAGTTTGCTGGAATGATTTATGGGGAGGTAAAGGAGAGAGACATAATCTAATTGAGATCAGAATCACTGTTCTAGCAAAAGAGCACAACATGGGGCCCGGCCGCAGAAGAAAGATTAATTTCTAATAGGCAAATCATCTCCTAAATTATTATAAACATTGCAGCTGACTACTCTTTATTCTGCCGATACAATAATATATGTGAAAATCGGGGAAAAAAATTTTGAGGAGTCATTGTGACTTACGTAGCGGTTAAGATGAAGAGCCTAGGTGACTGCGCAGTTCCAGAGGAAGCACTTTGACGAATTTATGCAGTTATATGAACAACAATTGAAAGATCAGGACAAGATCAATCACAATAGAAATAAAAGACAAGTGCTGTCTGGCAGATATGCATCAGACCTCAAAGTGTGCCTCACTTTCTCCATCTGCCCCTCGGTCTGTCGCTCGACTCCGGTAATTACCATTCTGACTCGTGCGCACTCTCTTATTGCTTCTTTATTTGGGAAGTGGTTAAGTCCTGTCTAATGTAGACATCATGGAGAGCTTTAAATCTGCTACTTTCAATTTTACACTTGACATGCGCTACCTATGTGGCTCGATATCTTTGAGAGACCTCAGAATGGCAAGCAATACGGCTTTGTTCAATTTTGCTGAGCTACGGTAAATGGGATATTTTGCTTTGGGGATTCGTGGAGATATGTGGATGTTAAAGCATACTGATACTGTTGCTATATACAGTGTTGGTATTAAAATTAATACAGAAATGAAAGGGGCGTCTGGATATTTAGCCTTTTGCCCAAGATCTCCACGCAAGGGGTATTATTACTGTATGGAGGCACAGGGTGTATTTTGCATGGGGCACTATTACTATATGGGGGTTTAGAGAGCATTTTTACTCTATGGGGCATTATTACTGTATGGAGGCACAGGGGATATTTTGCATGGGGCCCTATTACTCTATGGGGCTCAGAGAGCATTTTTACTATATGGGGCATTATTACTGTATGGAGGCACAGGGGATATTTTGCATGGGGCCCTATTACCCTATGGGTCTCAGAGAGCATTACTCTATGAGGCAATATTACTCTATAGGGCACTATGGGGACTAGAATAGCAGCCATCTGCAGACCGCCGCTATCTCCTATGGGCCTTTCCCGCAGCTCCCTGCAAACACCCCACACACACTCAACCTCTCGCTGTCGGCACATGTAATAGGGGCTTAAGAGGAAAAATTCTAATACTGGCAATTTCAGTCAATCGTATTTTGTTTGGTGTCACAATGATGTCCAGTTCTGGCTTATATTGCACCAAAAACTAAAATACATTCTATGCACCAGATTTATAAAGTGTTGTAGGCATCTTTAGTAGACCATAGTAGACGGATTAGAGAACATCACTTTGTAAAATGTGCCAGATTCATTAAAGGGGTTATCCAGGGTTAGGAAAACATGAATGTTTCTTTCCAGACACAGCACCACTCTTGTCCTCAGGGCATTTAAGCCATATTCCAATAAATAAAGATACCCAAACACCTTTGACTTTGGACGATCACTTGATTTAAGAGCTCTCTGACTGTGGCCTAACCCTCCGCATAGAGAACACAAGGATGCTTCATTGTTCCTGTCTATGGAGAGCACAGGAGCCGGTTAGGAGAGATAACTGACGACCCAGTAATTGAAACACATTACAAAGTTATATAACTTTGTAATATGCTTCAATCTTCTATCTGCCTTCCCTATCTTTTCCCCCCTCAATCCCCCACCAGGAAGTGAAGTAAACTCATTCTTACCTAATGATCTTGCATGCCCGGAGCATAGGCGTATTACACGCCATGGAGAGGCCATAGTACAGTGTAGGGTCTGCCCCGATGTGAGGCTACCTTATCGTGGTGGGGTGGTTTACACTGTTTGCAAATGGTAACCAATAGCCTCATTATTTTTGTGGGTATTTTTTTTACCAGTTGGGAGGGCTGCTTTTAAAGAGAACCAATCATGGACGAAAGTTAAAAAAAAATTTTTCCCTAATTAGATGTAAATCATCATTTTATTAACATTTGTAAATATAATTCATTATTTTTATTGTCACGTTTTTTAATTATTCACTTTTTATTTTCCTGTCTCGAGCCGGCTCTTTTCAAAAGAGCCGGCGCGAGACAGGAAACTCCCGTCATGCAGAGCGGCAGGAAAGGTTCCCATGATCCTTTGCCCGCCGCTCCGTTAATACACAGTGATCTCGCGCTATACAGCGCAAGATCGCTGTGTATTTTCTAGTCCCATTCCTCTAATCTATTTATGAAGATACAGACTGCCTCTGCAGTCTGTATCTTTATACTTTACCTATCCTCTTCTTCGGTGCAGCAAGGCCGGCGCCGCCATCTTGATTACGTCACTTGCGTTCCAGCGGTGGAACGCAAGGCCCGTAATCAAGATGGCGGCGCCCGGCCGTGCGGCACTGAAGCAGAGGATAGGTAAAGTATAAAGATACAGACTGCAAATACAGTCTGTATCTTCATGAAGTCTATCTATGAAGATACAGACTGCCTTTGCAGTCTGTATCTTTATACTTTACCCGATTCTCTGTTCCCTGGCTGTTCCGGCGGCGGCGCCATCTTGATGACGTCACGCTGGAACGCACCGCTGGAACGCAAGTGACGTCATCAAGATGGCGGCGCCCACCGGAACAGCCAGGGAACAGAGGATCAGGTAAAGTATAAAGATACAGACTGCAAATGCAGTCTGTATCTTCATGAATAGAGTTAGGGAGAGATATACTTTCATAATAGGGACAGTTACATTTAGGTGATTGGTCCTCTTTAACTATTTTCATGTGTGTAGTGGGTATACATCTTGCCATTGCGGTGAGCCGTTGCATTTTTCTGTGTTTATGTATTTACCTAATGACTGGTGACCCCAGGCTGCTCTGTGGAAGCCATTTTGTGACAATGATATCATCAAGAGGGAGGCGGGTCTAAGCCCTGTTAGGCCAGCCTCTCTCTGTCAGATGATTTAGGTTGCTCAGCTCTGATTGGCTGAGCAAGCTGTAAGCCATCTAACAGTTTTACAGAGTCAGTTAGACATCACAGGAGACAAAGTGCATCATGGGAAAGCCCAAACCGTTCACTGGCAAATTTAATGCCTCCAAAGATACCAAAATATACTTTTTCTATCAATATAAATTCTTCACATGATCTCTACTTGTAGTTAATGAATGAATGAATTTGATAGCATTCCTGAAGAGGCTGAAATCCTCCTGAGAGTATGTTGTGTGGACACACAGTTTAAAGTGAATGCACCCTCAGTACATTCGCTTTAAAGAGGATGTACCACCTGGTACATCTTCTTTAACCTAAACCCACTGATCAAACGGCGCCGGCATGGGAAAGCCGATGCCGCGGTCCGTTTTTTGGACCGAGGCCCGGTTCCCGTGCAGAGCGCCGTTCTATGCACCGGAACCGGCCGGTGCTCAAGCACTGGAGGCAGGCCGGGCCACCCCCAGTGGGAGGGAATTCCCTCCCCTGTATGACGCAGCTCCCTTAGAATGAATGGAGCCGCGTCATACAGGGGAGGGAATTCCCTCCCACTGGGGGCGGCCCGACCCGCCTCCAGTGCTTGAGCACCGGCCGGTTCCGGTGCATAGAACGGCGCCGTGCACGTGAACAGGGCCTCGGTCCGAAAAACGGACCGTGGCACCGGCTTCCCCGTGTCGGCGCACTTCGATCAGTGGGTTTAGGTTAAAGAGGATGTACCAGGTGGTACATCCTCTTTAAGCTCTTCTCATGGATAGAACAGCGTTGGTGTGGAAAACCCAATGCTACAGTCCTTTTTTTGAACTGCGGCCCACCTCCAGTGCTTCACCCCAACCAGTACCCGGGAACAGAACAGCACTGTACGCGGAACTGGGCCACGGTTCAAAAAAGGACCACGGCGACTGCTTCCCCGCACCGTTCTATCCGTGTGCAAACCTTAAAGCAAATGTACTGATGGTACATTTGCTTTAAGTTACAGTATTAAAGTACAGTTACCCGAGCTGTGGCTTTAAATCATGTAACCAGTTCAGATTTTGTCTCTTAAAGTAAACCCGATGTCCATTCAGCAGCCTTGATAAATTTATATACAAAGTATATATTTTTTTAAAAAATCAGATATTCCCTATTATTCGCTTCAATCGTTCAAACCAGAAAAAAAAAACCTTGAAACGTAAGATTCTATTTAACAAACTGAACCCTGTAGCTGTCATTATCTGTATGAATTTATTTTAAAGTGGAATATATACAAATTGAACCATTCTGATGGAGCTGTTCTCCAGAGGGGACAGACCATATTAACCTTGTGCCCCCACCGTCCTCCCATGCTAGATCATGAACCAGCGCCTTACATCACTATTCTGTGTTTTGGAGGCACCTGCTCCTTCTACTATCTGTCATTCTGTTACTTTATGCTTATTTGGATTCCAATCCCTTACATCATTGCCTCTGTCACATGCCGCTATGCCCACCGGATAACAAAATTCTGATGTTATCTCAATTGTATTATCCCATCTGCTTCAAAACTTAAGACCTCTCAGCAAAGCACGAGGCAGACACTGTTTTCAAGGAGGTGTTTAGATCCTAATATACTACGCTTTAAAAAAAAAAAAAAAAAAAAGATGTTTGTTTTACTATTCAGCGCTTTTTGGGAATGAAAAGTTTTTGAAGAAGGAGTCGTAAATACCATGCCATGCTTATACATTGGTCAAACCGCAAATCAACTGTACTCTATATAGACAATGGCTAAATTATGCCCATCATACTCCAGAAAAATAATCTTATTAGTTAAGATTGATGGCGCACGGATCTGACCTTTTAAGTCACTGAAAACTACTGTAACCAATATAATTCTTTTTTTCTCCCTTCTCCTGAAACAAAGTGTTTGACTTGTAAATTATGGTGATAACAGCTGGCTGCCAATGAAGTGAACTATTAATTGTATGTTCCTAACAGTGCTGCTTGTAAATCAATATGAGCAATGAACAGTTTAGTTATCCCACCACAGACACCCTATAGCTTACAATAATTTACAGCTGCTGGACAAGGAATCACTATCAGCGAATTCTGTTGACATAACAAAAAAAACAAAAAAACAAAAAACAAAGTGCAGTTTATTCTCGGTGTAACCTCATTGTAAATCCATTGTTGGACAGAAATGCACAATGCAATGCTATTTGCTAAATTAATCGTAAATGACTTTAATGGAAGAGAAGAATATTCAAGGCGGGACATTTTATTGCCTGTCATAAAGCTGAGATTATCTTCTCCTTTGTATAAATCAGGGATTCTCACACGTGATGCCTCATTTACGGGCTGGTACCGATCAGAAATGGATGTTTCTTTATCTGTTTGGAATAAAAAGGGATGATTAATTTTTAACATTTATAAAGGGTAACTTGAATGGCATGTGCCTTATTGAAATTCCTTTAGATTTGATGGTCACAGTAAGATTTCTGCTCTGTACAAACTAAAAGTTGTAAGGAGCCATTATACAATAGAAGTGTATGGGGCCCTATTGTACCTAGGTGTCCCTGATTCCATTGGACAGTATATGAAAGGTACAGAATCCAACAGGAAGCTAATCTACTGTTATATGCATTACCATATTACAGAAGAAAATCTCTTTGCAGCGCCATAAGGTGAAATCCACAGTTCTGATAGCTCTTTAGTAGAGAAATCAAGGAATATTGGGGGAGATTTATTAAACATGGTGTGAAGTGAAACTAGCTGAGTTGCCCCTAGCAACCAATCAGATTCCACCTTTCATTTTTCAAAGAGTCTGTGAGGAATGAAAAGTGGAATTTGATTGGTTGCTAGGGGCAACTGAGCCAGTTTCACTTTACACCCAGCTTGATAAATCTCCCCTATTTGCTTCTCATCAAATACAGTGGTGCCTTGGATTACGAGCATAATTCGTTCCGGGACCGTTCTTGTCATCAAAATCCACTCTTAAACCAAAGCAAATATTCCCATAGGAAATCATAGAAATGCAGACAATTGGTTCCACATCCCAAACATAATGATTTATTATTCTGAATAACATGTAAAGCAGATGAAACAAACATTCAGAAACAGCTGAATATGTGATATTATAAGTTACTGTACAGTAATGGAGAGGATGGGAAACACAAGGGCGGACAGAGACGGCAGGGGGCATGAAGGAATGAGCAGGGCAGATGTGGGCACATACATGCAGCACTCTCTGTCCGGGGAGAGAGGGGTTACAGCTATGGAGTGATTACCTCCACAGTCCTGTCCCCTGATGTAAGCCCCAGCCTGAAGTGGATCTGCTATGATTTGGAAGGTGAGGGAGACTTCCATGGTCAGAGTACAGGGCTGTAGACCCCGCTATGCAGACCATGCCCCACCTCAACTCGCGTTCCCACTCAGTACAGGGAGCTCTTAAACCAAAGCAATGCTCTTAGACCAAGTCACAATTTTGAAAAACTGTGAGCTCTTAAACCAAAACGCTCTTAATCCAAGTTACTCTTAAACCAAGGTACCACTGTAATAGTAAAACATTGTATGTTCTTGACAATGGCCATATACCCCTTTAACTATATCCATGCAAAAAAAAAATGAAATTTTAAAATGTTTTTTTTTTTATTTTAATGTCAAAACATTACAATTCAAAGTGATTGCATGGCTGCACCTCCAAAAGATAGTGATTTTCAGATTTTTATTTTATAACCAAGGAGTTTTATGAAGTTTTTAATTATAAGTTAAAATGTAATTTATTCAACAACTTATAATAAAGAAATATGTCTATATTTCTATGGTAATGCTGCCGGATGAGACTCACTGGCAGCAATGCCATCCTGACCACTCCTCTGCTGTACTTCATGCTCATTCTGGGGCTACTTGTGTCTTCCTGTGTCCTCTTCCTCCTTATGGTGCACTGACCCCTCTGTCCACTTGGGTGCACAGGCAGCCAACTGCTCTGCTACTGCCATCTGCCAATCCAGAGCCACCTGCACTTATTTAAACTAGCTGCACCTGCCCCTTCTTGCCTGAGCATTGTTGGATTCTAGCATTCCAAGTGAACATGCCTGTCTGCTGTATTACTGTGTGTCCTGACCCTCATCTGTTCTGACTGCCTTTCCTGTTGCTGACTCAGATAGCTTGATCTTCCACTGAATAGAGATGATCGAACAGCGGGAATTTTCAGACTCATTCAAACTCGAACCTTCGCCATTTGACTCCCGCTGCCTTCCCGTTCTGTGGGGAAGGTGGAGACAGCCTGAGTACCGTCTGGAAAACAGGGATACAGCCTAGGTAATAGGCTGTCTGCACCTTCCCCACGAAACGGGAAGGCTGCAGGAGTCAAATGCCAAAGTTTCGAGTTCGAACGAACTAGAAAATTCCCGCAGTTTGATCCTCTCTACCACTGAAGCCCCCTGCCCAGGGGGAACACCTTTGACATTCATGGACCCCCTAAAAAGCCCCCAACCACTTCTATACATGTAGGATAGGCATCACACAATTCAGAGACTTAAAGGGGTTGTAATTTACTTCTATTAAAAAATCTCAAGCCTTCCAGTACTTATCAGCTGCTGTATGCCCAGCAGGAAGTTGTATTATTTCCAGTCTGGAGAACAGGAGAGGTTTTCTATGGGGATTTGCTGCTGCCCTGGACAATTCCTGACATGGACAGAGGAGGCAACAGAGAGCACTGTGTCAGACAGTAAAGAAAACACCACTTCCTGCAGGACACACAGCAGCTGATAAGTACTGGAAGACATAAGATTTTTTAATAGAAGTGAATTACAAATCTCTGGCACTTTATGGCACCAGTTGATTTGAAAGAAAACAAAAATTGGTTAACAACCCCTTTAAAACAGGTGACTTCAACATACAGTATTGGAATGAACAAAATACTGACTTCCATTGCACAGACAAGAGACTATAGATTCGGTGAGTCTCTATGCAGATCAGATGGTACAGACAGAGTCTGTATAGATAACTGTGCAATAAAGGCAACAAGCAGTAAAAGAAGGAAATGCATGTTTATTTGCACAATGTCATTTTGCTGAAAGTGTGGGCTGAAAAAAATTGGGGAGTGCTTTTTTTTAAGCCAAAATTAGTTTGGTGCTAGTTGCACATTGGTGAACAATCTAAGAAAACATATAGAGGGACATTTACTAAGGAGTCTAATTTGTGTGACTCTTCTCATGAGGATTGGTGTATATTTTGTTCCAATATCCAGTGACTGATTTATTAAAATGTAGCACTGCTATAGTGAATGTATCTAGGTCACAAAAAAAGTTTCAGAAATAGTTGCAATAGGTGCACATTCACCTCATACTGACCAGACGTAAACCTGCATCTGCTTGTGCGACTTTTTAAAAAGTAACAAATTATAAATAAGGCTACGTTCACACTGCGTTTTTTGCTATCCATTTTATTTCATCCGGTTTTTGCAAAAAACGGATGGATTTGTGTGCATTCGTTTTTATCCACTTTTCCATTGACTTCCATTGTAAAAAAAAAAGAACGGATCAAAACGGATCCGTCTTTTTTTATGGACACAAAAGTAGTGTCAGCTCACAAATGCATCTGTCTTTTTCATCCGTTTTTCGCAAAAAAACGGATTGCAAAAATGCAGTGTGAACCTAGCCTTAGGCGCTAATCCCAGATTATGGGAACTTTTTGGTGAATACTCAAAACAGGCAGATTAAGAAAAAAGTTGCATCTAAAAAATATTTTCCCGTCGAATACTTGTTCATAAATAGAACTTAAAGTGACACTGTCACCCCCTATTTGCATTTTGACTGCTCTCCACAGGTGTAAAGGGTAAATGTTACAGCTTTCACTACTTATTTTATATCACACCTCATGGTGCTTGTTCTCTTAAAAAGTAAATTTTATCACCTGTGGATTGGTATATGTGGGCGGGCCTCACAGCCTTTGTGCCACATCGCTCCACCCCTACCGCCACTTAGCCCCGCCCCAACAGTGACGTCATTACCGCATAGGCCCCGTCCCCTCAGCAGCCATTGGAAGGGCCAGCCTAAAGCTCTAGGCCCCACCACCCTATATTGTCCCACACCAATGGCTACTGAGGGGGCGGGGCCTATGTGGCGATGATGTCACGGTTGGGGTTGGGGGCGGGGCTAAGTGGTGCTAGAGGCGGAGCGATGTGGCACAAAGGCAGAGAGGCCCCGCGCACAAATACCAATCCACAGGTAATAAAAACAACTTTTTACTAGAACAAGCACCATGAGGTGTAATATAAAATAAGTAGAAAGCTGTAACATTTACCCTTTACACCTGTGGAGAGCAGTCAAAATGCAAATAGGGGGTGACAGTGTCACTTTAAATGGGAGAAAAATCCAATTATTCACCCAAAAATACGTGCAAAACCCTTAATAAATTTCCCCCATAGTTCTGTACCCTTGAATCCCAAAGGGAGGTGCAGATATTCTTGATTGGATTCCCACAGGTTGTATATTTCTCATGAAATGGTGACTGTAGTACTGATGCAGAAATAGAGTAGTCGGGAATGGAGCCCATGGTCATTAACGGAGACCTGTCAGGATGTGATAGGCCCCATGATGGAACACTGGCATGACAAGGAAGGAAGCTTATCCAGGTGTAGAACTAATACCAAGCAAAAGGTAAGAACAATATCCAGGAACAATGCAAAAGTCAAGATCAGGGTCATTTAGGAATATTATCACCAGATAAAAAAGCCAGAAAACTAAGCAACCAAAATCAGGATTATCAATCAATCAATCAAGTTATCAATCAATCAAACGATCAGGGTTCCTTAAAGGGAATCCGTCAGCTGTAATTCATGTTCCAAACTGCGGATGCTGTTAGATAGTTGTTAGATCAAGGAGACACATGTTACCTTTCATGTATACAGCTGTGCTTCCAGGATGTAGAGAAATGCTTCTGCTCTCAGAAACAAGGAGTCATAGAGGCTTCTGATCATCTGGAAAGTCTTCTCTCTACCCCCCCCCCCCCCCCCCCTTTGTTCCCACATGTTTTTTAGACATTGTAGAAACATAGCCTATCACCGGAATTGTTGCCATTAAAACCTTTTTTGCCCTCACCCACAGGGTATACACTCATTAACCCCTTCAGTACCCTAGACCACTAGCAACAAAGACTTAGAGGGAACATTGCCAGTGATACTGCCATCAGTTGTAAAAAATAGTTGCTTGAGGGGAAGTCCAAGATGAACTTTTGAACCAAGGCCTACACGCTTTTAGTTGAGTTACTGGGGTCAAACATTCAGTTTCCTTCCCCAGTCCTGTATCCAATACCATAGCAATGAAATAATAGCTTGTTGACACCCCTCCTGGCCCAGCACCTGGGGAAAATGCCCTGCTATCCACCCTCATCTACCCCCCCCTAGTGCCAGCTACCACAACCATGAGCACTGTATCAGCCAAAATCCAATTATCCACATATTAGCATTTCACATTTATAATATAACCCATCCATTGTGTAACACACAGTAATAGTTTCTCGTATTGTGACCATCTATAGGAATCAAATACTTGCTGAACTAAATGACCCGAAACAATGATTTGCTGAGATGTTTTCAGACATGAGAGTAGCCGGCTCTATTACCTTATGATCCGCTCCACTCATTTGAATACATTAGTAGATTGTTTGTTAAAAGGAATGGCTCCATAAGGAGATAGCCTTTAATTGACTTTTGTCCTTATTATATAAAGCTTTCTTAGCGGCTAAGAAATACGGAGATACTAATTGATTTGCTTTCCCTTAAGGGGAATAAATATAATGCAATATTAGATCTATGTCTTTTTAATAGTGGGAAGCCACAACTGAAATGTGCTCTTTAGATGCTCGGAACACCTGCTCAGTTTGACACACAGTAAATATTTTAGTGTCCGTCCGTCTGTAGCTGTTACAGAGAAGTCGAGTAAAGTCTATTGTTGTTTTATTCAGTGATCTAATTAACCTTTTGCCAGAATTAAAATGACCTTGAATCGGGCGTTGTGACCTAAAACGCTTAACGTTGTTGACTTTTAACAAGCTTTTTGGGATGACTAGGAGCAGCATCTGCTAAAATGGGCAAAAGGTCGAATCCATTAATTTAGATGAGATACCGCATTGTCCTGGCCTCCTTTTTAAAAGTGGGAGCGTGGAGATGAGCCCCAGCAGAAACACAGACATTGATACATTTCAAATAGACTATTGTGAAGGATTGGGACCACAGCGGCAGCCCCCATGTTTGTGACAGCTAAATGAGGCAGGGTGGTGTCTATTATTCTCAGTTTTAATGTTGTGCATGTATTTTATGTAGCATTAAATTCACTATATTAGAAAGTAAATAACCTATAGAGATTTTGTTAAAAAAAAAAAAAAAAAAACACACACACACACACAACCCAAGTCATGTATAGTATTGCTATTCAGCCTCATCCACTTCAGCAGAGCAGCGATGCAATCCCTTTTATTTGGAAGACTTTGGCAACATGTTTCTAATCCTGGATAACCTCCTTAAAGGACTTCTGTAAAACAAAGTATCTATTGAGTATCTATTGTTTTCTCGCATAGTTTACCCTCTCCAGAACACGGGGACAGATTTACTACTGCAAATGTTCCATAATTCCAGGGCACTAAGCAACTGGTACATATCCTGTGCATGACATTTATTATGTTTTTAGGCATTTTTTGGTTTATTTTACATTATATGTTCAATATGTTCACCAGCACTAAATGTAACAATTTTATGGTTAAAAAAAAACGAAACAGTAATTTGCAAATTAGAGACATTATGATTAGAGATGAGCGAACCTGGAGCATGCTCGAGTCCATCCAAACCCGATCGTTCGGCATTTGATTAGCGGTGGCTGCTGAAGTTGGATAAAGCCCTAAGGCTATGTGGAAAACATGGATATAGTCATTGGCTGTATCCATGTTTTCCAGACAACCTTAGAGCTTTATCCAAGTTCAGCAGCCCCCGCTAATCAAATGCCGCACGTTCGGGTTCGGATGGTCTCGAGCATTCTCAAGGTTTGCTCATCTCTAATTATGAGGATATTCATAACGGATATTATGTGCGCAATGACACCCGTTATTATGAAAGACGGTCCTCATTTTTATATAGTGTGAAACTAGCCTACAGTTTACCTATAGAATAAATTTACATAAAAAGTTCAAGCACACCTGTCATATCTGGCATTTTCACCAGATTTCTGCTCTGCAGATTTAATCTCTCATTTTCAGTTATTCCTGATCTAGTTGATAGAATCCAGCAGTTATGATGGCTTCCATGTGTGTATGCACCTAAGAGAGGGGATTGTGCTCCTCAATATCTCTTTAGCACACCCTAAAGTAATAATAAACAGCAGGACATTACAGGGCAATTCTAAGCAGTATAACCTGTAAATCAAGGAGAGAGTCATTTCTCTTTAATAAGATACTGTACATGGATAAATTCCCACAATGTCCTTATTTAGCCACGTGAAAATGATGATGGTCCAAAAAGACGGATGTTAAACAGCCAGATACGGACGTTGTGTTTCCCAATCCATATATATATATATATATATATATATATATATATATATATTTATTTATTTTTTTTGGGGGGGGGGGCTTCTGTTTTTTGCTGTATACAAAGCAAAAATAAAAATACATTGCAATTAATTTTTTTTATATTATAAAAGAATGAGAAATGATCCTGCTGTATAACATAGCATACATTTTTGCCATCAGTTTTTGCCACTTTCAACAGTATGCAATATGTATATTAAATATACACAGAAATGCAGTGTGAAGTGTGAAGTTTCTTAAATTCACTTGTAGTAACTATTCATACTAGGGATGTCACGATACCAGAATTTTGAGTTCGATACCAATACCAACTTTTTTATTTCGATACTCAATACCATTTCGATACTTGATTCAATATAATGCTGTTTTCTGATTCCCATAACTTTTAAAATCTTTCAGCCGGTAGGGCTGTCTGAGAGTCTTTTTTTAGTGCGCAGTGATTTGCAGCTTTGATTGGTACCGTGTTTGCATATATAACTTTTTTGGTGCAAACACTGTATACTGTGCGAGATTGGGAAGGTAGTATGGCTGACACACAGTATAGTATGTTGGGGGTAGTAGTTGTATGGCTGACACACAGTATAGTATGTTGTGGGTAGTAGTTGTATGGCTGACACACAGTATAGTATGTTGGGGGTAGTAGTTGTATGGCTGACACACAGTATAGTATGTTGGGGGTAGTAGTTGTATGGCTGACACACAGTATAGTATGTTGGGGGTAGTAGTTGTATGGCTGACACAGTATAGTATGTTGGGGATAATAGTTGTATGGCTGACTCACAGTATAGTAGGTCGGGGGTAGTAGTAGTATGGGAGATGCACAGTATAGTAGGTTGGGGGTAGTAGTAGTATGGGAGATGCACAGTATAGTAGGTTGGGGGTAGTAGTAGTATGGCAGATGCACAGTATAGTAGGTTGGGGGTAGTAGTATGGCAAATGCACAGTATAGTATGTTGGGGGTAGTAGTAGGGCAAATGCACAGTATAGTATGATGGGGGTAGTAGTAGTATGGCAGTTGCACAGTATAGTAGGTTGGGGGTAGTGGTAGTATGGCAGATGCACAGTATAGTAGGTTGGGGGTAGTAGTAGTATGGCAAATGCACAGTATAGTATGATGGGGGTAGTAGTAGTATGGCAGATGCACAGTATAGTAGGTTGGGGGTAGTAGTATGGCTGACACATAAGACAAGTAAAGTATATTGGGGGTAGTAGTAGTATGGCTGACACATAACATTAGTATAGTATATTGGGGATAGTAGTTGTATGGTTGACACATAGCTATACAACTACTATCCCCAACATACTATACTAGTGCTGACCCAGCACTAGTATAGTACATTGGGGATAGTAATAGTTGTAGTGGAGCAGAACCCTCACCTCCTGCTCCATGCTGCCCGGTCCCGGCATCACTCCTCCCTCCCTCCTCGTTGTGACTCCCAGCCCCCACACCACACAGGCCGCAGCCTCCTCACTACGGGACAATCTCTAAAGCCATCGGCTGAGGCGCACGGAGCGGCTCGGATGCTGCTGACACAGCAGCATCTACACAGTTAAATAGCCTGTGTAACTGTGTAGATGCCGCTGGGAAGTGTCAGCACTCAGCAGCATCCGAGCTGCTCCGTACGCCGCAGCCGATGGCTTTGGAGATTGTCCCGTAGTGAGGAGGCTGCGGCCTGTGTGCGGGGGCTGGGAGTCACAACGGAGCACAGCCCAGTATAAATACCGCTCCATTAGTGACAGCGGCATGCCGTACCCGGACGGCCCGCGCAGGTTGCAGACCAGGGGTCGGCCAGTGGGAAGTGTGGGGTTAACCCCCGGCCGTGACACATGTGCTATGGCACGCTGGCTCACTAACCTGCTTGACCGGGCAGCATGGAGATGGAGCAGAAGTTGGTGAGCCGCGTGGGGGAGAGAGATGACACCGGGACCAGGCAGCATGGAGAAGGAGTTGGTGAGCCGCGCGGTGGGTGGGGAGCACACAGAGAACACGGCCGGCTCTCAGATAGCCGCCGGCCGTGTTCTCTGCACTATACTCTATGTTAAGCTGCGCTATTGCACATCTTAACATAAAGTATCGATACCAGGAAATCCTGGTACCGAACCATTTTGTTTGCCCCGAATATCGATATTAGTATCGATATTTCGGTGCATCGTGCATCACTAATTCATACAAAGTTATTTGAAAAAGACAGGGTTAAATAGGGGTTTCATTGCGTCTCTGTATCCATGGAGACCCTAACTTCTGGATTAAGGCTTTGTTCAGACTACGTATGAGACCGGCCGTTCCGTGACTGTAGTACCGGCTGGATGATCTTTAGCACCGCTTAGTTCTAATGCGGGCGCATCCGTGCGCATCCGTATCAGAATTCCCCACTGCACACTATGGAGCATGCGGATGGAGCCGCTCGCTACATAGTGTGCACTGACAGGGTTTTCTGCAGCCACTATTCACTGAATAGCGGCCGCAAAAAACTGACATGTCAGTTTTCTACGGAGCCGCTAGGGATCCCGGCAGGAGTGTATATTTTGGGGGATATTTATGAAACATCCACTCAAGGTGTACACCAGGGAGAAGGTGCAGATTCGCCCCTTCTCCCTGGGTACGCCTGCAGTTTGCCACACTCGCCTGATGGGTGGCCTGGGGGAGGCCGGGGGGCGAAACAAGGCGGGGAGGAGGCGTGGTCTCCTCCTATGCCTCATTTATCATGATTTACGCCTGCTTGCATGCGCCTCTTAGTGAATCTTGCCGGGGAAAAGGGAGCTGGCCTAATATAAGACCGGTGTACTTGTACGCCGGTCTTCATAAATCCCCCCCTATGTGTATACACTCCGGCTGGGATTCCATAGGCGGCAACATAACATATATTTTCGTATTAATCACGGCCGTACTTTTATGAAAATATACGTTGTGTGAACATAGCCTAACAGAGGATCCTGCTGCTGGTCCGGAAGAAGCCCATCATGACAAATACACTTATGCATGCTTATATTTGTCAAAAATTTTTGTGCAACCACTTATTTGGCTCAGATATTTGCAACTTTTTGACACAAAACAAAAAGACTAAAAACTTGGTTTTATCATTGTTTGTGGTTTCGCATGCCTGATTGATAAAAAGTCACATCGTTGTACCTACGCCTCCTATGTTTACAATTCTTGAACTTGAATTATTTTACCTAGTTCTGGCTCACCTTGGGACACCTTGCATTTCATTGTGAAATCTATCAAGCCAACTTTGAGCCCCCCAACTATGCCGTTATCTGGCACTCATGCAGAAAGTGCGCTGGCCATAACCTCCATTAGACATTTATCCTCCCAGCTAATCAATAGTGGCTGTATTGTGGGCTAGATGACATCTAACCCAAGTCGCAGCCTTTGCTCTCTGGATGTACTGAAAGATGGTTTCATTTATTACATGTTTATATGCATGTGCTTTAATGGTAACAAGTATATAAGTATGTATAAGGTGATATGGAAAATTAACTAGCCCATGGAATAGGTGCACATGATGTGATATATTCTGTGTCTAGACAGGGACATAAACTGCCAAATATCAATACAAAATACTTTATTATTGTTAAAAAAAAATGTACAATTAAAAGTGATGAATCAGACGCAAAACGGAAGACCACCAGACTGGTACAGGTAACATATATACGGGAAAGATCCCCCTCCTGTCTGCAGTAGATTATCTCCACAGCACAATTATTACAAGTAGTGTGAGTAGTGGCAGATACCCAATGTAACTTCGCATAGACACAATGGTCAATATACTGTACGTATTAAAATAGGTCTGCACAAAACGCCACTAATAAACAATAATGGAGATAAGGCAAATTACATACCGTTATCTTGACCAGCCTGGGATGCCACCATGACTCTGATGCGCGTTTATACCCTTTGTCTGGTGTCTAGAACCTAAATGTTTATTTTCCTAAAGTTGTATTTAGTCATGATATTACATACACATACATATATACATACACTACCGTTCAAAAGTTTGGGATCACCCAAACAATTTTGTGTTTTCCATGAAAAGTCACACTTATTCACCACCATATGTTGTGAAATGAATAGAATATAGAGTCAAGACATTGACAAGGTTAGAAATAATGATTTGTATTTGAAATAACTTTGTTTTTACATCAAACTTTGCTTTCGTCAAAGAATCCACCTTTTTGCAGCAATTACAGCATTGCACACCTTTGGCATTCTAGCTATTAATCTGTTGAGGTAAGCTGGAGAAATTGCACCCCACGCTTCTAGAAGCAGCTCCCACAAGTTGGATTGGTTGGATGGACACTTCTGGCGTACCATATGGTCAAGCTGCTCCCACAACAACTCAATGGGGTTCAGATCTGGTGACTGCGCTGGCCACTCCATTACCGATAGAATACCAGCTGCTGCTTCTGCTGTAAATAGTTCTTGCACAATTTGGAGGTGTGTGTAGGGTCATTGTCCTGTTGTAGGATGAAATTGGCTCCAATCAAGCGCTGTCCACTGGGTATGGCATGGCGGTGCAAAATTGAGTGATAGCCTTCCTTATTCAGAATCCTTTTTACCCTGTACAAATCTCCCACCTTACCAGCACCAAAGCAACCCCAGACCATCACATTACCTCCACCATGCTTAACAGATGGCGTCAGGCATTCTTCCAGCATCTTTTTATTTGTTCTGCATCTTACAAACGTTCTTCTTTGTGATCCAAACTCCTCAAACTTGGATTCATCCGTCCACAACACTTTTTTCCAGTCTTCCTCTGTCCAATGTCTGTGTTCTTTTGCCCATCTTAATCTTTTTCTTTTATTGGCCAGTCTCAGATATGGCTTTTTCTTTGCCATTCTGCCCTGAAGCCCAAAATCCCGCAGCCACCTCTTCACTGTAGATGTTGACACTGGTGTTTTGCGGGTACTATTTAATGAAGATGCCAGTTAGGGACCTATGAGGCATCTTTTTCTCAAACTAGAGACTCTAATGTGCTTATCTTCTTGCTTAGTTGTGCAACGCGGCCTCCCACTTCTTTTTCTGATCTGGTTAGAGCCTGTTTGTGCTGTCCTCTGAAGGGAGTAGTACACACCGTTGTAGGAAATCTTCAATTTCTCGCATAGAATAGCCTTAATTTCTAAGAACAAGAATAGACTGTCGAGTTTCAGAAGAAAGTTCTCTTTTTCTGGCTATTTTGAGCGTTTAACCCTTTAAGGACGGGACCAATTTTCGTTTTTGCGTTTTTGTTTTTTCCTCCTTGTGCCTAAAAGGCCATAGCACTTGCATTTTTTCACCTAGAAACCCACATGAGCCCTTATTTTTTGCGTCACTAATTGTACTTTGTAATTGTAACAATTGTAATTGTTAACAAATACGTTCCTTAAAATCGCTCTATTCCCAGGCTTATAGCGCTTTTATCCTTTGGTCTATAAGGGCTGTATGATGTGTCATTTTTTGCGCCATGATGTTTACTTTCTATCGGTACCTTGATTGCGCATATACAACTTTTTGATTGCTTTTTATTACATTTTTTTTATTTGATGCGACCAAAAATGCGCAATTTTGCATTTTTGGATTTTTTTGCGCTGATGCCGTTTACCGTGCGAGATCAGGAATGTGATTAATTAATAGTTCGGGCGATTACGCAAGCGGCGATAGCAAACATGTTTATTTATTTATTTATTTATTTATTTACTTTTATTTAAAACCTGGGAAAAGGGGGGTGATTAAAACTTTTATTAGGGGAGGGGGCTTTTTACTAATAACAATACTTTTTTTTTTTTTTTTACACATATACTATACTTTTTAGGACAATAACTGCATCACCTGCCGAACAGACTGCAGGACAGATCTTGGATTAAAAGCACCTATCTGAAGGTACAAGCGCTTTGGGGAGGTCAGATTGTGAGTACAGAGTCGCTTTAAAGTAAGTGTACAACAGGGAGGGTGGTTGTAAAGAACAACTATTAAACTTCTTAAGCACAGCAATCACTAGTTATTGTGGTGGTCTCTAAAATATCATCATCCCAAACACTCAAGGAAAAGCTCTAAGGGCTGTCCTTTAACAATTAAAGGGGTTGTCAGAGGCTGGTTTTCTTTTTTATCTAAATATAGCAAGGCTGAGCAACAGAAAAATAAAAGGAACGGTACTCACCTACCTCAACCCCCACTGCCACCTTTCCAACACTGCCTAACTTCCCTGCATAGCACATCCTGATCTTTGTACCTCTATGGTTATAAAAATAGATAAATTTAACATGGCAGCTTGTATTTATCAAAAAAAAATACAACAACTCTTCCTTAAGAAATAAGGATTCAACCTTCTTAAAGGAGAACTTCTG